>NC_091282.1:220869841-221172871 GCF_032444005.1 Ranitomeya imitator
TCTTTTGCGACTTTCTTCCCTCAATTATGTCCATATTCACATAGCATCACTATATTTGCATGATTTATTGTTATACTACAATTATTGTGATTCTTTGTTGCTCTCATGAGGTGGTTTGACCAGTAAAGAAGAAGAACTACCCCTATCACAATGCTATCTATTCATTTAACAAACACGGATAATACCAAAAAATTGCAAAAAATCTTTATAAAAAAACAGCCCCCAAAAAGAGAAATATCAGCCTAAGAATCTGGGCAGTGGCCCATGAAGGGCAAAGAAAAAAGAACAATATGCCTTTCCTGTCCCTAGTAGGCCCGAGGATCTGATCGCCTTCCTATCAGCGGAGGTTGGCACCCTAAATTGCGATGTGGCGCTCCCGCTGCACGGTGGCTGTCCCATCAATCCCTAGGCAGTCCCTTAGTCTATCAATACCACAGACAAAGAACAATTGGATACAGATAAAAATTATCCCTTGTTGGCACTTACGGATACTGCACCCAGCAAAGAAGACCCTAGTAGACACTGTGACCTATATAATAGCTAGACCTTCATGCTCAAAATAAACAGTAATATACCCAGTAGTGTATTATTGCTGCTAAATGAGACTAAATTGGACAAAGATGTGAAGAGCAACATAAATTTGCTAGGCTGACTATTAAATATTAGTTTATCACAAGCATAAAATTCATGGATGAAAAAAATAAATGAAAAAAAAATGAAAAAGATCACACTGTATCATATTAGTCAAGAGCAAAATAATTGCCTGGTCAGCAAAACAGCATTGAAAGACATTTTTCTCAGATTGCAGTCATGCAGGTAATATATGCAGCTCAGAAATACTATCAAGGCAGATGTCACATATTGCACTGACGAGGGGCAATACCGCGAAACACACTGTCTGCAAATTGAAATTCTGGTTTCTGCTTTTATCCTAAGTCATGTGACAAGGCTTGTTAAAGGTTCGATATTGACTTTTAGGATTGCCACCTCCTATAGGTGGCACTAGAGTTCTAGTCCTTTTCCGCTCTGAAGAGGCAATTTCCCTTATTATTTGAAATTTATGTTTCCTTGGCTTTTCTACTAGAGTGGGGGGGATATTTAATGCCTTGTGGTATGCCGATCGTTTCACATCTTTTTTTTAATGTTTGAAGAGAAGCTAATTGTGTAAATGATCTTGACAAAAGCCAGTGCATGTGTTGCTTTGTGAATGTTACATGGAATGTAAGTAACTAGCTTGCTTGTTAGCTTCAACATGTGGAATGTTGAGAAAATTAAAGTAGTATTTCAAGTTTGCTAGTTTACTGCTACTGTCAGTATAATGGTCTACTTCTACCTAACACAAAACATATAGCTTATGATCCAGATTAATTTTTCATTTTGTTTATATTTTGCAGGTTAAAATGTTAAAAAAAACATGCTTGTTCAATATGTCCAATGTTAAAATAGTCAAAATAATCAAAACAATTCTTGTCAGTGTGTCTCGTGGTAAATATTGTCCAGAATTCTTCCATACTGCATCCACTGCATGTAGAGAGTAGGGAAGCAGAAGAAACCAATGCTGCAAACTTGAAGATTTAGGTGCGCAACAAAAAAGCAGCCTTTCATCTACTCACATGAGCTGTCAGGAGTTTAACGATTAATGACCTATGTGTAGGATAGATCATAATATGAGTCCAGTGGGGGTCTGATTCCCGATCGGAGGCCAGATGTAAGCAATATTTGGAGATGGACACCACAGCTACGTACTATGTTCAGTGATACCATGCCTTTGCTGGTAAAATTTCAATAAACTGACCGTCACATCAAACATAGAATAAGTGTGAACAGGTGCTGAACCTAGAGTCATCAACTCGTATAAAGTCAAATAAATAAGGCAGCACACTGCAGCGCTAAAACATGCAAACATGAAACATCAAAATTGAACTGCATTACTGCACTAGAAATCTGAAAAATGAGAGCGTTTAGCGCATAAATTGGCCACTTTATGTGTACCTGGTAGCCACATTAGGGCATCTCTTTTATACCAGGTCCTACACTTGCCTTTTCTACAAAAAGGCTACCCTAAAAAATTGGTTCAAGACGCCCTTTCTAAAACTGGAATATTGTCCCAATATGAATGTATACAGAAAATTAAAAGTAAAACTAGTAGGGGTGCTAAATCCGTGACCTCTGAATTTGCCAAGTGGAGCTTGGTTACAACAATCAATCTCATGCTACTATCCAAAGACTTTTGAAAAAATATTGGTTCATATTGGAAGGTGACCCGATATTCTCAGGTCACATCCCTACCCACCCCAGAATAATATATAGGCGGAATCGCACACTCCGCAACCTAGTTTCACCCAGCAATACAGTTATTAGCCCCAGTACCATATCCACGACCCAGCTAACAAAAAATCCCGGCTGTTTTGCTTGCAGATCTGCAATATGTCTGTGTTGTAACTCCATCAGAAATGGTGTTAAAGAATTCACATCCAATACTACTAATATTAATTACAGAATCAACTACCATGTTAACTGTCAATCCTCATTTGTAGTATATCTAATAGAATGCGGATGTGGGCTCCAATATGTTGGACGGACTATATAGACCATGCACGCAAGACTGAAAAAGCATTGCCAAAATATTAGGAATGGTTTTATGTTGCATAGCCTATCAAAGCATTTTTTAACCAAGCACCAAAAAAATTTAGAATCTCTTAAACTAACGATTATAGATTTTATACCAGAAAATGTATCTGATCGGTATGGGAGCTTGATTAATAGGAAAAGTTTCTGGATTTTTAAGTTGGGGACTCTGGCGCCTGAAGGGTTAAATCTTACCATTACATAGTAACATAGTAACATAGTTAGTAAGGCCGAAAAAAGACATTTGTCCATCCAGTTCAGCCTATATTCCATCATAATAAATCCCCAGATCTACGTCCTTCTACAGAACCTAATAATTGTATGATACAATATTGTTCTGCTCCAGGAAGACATCCAGGCTTCTCTTGAACCCCTCGACTGAGTTCGCCATCACCACCTCCTCAGGCAAGCAATTCCAGATTCTCACTGCCCTAACAGTAAAGAATCCTCTTCTATGTTGGTGGAAAAACCTTCTCTCCTCCAGACGCAAAGAATGCCCCCTTGTGCCCGTCACCTTCCTTGGTATAAACAGATCCTCAGCGAGATATTTGTATTGTCCCCTTATATACTTATACATGGTTATTAGATCGCCCCTCAGTCGTCTTTTTTCTAGACTAAATAATCCTAATTTCGCTAATCTATCTGGGTATTGTAGTTCTCCCATCCCCTTTATTAATTTTGTTGCCCTCCTTTGTACTCTCTCTAGTTCCATTATATCCTTCATGAGCACCGGTGCCCAAAACTGGACACAGTACTCCATGTGCGGTCTAACTAGGGATTTGTACAGAGGCAGTATAATGCTCTCATCATGTGTATCCAGACCTCTTTTAATGCACCCCATGATCCTGTTTGCCTTGGCAGCTGCTGCCTGGCACTGGCTGCTCCAGGTAAGTTTATCATTAACTAGGATCCCCAAGTCCTTCTCCCTGTCAGATTTACCCAGTGGTTTCCCATTCAGTGTGTAATGGTGATATTGATTCCTTCTTCTCATGTGTATAACCTTACATTTTTCATTGTTAAACCTCATCTGCCACCTTTCAGCCCAAGTTTCCAACTTATCCAGATCCATCTGTAGCAGAATACTATCTTCTCTTGTATTAACTGCTTTACATAGTTTTGTATCATCTGCAAATATCGATATTTTACTGTGTAAACCCTCTACCAGATCATTAATGAATATGTTGAAGAGAACAGGTCCCAATACCGACCCCTGCGGAACCCCACTGGTCACAGCGACCCAGTTAGAGACTATACCATTTATAACCACCCTCTGCTTTCTATCACTAAGCCAGTTACTAACCCATTTACACACATTTTCCCCCAGACCAAGCATTCTCATTTTGTGTACCAACCTCTTGTGCGGCACGGTATCAAACGCTTTGGAAAAATCGAGATATACCACGTCCAATGACTCACCGTGGTCCAGCCTATAGCTTACCTCTTCATAAAAACTGATTAGATTGGTTTGACAGGAGCGATTTCTCATAAACCCATGCTGATATGGAGTTAAACAGTTATTCTCATTGAGATAATCCAGAATAACATCCCTCAGAAACCCTTCAAATATTTTACCAACAATAGAGGTTAGACTTACTGGCCTATAATTTCCAGGTTCACTTTTAGAGCCCATTGAAAGGGTTAACAAGTGATCTCTCTGTTTTTAATTGTTTTTATAGTGTTTTTATAGTGTCATTTTATTATATGTTGTCTTATTTCTGCTTTTTACCATGTTTTATATTTTAATCAGGTCTAGGGGCTTCATTTAATTTTTTTTATATATAAATAGTTTTGTTCCTATTGTGTTTTTACCATGTGACCTTACTATTTTATCATGTGACTTGTTCTTATCATGTGACCTGCTGACTGTGAATTTTATTGGTTGCTTTGTTTAAATACCCCTTCCTGCTCTCCTTTAATAAACTTCCACCTGATGAAGACGGTTTAACGCGTTGTGGTTCAACACTAAAATCCTTGTTTTGGTCTCATTTCCAGTGCTACTAGGACCGTTATTACTATTCTTTACTGCCTTTTGTATCCTCCTAGAAGGTTAATGGCTGGAGCTGCGGTGGACCTTTTGCTTTCAATTTTAACTGTGACCCTCACAGCGCTCCCTAGTGACCGCTTTCTTTTCCCTTGAATTTTATCGATCCAAGAACACAGACTTGCAGTGTAAAGAATGGGGGAGGACAGAGCAGCAGCCTTGGCCATTGACGATACATGTTAGGCTACTTTCAAACTTGCGTTGTGTGACGTACGTCGCAATTGTCGTTTTGGAGAAAAAACGCATCCTGCAAAGTTGCCCGCAGGATGCGTTTTTTCTCCATAGACTTGCATTAGCCAACGCATTGCGACGTATGGCCACACGTCGCATCCGTCGTGCGACGGATGCGTCGTGTTTTGGCCGACACTCGGCACAAAGAACATTACATGTAATGTTTTTTTGTGCATTGAGTCCGCCATTTCTGACCGCTCACGCGTGGCCGGAACTCCACCCCCTCCTCCCCGGACATTAAAATGGGGCAGCGGACGCGTTGAAAAACTGCATCCGCTGCTCTGTTGTTCATTTTGTTTGCAACGTGCATCGGTACGTCGTGCCGACGCATGGCGACGGCGCCGTACCAACGCTAGTGTGAAAGTAGCCTTATTCAGACTACCTCCAACCATCTATGCAGCTGTGGCTACAATGTAACCACACTGGAATCCTAACAACATAGATCTCAATTTGCTAAAATACACTTTTTAGAATATGCTTTAAATGTAAATATTATTATAATATTATTACATGTAATTCATTCCAAAACATTATATCTGTAAATCAATTTCACATTCAAACACACAATGAAATGAGGTATTGGGTGCTTAGTTCTCCCTCTCGATAACAAACCTTCTAGAATTAGGTAAAGTTTGCAATACCTATTTGCTAATCCAAATCTTTACTTTTCTGTAGTCTTGGTTACAATAATGGATTCTTGTTTCTACCAACTGAGGCATATTAAATCTGTGCAAATTGGTCTCATAATTATTACTAGTCTGACAGAGTTGATTGTGATTAATGTGTAGTTGTTTCCCCTCCTCTTAGGATGGATTTCTGTGTCCATAAAGATGAACCATGTGATACAGTGGGTGAGTAAAATGGATTTGCAGCATGTTTTTCTATTTTATGGTGGATCCAATATGTTTATTTTAAATTTATTGAACAAATATAGCATCACACAAGCAGTTAAATTACATCAAGTTGTGCTATATCTGTATGTACGTTTTCAATGAAGTAGAGTAAGATTTTTCACTACTTGTCATAGTTAGACATTTACACTCATAACTGAACAGGGTCATCAATGAACAATGAGTTTAGGGTTATTTTATTATCATCATCATCATCCATCATCATCATATTGCATTCTTTATTATATATATTTTTTTATTTCACCAGTTGTTTAGTTTCTTTTAGTTTATAGTAGGTATCCTTCATGTATATTTTATTTTGCATGCTGACTTCCCAAGGACTTTATGTTCATACATGGCAACTAATGTGTATACATTTAGCTGCAGTATAAGGGTATGTGCACACGTCAGGATTTCTTGCAAAAATTTTCCTGAAAAAAGCCGGACATTTCTGCCAGAAATCCGCATGTGTTTTTACCGCGATTTTACCGCGATATTACTGCGATTTTACTGCGTTTTTGATGTGTTTTTGGTGCGTTTTTTGTGTGTTTTTTCCCAAATGCATAGAATTGTGGGAAAAATGCAGAAAATCCACAAAAATTATGAACATGCTCATTTTTTACCGCGATGCATTTTTTTCGCGGAAAAAAACGCATCCATGTGCACAAAACATGCAGAATGCATTCTAAATGATAGAATGCATACTGTATGCGTTATTAATGAGTTTTTATAGCATTTTTAGCACGAAAAAACGCGAAAAAAACGCGAAAAAACCTGAACGTGTGCACATAGCCTAAAGGCGTAGGGGGGTCAGGGCAGCAGCCTGACGGGCTGATGAAATGGGAAGCATTTGACTACCAAGCAGCTTAGTTTGTGACCATCACCTTCACAGTATGTACAGTACACCCAATGTCCTTTTTAGAGGGATTCCATCTGGAAACATCTTGAAAAAGCCTCACAAAACCACAGCAAAAAGTGAACAAAAAGCACTACAATTTATAAACTACATTACTGTGCATTTGTCCAGTCTTTCATTACTTTTTTAACAGCTTAAGGGTTCGGAAGTCATGAAGAGGCTAAATAAAATAACATGTTCATTCTTCGGGTGACTTCGTTCGAAAGCCGCCCACTCTTGATAGTTGAAAGTGTAAGGAAGAGACACCTGTGGCAGAGCCAAAGCAAACGCTCATGGGGAAACGAACAGCAAAGCCGCATCTGGAAAAAGATCATTAGCTTCATCCTGAAGCGGCATCGCTCGCGAAAAGCTGGAATCTGAAATGCGTTGTGTGCACATACCCTTAGGGAAGTGGTTTTCTGGCTATGGACACTTTTGACATGAAAAAATATTTAGGTTACATTGAGTTTAAATATTTCAGGCGGCTATGATTTCAAATCCTTCATTTTTTTTCATACTCTTCTGATATGCAATTTACTGCCTCCTACTTTTAGTCTTTTCTTTTGTAGAAGTGTCTTCTTGCAATATGGATGTGAGGACTTTATGTCCCAGATGCTTGTGCCTTCAATAGCTCTCTTAAAAAAGTATAGCTTTGTCTCTGTACTAATGTCTGCTTCTACATCCCTTGAGGGATTTCTTCTCACAGACATGGTCTCTGTCTCCATTTTGTACCTTCCTCAATGAAGTTTGCTTTATAATTTCCTTTAATTTCACATTTGGCATTTGCAACCATTAGCTCCCAACTCCTCCCTTTTTGGTGTTGCACAAAAAATACACATCACCTGGAACACTATGCTGTCAGATCTCTATCAGAGCCTAAAGGGCCGCCAGCTTGGTGAGGGAGTTATAGACACTCTACAACAGCACAGTAATGATGAAACATTTGTGATGAAAGCTATTTTTTCAATTGTACATTAGTGAAAAAAATGAACAAAATAAAATGTGCAAAGTTGTCTAAAGCCTATCAATGTGACATTTTACACTTTATATTAAATTATACTATGGTTTAATACATAGTGTAGATCCTGAAGTTTACAAATGGTAGATTTGTCCTTTCAGAAGAGGCTTAAATGTATAAAGTAAAATCACTGTGAATTACATTGATCCACTATAACATGGGAATGGCATATCAGCCACAATTCTAAACCAAGCAACATATACAAGTTTTATAAATTTGTAGTCTTATATGAAGTGTCAGGAAGAGAAAAACAATAAAGATTGTTACCAGGACCGTAGTGTAAATCTGTAGAAAGGAGGAAGATTATATACAAAGAGGCTATGTAATCTTTAAGATTTAAAACAAATGTGTTTTTATCGCTTAAATGCATGAATATTACAGAGTAATATATCTCTTAGGGACTTTTATGGATTAATGTAGTCAAAGGGAAAAATTGCTTTCTCAAGTCAACCATTCACATATGTCGACAACTTCAAAGTTTAAACACATTTATAGGGAACAGACCAATAACAATAATACATGATTTGTGTGCATTGATGGATGTCAAGAACGAAAACTGCATTTTGTTTCATATTTCACCTAGAGTCAGATGTTCTTGGTCTGTCAAATAATGAAGAACACAGACGAGGCTCAAATTATCGGAAAGTTGTTCTATATCAGTGGGGTCCGGACTTGACTTTGTAACCTATTTTGTATAGTCTGTGCTTGTCAATGTTCAAAATTCTTAGAACTAACAGAAATTAAAAACTGCATGTAGTATTCAGCATTGCTACCAGATGTATAATTTTTTTAAAGCAACTTTTATTCCAAGTTGTACATATGAAACGTTTAAGAAAAAAGGTTCCCTCGTGTTTCTATCTTCAGGAACAAGAGGGAAGCCCTCACAATAGGATAACATAAGAAAATACCAAGAATAACATAAGACTAAAAATAAGATAAGATAATGTTCAAGTCTTTGACAATAGGACTCCATCTAACACCTGGATTTAGGACTTACTACATGGACACACTTCACATCTATGACACACTTCACATCTCCAACACACTTACTCCAAATCACTAAGCTTTAACCCATTACTTGCCAAATTAAAATTTTTACAAGTATGGATTTTTCAGAAAAGGGCATCCCAATATTCAATTAAAAATGACAATGACATGATTTCCTTTTTTGAAAACATTCATTTTACAAACACAAAACAAAAAATTGGACCTAATTATAAAAATTATAAAATCTTAGTTGCTAGAAGCTAAAGATTAAGCGTTCCAAAAAAGGACATTGGTAGATAGTGGGTTAACCCCTTTACCCCCAAGGGTGGTTTGCACGTTAATGACCGGGCCAATTTTTACAATTCTGACCACTGTCCCTTTATGAGGTTATAACTCTGGAACGCTTCAACGGATCCCAGTGAATCTGACATTGTTTTCTTGTGACATATTGTACTTCATGACAATGGTAAAAATTCTTTGATAGTACCTGCGTTTATTTGTGAAAAAAACTGAAATTTGGTGAAAATTATGAAAATTTCGCAATTTTCCAACTTTGAATTTTTATGCATTTAAATCACAGAGATATGTCACACAAAATACTTAATAAGTAACATTTCCCACATGTCTACTTTACATCAGCACAATGTTGGAACCAAAATTTTTTTTTTTAGGGAGTTATAAGGGTGAAAAGTTGACCAGCAATTTCTCATTTCTACAACACCATTGTTTTTTAGGGACCACATCTCATTTGAAGTCATTTTGAGGGGTCGATATGATAGAAAATACCCAAGTGTGACACCATTCTAAAAACTACACCCCTAAAGGTGCTCAAAACCACATTCAAGAAGTTTATTAACCCTTCTGGTGCTTCACAGGAATTTTTTGAATGTTTAAATAAAAATTAACATATAACTTTTTTTCACAAAAAATTTAATTCAGCTCCAATTTGTTTTATTTTACCAAGGGTAACAGGAGAAAATGGACCCCAAACATTGTTGTACAATTTGTCCTGGGTACGCCAATACCCCACATGTGGGGTAAACCACTGTTTGTGCATGGCACAGCTCGGAAGCGAAGGAGCGCCATTTGACTTTTCAATGCAAAATTGACTGTAATTGAGATGGGACACCATGTTTCGTTTGGAGAGCCCCTGATGTGCCTAAACATTGAAACCCCCCACAAGTGACACCATTTTGGAAAGTAGACCCCCTAAGGAACTTATCTAGAGGTGTGGTGAGCACTTTGACCCACCAAGTGCTTCACAGAAGTTTATAATGTAGAACCGTAAAAATAAAAAATCATATTTTTTCACAAAAATTATCTTTTCGCTCCCAATTTTTTATTTTTCCAAGGGTAAGAGAAGAAATTGGACCCCAAAAGTTGTTGTACAATTTGTCCTGTGTATGCTGATACCCCATATGTGGGGGTAAACCACTGTTTGGGCGGATGGGAGAGCTCGGAAAGGAAGGAGCGCCGTTTGACTTTTCAATGCAAAATTGACAGGAATTGAGATGAGACGCCATGTTGCGTTTGCAGAGCCCCTAATGTACCTAAATAGTAGAAACCCCTCACAAGTGACACCATTTTGGAAAGTAGACCCCCTAAGGAACTTATCTAGATGTGTGGTGAGCGCTTTGACCCACCAAGGGCTTCACAGAAGTTTATAATGGAGAGCCGTAAAAATAAAACAAAAATTTTTTCCCACAAAAATTATTTTTTAGCCCCCAGTTTTGTATTTTCCCGAGGGTAACAGGAGAAATTGGACCACAAAATTTGTTGTCCAATTTGTCGTGAGTGCGCTGATACCCCATATGTGGGGGGGAACCACTGTTTGGGCGCATGGGAGGGCTTGGAAGGGAAGGAGCTCCATTTGGAATGCAGACTTAGATGGAATGGTCTGCAGGTGTCACATTGCATTTGCAGAGCCCCTAATGTACCTAAACAGTAGAAACCCCCCACAAGTGACACCATTTTGGAAACTAGACCCCTAAGGAACTCATCTAGATGTATTGTGAGAGCTTTGAACCCCCAAGTGTTTCACTACAGTTTGTAACGCAGAGCCGTGAAAATTAAAAAAAAAATCTTTCCCCCAAAAATTATTTTTTAGCCCCCAGTCTTGTATTTTCCCGAGGGTCAGAGGAGAAATTTGACCCCAATAGTTGTTGTCCAATTTGTCCTGAGTACGCTGATACCCCATATGTTGGGGGGAACCACCGTTTGGGCGCATGGGAGGGCTCGGAGGGGAAGGAGTGCCATTTGGAATGCAGACTTAGATGGAATGGTCTGCAGGCGTCACATTGCGTTTGCAGAACCCCTAATGTACCTAAACAGTAGAAACCCCCCACAAGTGACCCCATATTGGAAACTAGACCCCCCCAGGGAACTTATCTAGATGTGTTGTGAGAACTTTGAACCCCCAAGTGTTTCACTACAGTTTATAACACAGAGCCGTAAAAATAAAAAATCTTTTTTTTTCCCACAAAAATTATTTTTAGCCCCCAGTTTTGTATTTTCCCAAGGGTAACAGGAGAAATTGGACCCCAACAGTTGTTTTCCTATTTGTCCTGAGTACGCTGATACCCCATATGTTGGGGTAAACCCCTGTTTGGGCACACGGTAGAGCTCGGAAGCTGTTTTACTTTTTCAACGCAGAATTGGCTGGAATTGAGATCGGACGCCATGTCGCGTTTGGAGAGCCCCTGATGTGCCTAAACAGTGGAAACCCCCCAATTCTAACTGAAACCCTAATCCAAACACACCCCTAACCCTAATTCCAATGGTAACCCTAACCACACCTCTAACCCTGACACACCCCTAACCCTAATCCCAACCCTATTCCCAACTGTAAATGTAATCTACACCCTAACTGTAACTTTAGCCCCAACCCAAACTGTAGCCCTAGCCCTAACCCTAGCCCTAACCCTAACCCTAGCCCTAACCCTAACCCTAGCCCTAGCCCTAACCCTAGCCCTAACCCTAGCCCTAACCCTAGCCCTAGCCCTAACCCTAACCCTAGCCCTAACCCTAACCCTAGCCCTAACCCTAGCCCTAACCCTAGCCCTAATGGGAAAATGGAAATAAATACATTTTTTAATTTTTCCCTAACTAAGGGGGTGATGAAGGGGGGTTTGATTTACTTCTATAGTGGGTTTTTTAGCGGATTTTTATGATTGGCAGCCGTCACACACTGAAAGACGCTTTTTATTGCAAAAAATATTTTTTGCATTACCACATTTTGAGAGCTATACTTTTTCCATATTTTGGTCCACAGAGTCATGTGAGGTCTTGTTTTTTGCGGGACGAGTTGACGTTTTTATTGGTAACATTTTCGGGCACGTGACATTTTTTGATCGCTTTTTATTCTGATTTTTGTGAGGCAGAATGAACAAACACCAGCTATTCATGAATTTCTTTTGGGGGAGGCGTTTATACCGTTCCGCGTTTGTTAAAATTGATAAAGCAGTTTTATTCTTCAGGTCAGTACGATTACAGCAACACCTCATTTATATCATTTTTTTATGTTTTGGCGCTTTTATATGATAAAAACTATTTTATAGAAAAAATAATTATTTTTGCATCGCTTTATTTTCAGGACTATAACTTTTTTATTTTTTTACTGATGATGCTGTATGGCGGCTCGTTTTTTGTGGGACAAGATGATGCTTTCAGCGGTACCATGGTTATTTATATCTGTCTTTTTGATCGCGTGTTATTCCACTTTTTGTTCGGCGGTATGATAATAAAGCGTTGTTTTTTGCCTCGTTTTTTTTTTTTCTTACGGTGTTTACTGAAGGGGGTTAACTAGTGGGCCAGTTTTATAGGTCGGGCCGTTACGGATGAGGCGATACTAAATATATGTACTTTTATTGTTTTTTTTATTTATTTAGATAAAGAAATGTATTTATGGGAATAATATATATATATTTTTTCATTATTTAGTAATATTATTTTTTATTTTTTTTACACATTTGGAAAAAATTTTTTTTTACTTTTTTACTTTGTCCCAGGGGGGGACATCACAGATCGGTGATCTGACAGTGTGCACAGCACTCTGTCAGATCACTGATCTCACTTAGAGCAGTACAGCCTTCACAGTGCCTGCTCTGAGCAGGCTCTGTGAAGCCACCTCCCTCCCTGCAGGACCCGGATCCGCGACCATCTTGGATCCGGGGCTGGAGCAGGTAGGGAGGGAGATAAGACCCTCGCAGCAACGCGATCACATCGCGTTGCTGCGGGGGACTCAGGGAAGCCCACAGGGAGCCCCCTCCCTGCGTGATGCTTCCCTGCACCGCCGGCACATCGCGATCATCTTTGATCGCGGTGTGCCAGGGGTTAATGTGCCAGGGGCAGTCCGTGACCGCTCCTGGCACATAGTGCCGGATGTCAGCTGCGATAGGCAGCTGACACCCGGCCGCAATTGGCCGCTCTCCCCCCGTGAGCGCCGCCGATCGCGCTGGACGTACTATCCCGTCCATGGTCATAGGGGCCCACCCCACCTCAACGGGATAGTACGTCCGATGTCAGAAAGGGGTTAACCATCTCTCCATTTGTAGCATAGACTTTCATTTTCTTTTCTTTAGGAGGTATAACCCCATGCATCCCATGCACAAATGTCCTGTTGTAACATCTCATAAATGTTGTGCTTTTGACTCAGTTGTCTATTTGTAAACCTACCTGAAGAAGGAGCCTTAGTGCTCTGGAAGCTTGCAAATATAGTGGGGAAAATACAGTTAGGGCCAGAAATATTTGGACAGTGACACAAGTTTTGTTATTTTAGCTGTTTACAAAAACATGTTCAGAAATACAATTATATATATAATATGGGCTGAAAGTGCACACTCCCAGCTGCAATATGATAGTTTCCACATCCAAATCGGAGAAAGGGTTTAGGAATCATAGCTCTGTAATGCATAGCGTCCTCTTTTTCAAGGGACCAAAAGTAATTGGACAATGGACTCTAAGGGCTGCAATTAACTCTGAAGGCGTCTCCCTCGTTAACCTGTAATCAATGAAGTAGTTAAAAGGTCAGGGGTGGATTCCAGGTGTGTGGTTTTGCATTTGGAAGCTGTTGCTGTGAGCAGACAACATGCGGTCATAGGAACTCTCAATTGAGGTGAAGCAGAACATCCTGAGGCTGAAAAAAAAGAAAAAATCCATCAGAGAGATAGCAGACGTGCTTGGAGTAGCAAAATCAACAGTTGGGTACATTCTGAGAAACAAGGAATTGACTGGTGAGCTTGGGAACTCAAAAAGGCCTGGGCGTCCACGGATGACAACAGTGGTGGATGATCGCCGCATACTTAATTTGGTGAAGAAGAACCCGTTCACAACATCAACTGAAGTCCAGAACACTCTCAGTGAAGTAGGTGTATCTGTCTCTAAGTCAACAGTAAAGAGAAGACTCCATGACAGTAAATACAAAGGGTTCACATCTAGATGCAAACCATTCATCAATACCAAAAATAGACAGGCCAGAGTTAAATTTACAGAAAAACACCTCAAGAAGCCAGCTCAGTTCTGGAAAAGTATTCTATGGACAGATGAGACAAAGATCAACCTGTACCAGAATGATGGGAAGAAAAAAGTTTGGAGAAGAAAGGGAATGGCACATGATCCAAGGCACACCACATCCTCTGTAAAACATGGTGGAGGCAACGTGATGGCATGGGCATGCATGGCTTTCAATGGCACTGGGTCACTTGTGTTTATTGATGACATAAGAGCAGACAAGAGTAGCCGGATGAATTCTGAAGTGTACCGGGATATACTTTCAGCCCAGATTCAGCCAAATGCTGCAAAGTTGATTGGACGGCGCTTCATAGTACAGATGGACAATGACCCCAAGCATACATCCAAAGCTACCCAGGAGTTCATGAGTGCCAAAAAGTGGAACATTCTGCAATGGCCAAGTCAATCTCCAGATCTAAACCCAATTGAGCATGCATTTCACTTGCTCAAATCCAGACTTAAGACGGAAAGACCCATAAACAAGCAAGACCTGAAGGCTGCGGCTGTAAAGGCCTGGCAAAGCATTAAGAAGGAGGAAACCCAGCGTTTGGTGATGTCCATGGGTTCCAGACTTAAGGCAGTGATTGCCTCCAAAGGATTTGCAACAAAATATTGAAAATAAAAATATTTTGTTTGGGTTATGTTTATTTGTCCAATTACTTTTGACCTCCTAAAATGTGGAGTGTTTGTAAAGAAATGTGTACAATTCCTACATTTTCTATCAGATATTTTTGTTCAACCCTTCAAATTAAACGTTACAATCTGCACTTGAATTCTGTTGTAGAGGTTTCATTTCAAATCCAATGTGGTGGCATGCAGAGCCCAACTCGCGAAAATTGTGTCACTGTCCAAATATTTCTGGCCCTAACTGTAAGTATTTGATACCCTGACGATTTTGCAAGTTTTCCCACCTACAAAGATATGCAATGTCTGAAATTTTTATCGTAGGTTCACTTCAAGTGTGAGAGACAGAATCTTAAAACAAATTTCAGAAAATTACATTATATGATTTTTACATAATTAATTAGCATTCTATCACATGAAATAAGTATTTGATACATTAGAAAAACAGAACATCATATTTGGTACAGAAACCTTTGTTTGCACTTACAGTGGTCAGACATTGTTGGGGCTAGTGGAAAGTACCAAGTAATAGAGAGATTGATACGAGGTGCGTTCGCAGCCCGGGGTCCACCGTGCAGAGATACCTGCTGCAAAGTAATGGCGGATGAACTCTGAGCTCACACGTGGGTTAAACTTCACCCCGTGTGAAATGAAAGCGTGCTCTGTTGCCTCCCAGAGTCACGCTGTACACAGGGAATAATACCATAACTAGGGTTGTGCTTGCTCTGGAACTCTTCTGTGCTAACCGCACACATGGAGGAACCAGATGCTAAGCCAAGGCTAATTGCCCCCACTGATGCTAGCTGCCTGCCTGAGTGTACAGCCCCAAAGCTAAACAAACTCACACCACATATGAACTGAGTGGCAGAATATCCACTGACAACAAGCAAACACAAATGATACTAGCGCATGGCCGTGCAGCCATGCAAACCTTTTATAGTTGTAGCTCTCCAGGACCTTCCTAGTTGACCAATAGGAGCTGCTACAGGACCTGAGCGTGTGACCCCCAACCTCCAATGAGAGGTCTTCCCTAGGGCATGCTCAGAAAGAGAAAAACAGGACTGCTTGTCTCCGAACAGTACTGGTTATAATGGCTGAACCTGGAAGGGCAGCAGTAACCAAATGAGCAGTATCTGTCCGGGCCAGGTGCTGGGACCGACATCTCCGCTTAGCAAGTTCCACTGCGGCTGGAGAACAATGGGAGACCACAGCAGACATGGTTTGAGATTCCACCTGTGCAGCGGCAGGAACTTGACACCTAACAGACGTTTCCTGCAGTTCTTGTAATTCTTATAGTTATTGACCAAGTTTGCACACACCGTAGCAGGGATTTTGGCCCATTACTCCATACAGTTCTCCAGATCTTTCAGGTTTCGGGGATGTCACTGGGCAACATTGAGTTTCAGCTCCCTCCAAAGATTTCTATTGGGTTAAGGTCTGGAGACTGGCTAGGCCACTCCAGCACCTTGAAATGATTCTTACAGAGCCACTTCTTAGTTGCCCTGGCTCTGTGTTTTGGTTCATTGTCATACTGTAAGACCCAGCTATGACCCATTTTTAATCCTCTTGAGGGAAGGAGGTTGTTGGTCAAAATCTTGCCATACATGGCCCCATCCATCCTCCCATCAATATGGTGCAGTCATCCTGTCCTTTTTGCAGAAAAGTGCCTCCAAAGTATGATGTTCCTCTCACCCTGCTTCAGAAGATCTGAGGGTACCTTCACCCAATAATCCCATTTTTCACTCACTACCAAAAATTCATAAGGGGTCACCCCCCCAATCAGACCGATTGTTGTAGGCATTGGAAGTCATAGTGAAAAATTGAGTATCTGGGTAGATATGTATCTACAAAACTTGATTCCTAATATGCCGTGTTTTCTGAAAGATACAAAACATGCCATATCCTCTTTGGGCAGCACAAAAAGGCCAGACTCTTGCATTTGGCTGTCCTGTGACATCATACTACTGTATCTCTCAATACTGCATTAACCAATCATTTGGCTAAATAAAGTAGTTTTTCAAAATAAATAAGGACATTTTTGATTTTGTAGGTTGAATTCCTGCTTAAACATAATTATTTTATTCAATAATAAATTTTACATCCAAAAAATGGGAGCACCTCTGGGAGTTACCTTCTCACCTGCGATTGCCAACATTTTTTGTTTCAGAATAGGAAGAAAAATTCATTTTTTCCTGCACAAATCCCTTCTCCTCCCACATTAGGTAGTAAGCTCAACCTGCTCCTGGTGTGGAATGGACTGAGGGATTTGATGCAGGATTTTTTTTTACATTAATGATAACAACATGAGCCTTAAATTTACTATACTGTATGTGTGGAAACAACGAGCATAATTTTTTTGGATATTAATCTAAATATGGAGTCTTCAAACTTTCCTCTTACACGAAAAAAAGTGCCACTATTTCCATCTTATATGTCACCTCCTGTCATCTGAAACATGTAGTCAGGAATATTCCTGTGGGAGAACTCTACAGAAATAAGAGGAATTAAACTCTAAATACATGCTATGTAGCAGAAACAAAGGATGTCCATAATAGAATGAAATACAGGCAGTATCCAAACTGGATGCTGGATCGAGCCAAAAATATAGTAAAATAAAAAAAAGGAGAGACAATCAATTCTTGATAGTGACAACAAGAGGAGGGAGGTCATGAAATCATGGGGTCTTTTAACATCTTTTAGCCCTATGTTTTATAAAATTGTTCACATAATAAAACCCATAAATACCCATATTAAATCAGGTTCAAAATAATTGGAAAGAATATTGGTAGAACCTGTCAATTTTGTGAAAAAAGGCCCCCAGTTTGGGGGATATTTTATCTTCTAGACTATATGTCAAAGGTAACACTAGAAAAATCCTGTTGTCAATGAAAGGATCCTACAAATGCGGACACGCTATTTGCACTTGTTGTAAGCTGATGAAAAATACTAAATCTTTCACTTCTATGACTATAAATAAGTAATACACCATTGTTAACATCATTTATCTGATTACACGCAACATCTGAAAAATTCAGTACTTGAGATGTACAGGCGGTCCCTTAAAGGTCAGAATCATATGACAAATGTCAGACGCTAAAAGAAGTAGAATGAACAGCGCTCCATCCGGGTGTAGAAATCTTGAAAAAGTAGTTTATTCAGCCATAATACAGCAACGTTTCGACCGATATACGGTCTTTGTCAAGCATACAATACAGCATGGGCAGCCATCTTAAATAGTATAGGTGCCTCACAGTGCACCAATCACCATCCAACGCCGCCCCCCACATAAAACATAAAGTCTCATATGTTTTATGTGGGGGGCGGCGTTGGATGGTGATTGGTGCACTGTGAGGCACCTATACTATTTAAGATGGCTGCCCATGCTGTATTGTATGCTTGACAAAGACCGTATATCGGTCGAAACGTTGCTGTATTATGGCTGAATAAACTACTTTTTCAAGATTTCTACACCCGGATGGAGCGCTGTTCATTCTACTTCTTTTGGTTTACTATATCCGGGACGGTTCCCTGGATGTGTATGGTCGCCCCAGGACTGCGAGTGCTGTCAGTTGTTTGCTTTTTCTAAATGTCAGACGCTGTCAGTAAACATCTACACATAAACTCTGCAGCTTCAATGAATTTTGTGTGGATCCATAACATTAGCATTTCCAGTTGAGATCTCTATACAGTGCCTTGCGAAAGTATTTGGACCCCTGGAACTTTTCTTTTAAAATATTTTTATAAATTTTTTGAATAAAAACGAATACTATCTCCCCAAAATTCATAAATGTCCAATAAACCCGCCCGGAAGACCCATCATATCTGGGGTGGGTTGCCTTACAGCAAACATGTCAAAATATGTAGATTGTCACTTACAGAAATTGATCCCTAAGCTTCCATCATATTTGAAAGACAGCACACATATTCTCAGAATCTTGGAGAAAATTGAATGGAAAGAACATTATTTTATAGGTAAGTTGGACATCACCTCACTATATACAGTTATACAACATGACAAAGGTTGTGAAGCAGCAAAATTATTTCTAGATGAACAGGAAACATTACCTGAGGAACAAGTTTCCTTTATTTTAGAATGTATGAGGTTCATACTGACTCATAATTACTTCCGGTATGAGGTGCACTACTACTCCCAGCAATGGGGTACCGCCATGGGTACCAGGTTCGCTCCAAGTTATGCCAATTTATATGTGGGAAAATGGGAGCATCAAACCATCTATGATGAAGTATCTCTGTGTGCAAACCTGGTACTCGGGCAGCGGTTTATAGATGACATTGTTTTTATTTGGTCTGGTGGCCCCAACTCACTGTCAGATTTTATTACTAATTTAAATAAAAATGAGTATTTTTTTAAACATTTCGGGGACCACCAGTTCTGAATCTATAAATTTTTTAGACCTTAGTATTTGTATTGAAAATGGCAAAATCCATACCAAAACTTATCATAAACCTACAGATGTTAATAATTACATCTCCTTGGAAAGTTGTCATCTTCCTCGCTGGTTATTAAACGTTCCCAGGAGCCAACTGATTCGGGCTCATAGGAACTGCTCAAAAACACAACATATTAACCGAGAAGCAGAAATCCTGACTAGCAAATTTGCTCATAAAGGCTATTCTCAGAGCTGCCTGTCTATGGCACAACAACTAGTTGAAAAGTTGCCCAGAACACAATTATTTCAAAATAAAGAAAAAAGAGGCAAACATAAACTACATGAACATAGTAATATAGTAACATATTTATTAAGGTTGAAGAAAGACTTTTAGTCCATCTAGTTCAACCCATAGCCTAACCTAACACGCCCTAACATGTTGATCCAGAGGAAGGCAAAAAAATCCCCATGTGGCAAATAGTAAGCTCCACTTTGGGGAAAAAAATTCCTTCCCGACTCCACATACGGCAATCAGACTAGTTCCATGGGTCAATGCCCTATCAAGGAATCTAGTTACAAGCGGTTCCAATTATAACACAATTTAATGCAAACACTCATCTCCTTAGAAAGATAGTTAATGGACATTGGGATATTCTAAAGGAAGACAAGATTATTGGGAAAAACTACCTGAACGTCCAGTATTCATTTACAGAAAGGCCAACAATTTGTGCAATAAAATAGCTCCTACTGTCCCAAATCCCCTCGCTCCAACTATGTATTCCTTTCACTATAAGTGTTCAGGCTTCTATCCATGCCTAAAATGCAAACCGTGTAAGCAATTAAACAAAAAAAACTATTTTTGATCTCTAATGGAACCAGGGATTGGCCAATCAAGGACTATATATCATGTAACACAGAAGAAGTTATTTATTCAATAAAATGCCCCTGTGATAAACTATATATAGGCAGAACGAAGCGTCCTCTTCATGTAGGAATGAATAATAATAATAATCTTTATTTATATAGCGCCAACATATGTATTTACAATGATGTATTTACAATGATGGTTGTTATGTTTGCTAATGACAGGTGTTATGAAGGCAATCCAGAAACACAGTGTGCTTAGCGATCAGAGCGCACACAGTGATCTGACAAATACCCAAAAATACAAGAACGAGCTCTGAGACGTGGAAACTCTGTAGACTGCACACCTGATCCTATCCTAAACACAACTAAAAGCGGCTGTGGATTGCGCCTAACAACTACCTAGGCAACTCGGCACAGCCTAAGAAACTAGCTAGCCTGAAGATAGAAAAATAGGCCTGACTTGCCCCAGAGAAATTCCCCAAAGGAAAAGGCAGCCCCCCACATATAATGACTGTGAGTAAGATGAAAAGACAAAACGTAGGGATGAAATAGATTCAGCAAAGTGGGGCCCGATATTCTAGGACAGAGCGAGGACAGTAAAGCGAACTTTGCAGTCTACAAAAAACCCTAAAGCAAAACCACGCAAAGGGGGCAAAAAAAACCCACCGTGCCGAACTAACGGCACGGCGGTACACCCTTTGCGTCTCAGAGCTTCCAGCAAAACAAAAGACAAGCTGGACAGAAAAAAAGCAACAAAAAAAGCAAAAAGCACTTAGCTATACAGAGCAGCAGGTCACAGGAACAATCAGGAGAAGCTCAGATCCAACACTGAAACATTGACAAGGAGCAAGGATAGCAGCATCAGGCGGAGTTAAGTAATGAAGCAGTTAACGAGCTCACCAGAACACCTGAGGGAGGAAGCTCAGAAGCTGCAGTACCACTTGTGACCACAGGAGTGAATTCAGCCACAGAATTCACAACAGTACCCCCCCCTTGAAGAGGGGTCACCGAACCCTCACCAGAGCCCCCAGGCCGACCAGGATGAGCCGCATGAAAGGCACGAACAAGATCGGAAGCATGAACATCAGAGGCAAAAACCCAGGAATTATCTTCCTGAGCATAACCCTTCCATTTAACCAGATACTGGAGTTTCCGTCTAGAAACACGAGAATCCAAAATCTTCTCCACAATATACTCCAATTCCCCCTCCACCAAAACCGGGGCAGGAGGCTCAACAGATGGAACCATAGGTGCCACGTATCTCCGCAACAACGACCTATGGAATACATTATGTATGGAAAAGGAATCTGGGAGGGTCAAACGAAAAGACACAGGATTGAGAACCTCAGAAATCCTATACGGACCAATAAAACGAGGTTTAAATTTAGGAGAGGAAACCTTCATAGGAATATGACGAGAAGATAACCAAACCAGATCCCCAACACGAAGTCGGGGACCCACACGGCGTCTGCGATTAGCGAAAAGTTGAGCTTTCTCCTGGGACAACATCAAATTGTCCACTACCTGAGTCCAGATCTGCTGCAACCTATCCACCACAGAATCCACACCAGGACAGTCCGAAGACTCAACCTGTCCTGAAGAGAAACGAGGATGGAACCCAGAATTGCAAAAAAATGGAGAAACCAAGGTAGCCGAGCTGGCCCGATTATTAAGGGCGAACTCAGCCAACGGCAAAAAGGACACCCAATCATCCTGGTCTGCAGAAACAAAACATTTCAGATATGTTTCCAAGGTCTGATTGGTTCGTTCGGTCTGGCCATTAGTCTGAGGATGGAAAGCCGAGGAAAAGGATAGGTCAATGCCCATCCTACCACAAAAGGCTCACCAAAACCTTGAAACAAACTGGGAACCTCTGTCAGAAACAATATTCTCAGGAATGCCATGCAACCGAACCACATGCTGAAAGAACAAAGGTACCAAATCAGAGGAGGAAGGCAATTTAGCCAAGGGCACCAGATGGACCATTTTAGAAAAGCGATCACAGACCACCCAAATGACTGACATCTTTTGAGAAACGGGAAGGTCAGAAATGAAATCCATCGAAATATGTGTCCAAGGCCTCTTTGGGACCGGCAAGGGCAAAAGCAACCCACTGGCACGAGAACAGCAGGGCTTAGCCCTAGCACAAATCCCACAGGACTGCACAAAAGTACGTACATCCCGTGACAGAGATGGCCACCAGAAGGATCTAGCCACTAACTCTCTGGTACCAAAGATTCCAGGATGACCAGCCAACACCGAACAATGAAGTTCAGAGATAAGTTTATTAGTCCACCTATCAGGGACGAACAGTTTCTCTGCTGGACAACGATCAGGTTTATTCGCCTGAAATTTTTGCAGCACCCGCCGCAAATCAGGGGAGATGGCAGACACAATGACTCCTTCCTTGAGGATACCCGCTGGCTCAGATAAACCCGGAGAGTCGGGCACAAAACTCCTAGACAGAGCATCCGCCTTCACATTTTTAGAGCCCGGAAGGTACGAAATCACAAAGTCGAAGCGGGCAAAAAATAACGACCAACGGGCCTGTCTAGGATTCAAGCGCTTGGCAGACTCGAGATAAGTCAAGTTCTTATGATCAGTCAATACCACCACGCGATGCTTAGCTCCTTCAAGCCAATGACGCCACTCCTCGAATGCCCACTTCATGGCCAGCAACTCTCGATTGCCCACATCATAATTACGCTCAGCGGGCGAAAACTACTTTTTCAAGATTTCTACACCCGGATGGAGCGCTGTTCATTCTACTTCTTTTGGTTTACTATATCCGGGACGGTTCCCTGGATGTGTATGGGCGCCCCAGGACTGCGAGTGCTGTCAGTTGTTTGCTTTTTCTAAATGTCAGACGCTGTCAGTAAACATCTACACATAAACTCTGCAGCTTCAATGAATTTTGTGTGGATCCATAACATTAGCATTTCCAGTCGAGATCTCTATACAGTGCCTTGCGAAAGTATTTGGACCCCTGGAACTTTTCTTTTAAAATATTTTTATAAATTTTTTGAATAAAAACGAATACTATCTCCCCAAAATTCATAAATGTCCAATAAACCCGCCCGGAAGACCCATCATATCTGGGGTGGGTTGCCTTACAGCAAACATGTCAAAATATGTAAATTGTCACTTACAGAAATTGATCCCTAAGCTTCCATCATATTTGAAAGACAGCACACATATTCTCAGAATCTTGGAGAAAATTGAATGGAAAGAACATTATTTTATAGGTAAGTTGGACATCACCTCACTATATACAGTTATACAACATGACAAAGGTTGTGAAGCAGCAAAATTATTTCTAGATGAACAGGAAACATTACCTGAGGAACAAGTTTCCTTTATTTTAGAATGTATGAGGTTCATACTGACTCATAATTACTTCCGGTATGAGGTGCACTACTACTCCCAGCAATGGGGTACCGCCATGGGTACCAGGTTCGCTCCAAGTTATGCCAATTTATATGTGGGAAAATGGGAGCATCAAACCATCTATGATGAAGTATCTCTGTGTGCAAACCTGGTACTCGGGCAGCGGTTTATAGATGACATTGTTTTTATTTGGTCTGGTGGCCCCAACTCACTGTCAGATTTTATTACTAATTTAAATAAAAATGAGTATTTTTTTAAACATTTCGGGGACCACCAGTTCTGAATCTATAAATTTTTTAGACCTTAGTATTTGTATTGAAAATGGCAAAATCCATACCAAAACTTATCATAAACCTACAGATGTTAATAATTACATCTCCTTGGAAAGTTGTCATCTTCCTCGCTGGTTATTAAACGTTCCCAGGAGCCAACTGATTCGGGCTCATAGGAACTGCTCAAAAACACAACATATTAACCGAGAAGCAGAAATCCTGACTAGCAAATTTGCTCATAAAGGCTATTCTCAGAGCTGCCTGTCTATGGCACAACAACTAGTTGAAAAGTTGCCCAGAACACAATTATTTCAAAATAAAGAAAAAAGAGGCAAACATAAACTACATGAAACAATATTCTCAGGAATGCCATGCAACCGAACCACATGCTGAAAGAACAAAGGTACCAAATCAGAGGAGGAAGGCAATTTAGCCAAGGGCACCAGATGGACCATTTTAGAAAAGCGATCACAGACCACCCAAATGACTGACATCTTTTGAGAAACGGGAAGGTCAGAAATGAAATCCATCGAAATATGTGTCCAAGGCCTCTTTGGGACCGGCAAGGGCAAAAGCAACCCACTGGCACGAGAACAGCAGGGCTTAGCCCTAGCACAAATCCCACAGGACTGCACAAAAGTACGTACATCCCGTGACAGAGATGGCCACCAGAAGGATCTAGCCACTAACTCTCTGGTACCAAAGATTCCAGGATGACCAGCCAACACCGAACAATGAAGTTCAGAGATAAGTTTATTAGTCCACCTATCAGGGACGAACAGTTTCTCTGCTGGACAACGATCAGGTTTATTCGCCTGAAATTTTTGCAGCACCCGCCGCAAATCAGGGGAGATGGCAGACACAATGACTCCTTCCTTGAGGATACCCGCTGGCTCAGATAAACCCGGAGAGTCGGGCACAAAACTCCTAGACAGAGCATCCGCCTTCACATTTTTAGAGCCCGGAAGGTACGAAATCACAAAGTCGAAGCGGGCAAAAAATAACGACCAACGGGCCTGTCTAGGATTCAAGCGCTTGGCAGACTCGAGATAAGTCAAGTTCTTATGATCAGTCAATACCACCACGCGATGCTTAGCTCCTTCAAGCCAATGACGCCACTCCTCGAATGCCCACTTCATGGCCAGCAACTCTCGATTGCCCACATCATAATTACGCTCAGCGGGCGAAAACTTCCTGGAAAAGAAAGCACATGGTTTCATCACTGAGCAATCAGAACCTCTCTGTGACAAAACCGCCCCTGCTCCAATCTCAGAAGCATCAACCTCGACCTGGAACGGAAGAGAAACATCTGACTGACACAACACAGGGGCAGAACAAAAACGACGCTTCAACTCCTGAAAAGCTTCCACAGCAGCAGAAGACCAATTAACCAAATCAGCACCCTTCTTGGTCAAATCGGTCAATGGTTTGGCAATGCTAGAAAAATTACAGATGAAGCGACGATAAAAATTAGCAAAGCCCAGGAACTTTTGCAGACTTTTCAGAGATGTCGGCTGAATCCAATCCTGGATGGCTTGGACCTTAACTGGATCCATCTCAATAGTAGAAGGGGTAAAGATGAACCCCAAAAATGAAACTTTCTGCACACCGAAGAGACACTTTGATCCCTTCACAAACAAAGAGTTAGCACGCAGGACCTGAAAAACCATTCTGACCTGCTTCACATGAGACTCCCAATCATCTGAGAAGATCAAAATGTCATCCAAGTAAACAATCAGGAATTTATCCAGATACTCACGGAAGATGTCATGCATAAAAGACTGAAACACAGATGGAGCATTGGCAAGTCCGAACGGCATCACTAGATACTCAAAATGACCCTCGGGCGTATTGAATGCAGTTTTCCATTCATCTCCTTGCCTGATTCTCACCAGATTATACGCACCACGAAGATCTATCTTAGTGAACCAACTAGCCCCCTTAATCCGAGCAAACAAGTCAGATAACAATGGCAAGGGATACTGAAATTTAACAGTGATCTTATTAAGAAGGCGGTAATCAATACACGGTCTCAGCGAACCATCCTTCTTGGCTGCAAAGAAGAACCCTGCTCCCAGTGGTGATGACGATGGGCGAATATGTCCCTTCTCCAGGGATTCCTTCACATAACTGTGCATAGCGGCGTGTTCGGGCACGGATAAATTAAATAATCGACCCTTAGGGAATTTACTACCAGTAATCAAATTGATAGCACAATCACAATCCCTATGCGGAGGTAGAGCATCGGACTTGGGCTCTTCAAATACATCCTGATAATCAGACAAGAACTCTGGGACCTCAGAAGGGGTGGATGACGAAATCGACAAAAATGGAACATCACCATGTACCCCCTGACAACCCCAGCTGGATACCGACATGGAATTCCAATCCAATACTGGATTATGGGTTTGTAGCCATGGCAACCCCAACACGACCACATCATGCAGATTATGCAACACCAGAAAGCGAATAACTTCCTGATGTGCAGGAGCCATGCACATGGTCAGCTGGGCCCAGTATTGAGGTTTATTCTTGGCCAAAGGTGTAGCATCAATTCCTCTCAATGGAATAGGACACCGCAAAGGCTCCAAGAAAAACCCACAACGTTTAGCATAATCCAAATCCATCAGATTCAGGGCAGCGCCCGAATCCACAAACGCCATGACAGAAAACGACGACAAAGAGCATATCAAAGTAATGGACAGAAGGAATTTGGACTGTACAGTACCAATGACGGCAGACCTAGCGGACCGCTTAGTGCGCTTAGGACAATCAGAAATAGCATGAGTGGAATCACCACAGTAGAAACACAGACCATTCAGACATCTGTATTCCTGCCGTTCAACTCTAGTCATAGTCCTATCGCACTGCATAGGCTCAGGTTTAACCTCAGGCAGTACCGCCAAATGGTGCACAGATTTACGCTTGCGCAAGCGTTGACTGATCTGAATGGCCAAAGACAAAGACTCATTCAAACCAGCAGGCATAGGAAATCCCACCATGACATCCTTAAGAGCCTCAGAGAGACCCTTTCTGAACAAAGCTGCCAGCGCAGATTCATTCCACTGAGTGAGTACTGACCATTTCCTAAATTTCTGACAATATATTTCTATATCATCCTGACCCTGGCACAAAGCCAGCAAATTTTTCTCAGCCTGATCCACTGAATTAGGCTCATCGTACAGCAATCCGAGCGCCAGGAAAAACGCATCGACACTACTCAATGCAGGGTCTCCTGGCGCAAGAGAAAATGCCCAGTCTTGAGGGTCGCCACGCAAAATAGAAATAATAATCAAAACCTGTTGAATAAGATTAACAGAAGAATGAGGTTTCAAGGCCAGAAATAGCTTACAATTATTTTTGAAACTTAGAAACTTAGTTCTATCTCCAAAAAACAAATCAGGAATAGGAATTCTTGGTTCTAACATAGATTTCTGATCAATAGTATCTTGAATTTTTTGTACATTTATAACGAGATTATCCATTGAAGAGCACAGACCCTGAATATCCATGTCCACACCTGTGTCCAGAATCACCCAAATGTCTAGGGGAAAAAAAAAGTGAACACAGAGCAGAAAAAAAAAAAAAAATGATGTCAGAACTTTTTCTTTCCCTCTATTGAGAATCATTAGTTAGGCTCCTTGTACTGTTATGTTTGCTAATGACAGGTGTTATGAAGGCAATCCAGAAACACAGTGTGCTTAGCGATCAGAGCGCACACAGTGATCTGACAAATACCCAAAAATACAAGAACGAGCTCTGAGACGTGGAATCTCTGTAGACTGCACACCTGATCCTATCCTAAACACAACTAAAAGCGGCTGTGGATTGCGCCTAACAACTACCTAGGCAACTCGGCACAGCCTAAGAAACTAGCTAGCCTGAAGATAGAAAAATAGGCCTGACTTGCCCCAGAGAAATTCCCCAAAGGAAAAGGCAGCCCCCCACATATAATGACTGTGAGTAAGATGAAAAGACAAAACGTAGGGATGAAATAGATTCAGCAAAGTGGGGCCCGATATTCTAGGACAGAGCGAGGACAGTAAAGCGAACTTTGCAGTCTACAAAAAACCCCTAAGCAAAACCACGCAAAGGGGGCAAAAAAACCCCACCGTGCCGAACTAACGGCACGGCGGTACACCCTTTGCGTCTCAGAGCTTCCAGCAAAACAAAAGACAAGCTGGACAGAAAAAAAGCAACAAAAAAAGCAAAAAGCACTTAGCTATACAGAGCAGCATGTCACAGGAACAATCAGGAGAAGCTCAGATCCAACACTGAAACATTGACAAGGAGCAAGGATAGCAGCATCAGGCGGAGTTAAGTAATGAAGCAGTTAACGAGCTCACCAGAACACCTGAGGGAGGAAGCTCAGAAGCTGCAGTACCACTTGTGACCACAGGAGTGAATTCAGCCACAGAATTCACAACAGATGGTCCAGCCATCTTCAGGGGTTGGGTAATAGATAGGGATAGTGAATGGGCTACACACACACACAAACATAAAATGACTTTGATTAGTGAACATGATAGGCCGCTCTGATCAAATGTGTTTTGAACGAGCGCCTAAAACTATGCAAATTGTGGATGGTCCTAATATCTTGGGGTAGAGCATTCCAGAGGATTGGCGCAGCACGGGAGAAGTCTTGGAGTCGGGAGTGGGAGGTACGGATTAGTGCAGAGGTTAGTCGAAAGTCATTTGCAGAGTGCAGTGGTCTGTTAGGCCGATAGACAGAAATGAGGGAGGAGATGTAAAGGGGTGCCGCACTGTGGAGAGCTTTGTGGGTGTGAACAAGTACTTTGAATTGTATCCTTTAATGAATGGGCAGCCAGTGTAATGACTGGCGAAGAGCGGACGCGTCCGAGTAACGATTAGCCAGATGGACGACCCTGGCTGCTGCATTAAGGATGGACTGGAGAGGGGAAAGTCGAGTGAGGGGGAGGCCAATTAATAGAGCATTGCAGTAGTCCAGGCGGGAGTGGATCAGGGCGACAGTGAGGGATTTAGTTGTCTCCATGGTGAGAAAAGGGCAGATTCTAGAGATGTTCTTTAGGTGTAAGCGGCACGAGCGGGCAAGAGATTGTATATGGGAGGTGAAGGAGAGATCGGAGTCAAACATAACACCCAGACAGCGCGCCTGCTGCCGGGGTGTTATTATGGTGCCACCCACAGAGAGGGAAATGTCAGATTTAGGGAGGTTAGTAGATGGTGGAAGCAGAAGTTCAGTTTTGGAAAGGTTGAGTTTCAGATAGAGAGCAGACATGATGTTGGGGACTGCGGACAGACAGTCAGTGGCGTTCTGTAGTACAGTGAGGGTAAGGTCAGGGGATGACGTGTATAGTTGTGTGTCATCAGCATAAAGATGGTACTGAAAGCCAAATCTGCTGATGGTCTGTCCAATTGGGGCTGTGTAGAGGGAGAAGAGAAGGGGGCCAAGACTGAGCCCTGAGGTACCCCGACAGCGAGAGGAAGAGGAGATGAAGTGGAGCCAGAGAGCAGAACACTGAAGGAGCGGTCAGAAAGATAGGAGGAGAACCAGGAGAGAGCAGTGTCCTTAATGCCTAGTGACTGGAGCCTAGAGAGTAAGAGAGGGTTGTCAACAGTGTCAAAAGCTGCAGAAAGATCGAGAAGAGTGAGCAGAGAGTGGTCACCGTTACGTTTTGCTGTCAGAAGGTCATTGGTCACTTTGATGAGTGCAGTTTCTGTCGAATGTAGGGGCGGAAACCGGACTGTGAAGGGTCTAGGAGGGAGTGAGTGGAGAGTAACGGGTAAGTCGGGAGTATATTAGGCACTCCAAGAGTTTAGAGATGAAGGGGAGATTGGAGACCGGTCTGTAGTTGTTTGTGCAGGATGGGTCGAGGGTGGGTTTCTTTAGTAATGGAGTAATGATAGAGTGTTTGAAGGAGGAGGGGAAAATGCCAGAGGGGAGGGAGAGATTAAAGATTGTAGTTAGGTGACTTGTGATGACTGGAGAGAGAGACTGGAGGAGATGTGTGGGAATGGGGTCGGTAGTGCATGTAGTCGGACGAGAAGAGGAGAGGAGCTTGGAGACTTCTTCTTCTGTGATGGGATCGAATGTGGAGAGTGAGCCAGGGGAAATGAGGGGAGGGATGGGAGTCACTGAACTTAGTGGTTGGGACCGGATTTCCTGACAGATATTGTCTATTTTCTCTATAAAGTGGGAGGCCAGGTCATCAGCACAAATGTCTGTGATAGGGGCTTGTGTTTTTGGCCTGAGGAGGGAGTGAAAGGTGTCAAAAAGTTTCTTGGGGTTGTTGGATAGTGAGGAGATCAGGGTGGTGAAGTAGGTCTGTTTGGGGAGGTGAAGGGCAGAATTATAGGTCCTTAACATAAATTTGAAGTGTATGAAGTCTTCTGGTGTGCGAGTTTTCCTCCATAAGCGTTCAGCACACCTAGAGCATCGCTAGAGAAATCAGGTTTGCGATGTGAGCCAGGGCTGTTTCACTCTGTGTTTGGAGGTTCTGAGGGTGAGGGGAGCTACTTGGTCAAGGGTGCTTCTAAGAGTGTCATTGAGGTGATGTACAGCCAGATCAGGACAGGAAAAAGAAGAGATTGGGGACAATGATGAGTGTAAGGAATCTGAAAGTGTAAGAGGGTTAATGGCTTGTAGATTTCTGACTGAATGGTATGTAGGAGGGTGCTGGGATCAGCGAGGAATTGTGAGTGTGAAAGAGAGAATGTTGTGGTCAGAGAGGGGAAGCAGTGAGTTATCTAAGTATGAGATTGCGCAGAGCCGGGCGAAAACCAGGTCCAGGGTGTTACCGTCTTTGTGTGTTTCAGAGGTTGAGAGCTGTGAGAGGCCGAGAGAAGTGGTTAGTGATAGAAGCTGGGATGCAGATGTGGAAGTGGGGATGTTAATGGGGATATTGAAGTCTCCCAGGATAAGGGTTGATAGTTCTGACGACATGAAGAGCGGCAGCCAGGCAGAGAAATGGTCCAGGAAGTGGGTGGGTGAGCCTGGGGGCCAGTATATGACTGCTACTCTGAGGGAGAGGGGACGAAAGAGCCTGATGGTGTGGACCTCAAAAGAAGGGAATGAGAGTAATGGAACTGGGGGGATTACCTGGAAGGTGCATTGTGGGGACAGGAGTATGCCAACTCCACCACCAGGTCTGTTTGTGGGTCTCGGGGAATGGGAGAATTGTAAGCCACCATGGGAAATGGCAGCAGGAGAGACAGTGTCAGAATCCTGAATCCAGGTTTCCATGAGGGCCAGAAGATTCAGAGAGTTTTTCAGAAAGTAATTGTGTAGGAAAGGAAGCTTGTTGCATACAGACCGTGGATTCCAAAGGGCACAATTAAAAGAAGGGGATGAAGGAGCGCAATTAATATTAGTAAGATTATTATGGTTTCGATGTGAGCTAGGGTAGGGGTTGAGGTTGGTGGATGGTGGACCGGGGTTTGGGGAGATGTCCCCTGATATCAGCAGGAGTAGGAAGATAAAAAGCAATGAATGAACATCTACGGAATATAAACAAAAAATTCCTAGGTCATCCGCTATCAAAATATTTTTTGACTCATCATGGATGTTCAACTAAAGGCACCATTATTGCTGGCTTGAAATTAGTTCATAGAAGCTGGAGAAAAGGTAATTATATCCAGCAAATGTCAAGGGAAGAAAGCAAGATGATATGTGAACTGGACACTTTAATCCCTAAAGGTCTCAATAGCGAAATTGAGTTGTTCACCTTTAATACATAAAGAGGTCATGTGATCGCCGTGGGAGATATAGGTACAGACGTCCTCCTATGGACCATCACTGAAGAAGGAATACATCTATTCCGAAACGCGTAGGAATTGGTCCACCGCATTCTCCTTAGCCAGTCACGTGAGCAATCACATGACCATGATGTCATGTAAGGTCCTGTACCTACAGTGAACCAATCGGCTACACAGTGCAGCGTATACTCACTCTCTCCACGTTGGTAATGACTTCGGGGTGTTCTGCTGCCGGCCAGGGCAGGGCCCACAGTCCTTACATTTAAAGGGAATACATTTGACCTCCAAATACAGACCTATGTAACGGCAACATCAGAGAATTGGAAGAAAGTGAATTATACACTTAGGCGCATCAGGTAAATTAATTTCAGCTATAGCTGAAGCATGTGTTTTATGATCTCCTTTTGAGACCTTTAATATGATAAGTCAACCCCTTTGAGTACATGACACCAAACAAGAAACAAGTACAATAGTCAATAAACTTGAGTGACACATCAGTAGAGAGAAAATGTGACCCAGGCCTTCAATCTATATTATCCGGAGTATAGTGATGATGTCCAAATATTTGTACAAAAATGTGCAAATTAAAACATAATTTTAGCTCTTTCTTTTAAAGGGGTATTCCTATGATTGCCTGGAACAGGAATATCTTTGTCTACGATAAGAAGTTGCGACTGCTCTACACGGTTTCCGTAACTCCCACAGACTTGGGAGTTCTGAAAAACATCCTTAACAAAACTCCCAAGTTCTAAAAACAAGCCAACTTTCTGTGATAAGCTGATTCGTTAACTCCAGTTCTATGGTAGTTAGTAATAGAAACAGCTTTGCACAGTTTGCTCAACCAATTCTTCAGTAAAGACTTCCTGTGGCCAGCACTTAGAGCCATGAATGGTTGAGATTAGTTTTGAGCGATACCTTCCGATATCGGAAAGTATCGGTATCGGATAGGATCGGCCGATATTCAAAAAATATCGGATATCGCCGATACCGATACCCGATCCCAATGCAAGTCAATGGGACCAAAATATCGGAATTAAAATAAACCCTTTCTTGCCTTGTAGGTTCATTCTACATGAAGGAAAACAACAAAGAATAATGCAGGATGTATTTGGGGAGGTGGCGGAGACATTAAAGTCATAGAGGTTTAGCGCAATCAAATAGAATAGCCTTTTTTTTTTTTTTTAAAGACGTTCGTAGTGACAAAGATATTGACTATGTAATTTTTTTTTTATTTTGTCAGATATTGATGTTTAACTATTCCACGCCCTTCCCCTTTTTTTTTTTACTTTTCCCACACTTTCATCTTCATCATCATCAGCATCTTTGACATCAACTTCTTCACCTTATTCATCTTCTACTTCATCTTCTACCTATTTTTTTTTATTACATTCTTCATATTCATTTTATTCAACTATTATTATTCTTCCTATTCTACTTCTTCATTTTATTCAACTATTATTATTCTTCCTATTCTACTTCTTCATCATATTCTCATTTGTGACAGGCATTCCCGTAGTTGTTATCTATAAAAGTTGGAAGATTACACCTTCCGTTCTGCCAGTCACAAAAGTTACATTTGTCCGCGTTCAGTTTGGCCTGCAGCATCAGGCTTTATCCAGGGGCACCACGAGGAGGAACGGACTCACCCCCATACACTGCTTAGTCTTCTTCTGCATATAATTTAGATAATATCTTTTGCTCTGATATTAAGTCTTATGCTTAATGTTCTTCTGCTCTTTGTTATGCAGCCTCTTGTTCTTCTGCTTCTCGGTCTTCCATGTCGTCGTCTCCAGGGTCGTCGTCTCCAGTGTCGTCATCTCCGCCGTCGTCGTCTCAGCCGTCGTCGTCTCCGCCGTCGTCGTCTCCGCCGTCGTCGTCTCCGCCGTCGTCGTCGTCGTCATCGGGGTGGTCTTCCGGGTCGTCGTCGTCGTCATCGGGGTGGTCTTCCGGGTCGTCGACTTTAGGGTCTTCAACTTGGAAATGTAGCAGAAGGTACAAGAAGGCTGAGAAAATGCCAAGAACCAGCTGATGGAACTGGAACTCGGATGGCTACCCGAAGGTTCAAGAGCCTATGGAACTACCGAGGACCAGCTGACGTTACTGGAACCCGGTTACTAAGCAGGAGGTACCCGTGCTACAAAGCACTACCAAGGACCGCCTGACGTTGGCGGAACTCGGATACCCAGAAGGAGGCACCTAAGCCAAAGGCTCTGCCCGGAACCAGCTGACGGTACTGGAACCAGGATGGGGAGCAGAAGGTACAAGAGCAAAAGACACTGCCGAGAACCAGCTGACGGTACTGGAACCCGGATGGGTAGCCGAAGGTCCAAGAGCCAATGGAACTACCGAGGACCAGCTGACGTTACTGGAACCCGGTTACTAAGCAGGAGGTACCCGTGCCCGAAAGCACTACCAAGGACCACCTGACGTTGGTGGAACTTGGATACCCAGAAGGAGGCACCTAAGCCAAAGGCTCTGCCCGGAACCAGCTGACGTTACTGGAACCAGGATGGGGAGCAGAAGGTACAAGAGCAAAAGACACTGCCGAGAACCAGCTGACGGTGCTGGAACCAGGTGGTGGACCTGAAGGCCCACAGGAGAGGAGAGAACAGCTAGGCTGCGAGGCAGCCGCAGTTACCGAACCCCAACAGTCCTACAGGGGGAACTGGGCCTACTGGCACTACAGAACCAGCCTTGACTACCAGTTCACGCAGCCCACATAGGAAGCTCCTAAACTGGAGGCACCCTGGAGTTGGCTAACCCGACAGCACCACGACGGGGCAAGCATAGGCGTCTCAGTGAGCTTGACACAACCCGGAAACAGCTGACGGTGCTGAAACCAGGCTTGGCACGAGGGAGTACCTGTGTCAAAAACACTGCCGAGAACCAGCTGGCGTTGCTGGAACCCAGATGCGTTGCCCCAGTGTGCAAGAGCCAATGGCACGACCGAGGACCAGCTGGCGGTGCTGGAACCCGGTTACTAAGCTGTAGGTGCCCGCGCTTAAAAGCACTACCAAGGACCGCCTGACGTTGGCGGAACTCGGATACCCAGGAGGAGGCACCTAAGCCAAAGGCTCGGCCTGGAACCAGCTGACGGTGCTGGAACCAGGTGGTGGACCCGAAGGTCCACAGGAGAGGAGAGAACAGCTAGGCCGCGAGGCAGCCGCAGTTACCGAACCCCAACAGTCCTACAGGGGGAGCGGGGCCTACTGGCACTACAGAACCAGCCTTGACTACCAGTTCACGCAGCCCACATAGGAAGCTCCAAAACTGGAGGCACCCTGGAGTTGGCTAACCCGACCGCAACACGACAGGGCAAGCATAGGCGTCTCAGTGAGCTTGACACAACCCGGAAACAGCTGACGGTGCTGAAACCAGGCTTGGCACGAGGGAGTACCTGTGACAAGAACACTGCCGAGAACCAGCTGGCGGTGCTGGAACCCAGATGCGTTGCCCCAGTGTGCAAGAGCCAATGGCACCGAGGACCAGCTGGCGGTGCTGGAACCCGGTTACTAAGCTGTAGGTGCCCGCGCTTAAAAGCACTACCAAGGACCGCCTGGCGTTGGCGGAACTCGGATACCCAGGAGGAGGCACCTAAGCCAAAGGCTCGGTCTGGAACCAGCTGACGGTGCTGGAACCAGGTGGTGGACCCGAAGGTCCACAGGAGAGGAGAGAACAGCTAGGCCGCGAGGCAGCCGCAGTTACCGAACCCCAACAGTCCTACAGGGGGAGCTGGGCCTACTGGCACTACAGAACCAGCCTTGACTACCAGTTCACGCAGCCCACATAGGAAGCTCCTAAACTGGAGGCACCCTGGAGTTGGCTAACCCGACAGCACCACGACGGGGCAAGCATAGGCGTCTCAGTGAGCTTGACACAACCCGGAAACAGCTGACGGTGCTGAAACCAGGCTTGGCACGAGGGAGTACCTGTGACAAGAACACTGCCGAGAACCAGCTGGCGGTGCTGGAACCCAGATGCGTTGCCCCAGTGTGCAAGAGCCAATGGCACCGAGGACCAGCTGGCGGTGCTGGAACCCGGTTACTAAGCTGTAGGTGCCCGCGCTTAAAAGCACTACCAAGGACCGCCTGGCGTTGGCGGAACTCGGATACCCAGGAGGAGGCACCTAAGCCAAAGGCTCGGCCTGGAACCAGCTGACGGTGCTGGAACCAGGTGGTGGACCCGAAGGTCCACAAGAGAGGAGAGAACAGCTAGGCCGCGAGGCAGCCGCAGTTACCGAACCCCAACAGTCCTACAGGGGGAGCTGGGCCTACTGGCACTACAGAACCAGCCTTGACTACCAGTTCACGCAGCCCAGATAGGAAGCTCCTAAACTGGAGGCACCCTGGAGTTGGCTAACCCGACAGCACCACGACGGGGCAAGCATAGGCGTCTCAGTGAGCTTGACACAACCCGGAAACAGCTGACGGTGCTGAAACCAGGCTTGGCACGAGGGAGTACCTGTGTCAAAAACACTGCCGAGAACCAGCTGGCGTTGCTGGAACCCAGATGCGTTGCCCCAGTGTGCAAGAGCCAATGGCACGACCGAGGACCAGCTGGCGGTGCTGGAACCCGGTTACTAAGCTGTAGGTGCCCGCGCTTAAAAGCACTACCAAGGACCGCCTGACGTTGGCGGAACTCGGATACCCAGGAGGAGGCACCTAAGCCAAAGGCTCGGCCTGGAACCAGCTGACGGTGCTGGAACCAGGTGGTGGACCCGAAGGTCCACAGGAGAGGAGAGAACAGCTAGGCCGCGAGGCAGCCGCAGTTACCGAACCCCAACAGTCCTACAGGGGGAGCTGGGCCTACTGGCACTACAGAACCAGCCTTGACTACCAGTTCACGCAGCCCACATAGGAAGCTCCTAAACTGGAGGCACCCTGGAGTTGGCTAACCCGACAGCACCACGACGGGGCAAGCATAGGCGTCTCAGTGAGCTTGACACAACCCGGAAACAGCTGACGGTGCTGAAACCAGGCTTGGCATGAGGGAGTACCTGTGTCAAAAACACTGCCGAGAACCAGCTGGCGTTGCTGGAACCCAGATGCGTTGCCCCAGTGTGCAAGAGCCAATGGCACGACCGAGGACCAGCTGGCGGTGCTGGAACCCGGTTACTAAGCTGTAGGTGCCCGCGCTTAAAAGCACTACCAAGGACCGCCTGACGTTGGCGGAACTCGGATACCCAGGAGGAGGCACCTAAGCCAAAGGCTCGGCCTGGAACCAGCTGACGGTGCTGGAACCAGGTGGTGGACCCGAAGGTCCACAGGAGAGGAGAGAACAGCTAGGCCGCGAGGCAGCCGCAGTTACCGAACCCCAACAGTCCTACAGGGGGAGCTGGGCCTACTGGCACTACAGAACCAGCCTTGACTACCAGTTCACGCAGCCCACATAGGAAGCTCCAAAACTGGAGGCACCCTGGAGTTGGCTAACCCGACCGCAACACGACGGGGCAAGCATAGGCGTCTCAGTGAGCTTGACACAACCCGGAAACAGCTGACGGTGCTGAAACCAGGCTTGGCACGAGGGAGTACCTGTGACAAGAACACTGCCGAGAACCAGCTGGCGGTGCTGGAACCCAGATGCGTTGCCCCAGTGTGCAAGAGCCAATGGCACCGAGGACCAGCTGGCGGTGCTGGAACCCGGTTACTAAGCTGTAGGTGCCCGCGCTTAAAAGCACTACCAAGGACCGCCTGGCGTTGGCGGAACTCGGATACCCAGGAGGAGGCACCTAAGCCAAAGGCTCGGCCTGGAACCAGCTGACGGTGCTGGAACCAGGTGGTGGACCCGAAGGTCCACAGGAGAGGAGAGAACAGCTAGGCCGCGAGGCAGCCGCAGTTACCGAACCCCAACAGTCCTACAGGGGGAGCTGGGCCTACTGGCACTACAGAACCAGCCTTGACTACCAGTTCACGCAGCCCACATAGGAAGCTCCTAAACTGGAGGCACCCTGGAGTTGGCTAACCCGACAGCACCACGACGGGGCAAGCATAGGCGTCTCAGTGAGCTTGACACAACCCGGAAACAGCTGACGGTGCTGAAACCAGGCTTGGCACGAGGGAGTACCTGTGACAAGAACACTGCCGAGAACCAGCTGGCGGTGCTGGAACCCAGATGCGTTGCCCCAGTGTGCAAGAGCCAATGGCACCGAGGACCAGCTGGCGGTGCTGGAACCCGGTTACTAAGCTGTAGGTGCCCGCGCTTAAAAGCACTACCAAGGACCGCCTGACGTTGGCGGAACTCGGATACCCAGGAGGAGGCACCTAAGCCAAAGGCTCGGCCTGGAACCAGCTGACGGTGCTGGAACCAGGTGGTGGACCCGAAGGTCCACAGGAGAGGAGAGAACAGCTAGGCCGCGAGGCAGCCGCAGTTACCGAACCCCAACAGTCCTACAGGGGGAGCTGGGCCTACTGGCACTACAGAACCAGCCTTGACTACCAGTTCACGCAGCCCACATAGGAAGCTCCTAAACTGGAGGCACCCTGGAGTTGGCTAACCCGACAGCACCACGACGGGGCAAGCATAGGCGTCTCAGTGAGCTTGACACAACCCGGAAACAGCTGACGGTGCTGAAACCAGGCTTGGCACGAGGGAGTACCTGTGTCAAAAACACTGCCGAGAACCAGCTGGCGTTGCTGGAACCCAGATGCGTTGCCCCAGTGTGCAAGAGCCAATGGCACGACCGAGGACCAGCTGGCGGTGCTGGAACCCGGTTACTAAGCTGTAGGTGCCCGCGCTTAAAAGCACTACCAAGGACCGCCTGACGTTGGCGGAACTCGGATACCCAGGAGGAGGCACCTAAGCCAAAGGCTCGGCCTGGAACCAGCTGACGGTGCTGGAACCAGGTGGTGGACCCGAAGGTCCACAGGAGAGGAGAGAACAGCTAGGCCGCGAGGCAGCCGCAGTTACCGAACCCCAACAGTCCTACAGGGGGAGCTGGGCCTACTGGCACTAAAGAACCAGCCTTGACTACCAGTTCACGCAGCCCACATAGGAAGCTCCTAAACTGGAGGCACCCTGGAGTTGGCTAACCCGACCGCAACACGACGGGGCAAGCATAGGCGTCTCAGTGAGCTTGACACAACCCGGAAACAGCTGACGGTGCTGAAACCAGGCTTGGCACGAGGGAGTACCTGTGACAAGAACACTGCCGAGAACCAGCTGGCGGTGCTGGAACCCAGATGCGTTGCCTATTAAAGATTGTCTTCCTAGAGCCCCAACTAGCGGTGCTGGAGCAAAGGGTAAGCAGGGGGAGCAGAGTGTAGGCCGAAGCCTGCACTGGAGGCAGCTTTGTGTCAACGTTGCGTTTGCAGGACACTTTGCCGGCTACACAGTGTGGGAACAGCTGGCGTTGCTGAACCCCACTAACACAATGGCGGGTGTTTTTCTCTGTGCAGCTAGCACTTGCGGGCAAAAACTTGCGATGTTAGAGCCCATGGTGAAGCAGGAGGAGGAGGAGAGGAGCAGAGTGTAGGCCGAAGCCTAGTTGAACCAATTTCAAAGGAAACCTTTAACCCCCCCTCAGGTGTTACAAACTACAAGAGACACACCTTGTGCAGTATTAATGCTGCACAAGTGAAAGGTTGCTCTATTAATTTGTCTACTTGCACACGCTGAATGAAAGACGTACACAATTTAGCCCATTCTACAGTCAAACTGTAGTGGATGCGTGACTTGGCTTTTTAAGGAGACGCAGCACAGGTGTCCCAAATAACGCCTTGGTGCTTGGCGCAGCTTCCTGAGCGTTGTTATTTGCTGTACAGGAGTCTGCGCTCTTGTGTTATCCCTTGGCAATGCCCTGTTAGAGCTGCCCGTCTTATGACCTCATTTCATGTTGGCCGGTGCGGTTAACGATGGCCATAAATCCCAGACCCACAGTGCCTTTTCATAAAGTCACACTGCGGTGCTGGGATTCGTGGCCTTGAGCAGTAAATATTTTGGCCGCTCACACACGTCCTTACACCTGCTTCAGACTGGGCGGCCTCTGCTGATCCCTTCTCGCATGCCGCGGCCATGAGGCTGCACAGTCTGAAGAAGGCGGAAGGAGATGAGTTAAGACAGGCGAAGATATGCACTGCTCGTGCCCATCAATCACACCCTCGCAGTCAAAATATATGAGACAACGAGGGGCGTTGTGTCGGGCAGGGCGGATGCACAGGCACAGCCAGCCAACCAATGATGTCAGAAGACGGGCAGCGCTAACAATGGGGGTGCTGCGTGTCATTAGAAAGGAAAGTCACACCTCAGGGACAGTGGAATGGTCTCTAATGAGACACATTTTGTACGTGTTGAGTTCCACGTGGGCAAGGAGAAAAAGTCAGCTACCTTGTACAAATGCAGCAGTACTGCTGTACAAGGTGGCTGTTATACATAGAAACACCTGGGGGGGTGGGGCCAGGTTCCCTTTAATTTCAGTTCATGTGCCTGCGTGGCGTTTGCAGGTCACGTTGCCGGCTACACAGCAGGGGAACAGCTGGCGGTGCTGAACCCCACTGACACATTGGCTGGTGTTTTTCTCTGTGCAGCTAGCACTTCCGGGCAGAAACTGGAGGTGTTTGAGCCCAGGGTCAGCAGGAGGAGGAGAGGAGCAGAGTGTAGGCCGAAGCCTGCACTGGTGGCAGCTTTTGGTCGGTTGTGCCAGCGTGGCTTGTGCTGGACACGATGTCGGCTACACAGCAGGGGAACAGCTGGCGGTGCTGAACCCCACTAACACATTGGCTGGTGTTTTTCTCTGTGCAGCTAGCATGTCCGGGCAGAAACTGGCGGTGTTTGAGCCCAGGGTCAGCAGGAGGAGGAGAGGAGCAGAGTGTAGGCCGAAGCCTGCACTGGTGGCAGCTTTTGTTTTGTCTTGCCAGCGTGGCTTGTGCTGGACACGATGTCGGCTACACAGCAGGGGAACAGCTGGCGGTGCTGAACCCCACTAACACATTGGCTGGTGTTTTTCTCTGTGCAGCTAGCACTTCCAGGCTACAACTGGCGGTGTTATAGCCCAGGGTCAGCAGGAGGAGGAGAGGAGCAGAGTGTCGGCCGAAGCCTAGTTGAACCAATTTCAAAGGTAACCTTTAACCCCCCCTCAGGTGTTGCAAGGTACAAGAGCCACACCTTGAACTGCATTAATGATGCACAAGTCAAAGGTTGCTCTCTTAATTTTGCTCCTTGCACACGCTGAATAAAACACGTACACTATTTAGCCCATTATACTGTCAAACAGTAGTGGAGGCGTGACTTGTCTTTTTAAGGAGACGCAGCACAGGTGTACAAATTTACACCTAGGTGCTGGGCGCAGATTCCTTACCGTTGTTATTTGCAGTACAGGAAACTGCGCTCTTGTGTTATCCCTTGGCAATACCCTGTTAGTGCAGGCCGTCTCATGACCTCATTTCATGTTGGCCGGTGCGGTTAACGATGGCCATAAATCCCAGACCCACAGTGCCTTTTCCTAAAGTCACACTGCGGTGCTGGGATTCGTGGCCTTGTGCAGTAAATATGTCCGCCGCTCACACATGTCCTTACACCTGCTTCAGACTGGGCGGCCTCAGCTGATCCCTTATCGCATGCCGCGGCCATGAGGCCGCACAGTCAGAAGAAGGGGAGTGAAGACAGGGGAACATATGCACTGCTCGTGCCCATCAATCACACCCTCGCAGTCAAAATATATGAGACAACGAGGGGCGTTGTGTCGGGCAGGGCGGACGCACAGGCACAGCCAGCCAACCAATGATGTGAGAAGACGGGCAGCGCTAACAATGGGGGTGCTGCGTGTTATTAGAAAGGAAAGTCACACCTCAGGGACAGTGGAATGGTCTCAATGAGACACATTTTGTACGTGTTGAGTTCCACGTGGGCAAGGAGAAAAAGTCAGCCACCTTGTACAAATGCAGCAGTACTGCTGTACAAGGTGGCTGTTATACATAGAAACACCTGGGGGTGGGGGGCAGGCTCCCTTCAATTTCAGTTCATGTGCCTGCGTGGCGTTTGCAGGTCACGTTGCAAGCTACACAGCAGGGGAACAGCTGGCGTTGCTGAACCCCACTGACACATTGACTGGTGTTTTTCTCTGTGCAGCTCGCATGTCCGGGCAAAAACTGGCGGTGTTAGAGCCCAGGGTCAGCAGGAGGAGGAGAGGAGCAATGTGTAGGCCGAAGCCTGCACTGGTGGCAGCTTTTGGTCGGTTGTGCCAGCGTGGCTTGTGCTGGACACGATGCAAGTTACACAGCAGGGGAACAGCTGGCGGTGCTGAACCCCACTGACACATCACCTAGTGTTTTTTCTGTGTAGACAACACTTCCAGGTGGCAACTGACAGTGTTGAAACCCAGGGAATCAAAGAGGAGCAGAGTGTAGGCCGAAGCCTGCAGTGGAGCAAGTTGAAAGGGAACCTTTAACCCCCCCCCCAGGCATTTGTTGCTGAAAGAGCCATCTTGTACAGCAGTAATACTGCACATGGAAAATGGTGGCTCCGAAAATTATGCTCCTTGCAAACGCTGAAGTACACACTCATATAATGTGTCCCCTCACACCGTCAAACCATCCCGGAAGTGGGACTTTCCTTTGTAATGTGACACAGCACAGCCGTCATTCCAACCCCCTTGGTGCCGGGTGCCACCTCCTCAACGTTGTTTGGTTCTGTCACGGAGCCCGCGCTGTAATGTTATCCCTTGGCCATGCACAGTTAGCGGTGCCCGTCTTCTGACATCATGTAGGTGTCAGGCTGGCAGTGCCTGTGCGTCCAAGCTGCCCTAGATCCAACCTTGCAGTGTCATCTAATGTAGTCCCACTGCGGGCCAGGGATCCATGGGCATGCGCAGTGCATATCATCGCCTCTCACTCACCTCCTTCCTGCTTCTTCAGACTGTGCATGCTATTAGGGATCAGCTGACGCCGCCTAGTCTGAAGAAGCGTGAAGATGGGGAGTGAGAGGCTAGTATATGCACTGCGCATGGCCATGGATACCAGGCCCACTGTGGGATCACATTAGACGACACTGCGAGGTGTGATTTCGGGCAGCGTGGACGCACAGGCGCAGCCAGGACGACAACAAATGATGTCAGAGGACGGGCAGCGCAAACTGTGTATGGCCAAGGGATAACATAACAGCGCAGGGTCCATGACGGAATCAAACAACGCTAAGGAGGCAGCGCACGGTGCCAAGGGGGTAGCAATGACGGCTGTGCTGCGTCACATTACAAAGGAAAGTCCCACCTCCGGGACGGTTGGACGGTGTGAGGGGATACATTACATGAGTGTGTAGTTTAGCGTTTGCAAGGAGCATAATTTCAAGAGCGACCTTTCCCTTGTGCAGTATTAGTGCTGCACATGGTGGCTCTTTCAGTAACAAACGCCTAGGGGGGGGGGACAGGTCCCCTTACATTTTAGTTGTGCCAGCGTGGCGGTCGCATGACACTTTGCCGGATACACAGCTGGGGATCAGCTGACGTTACTGAACCCCAATAACAGAGGAGCGACTGTTGACTGTGCACACAGCACTTCCAGGCACCAACTGGCGGTGTTAGAGCCCAGGGACAGCAGGAGGAGCAGATTGGAGGTATTGCCGCACACACAGCTGGGGATCAGCTGACGTTACTGAACCCCAATAACAGAGGAGCGACTGTTGACTGTGCACACAGCACTTCCAGGCACCAACTGGCAGTGTTAGAGCCCAGGGACAGCAGGAGGAGCAGATTGGAGGTATTGCCGCACACACAGCTGGGGATCAGCTGACGTTACTGAACCCCAATAACAGAGGAGCGACTGTTGACTGTGCACACAGCACTTCCAGGCACCAACTGGCGGTGTTAGAGCCCAGGGACAGCAGGAGGAGCAGAGGAACAGAGTGTAGGTCGAAGCCTGATTGGAGCAAGTTGAAAGGGAACCTTTAACCCCCCCCCAAGACGTTTGTAGCTGAAAGAGCCATCTTGTGCAGCACTAACGATGCAAAAGGAGAAGGTGGTTCTTTTAATTATGCTCCTTGCAAACACCGAAGTAAAAACTAAAAATGTGTCCCCTTATACCGTTAAACCGTCCCGGAGGTGCGAATTTCCTTCGTAATGGGACACAGCACAGCTGACATTCCTATCCCCTTGGTGCCGTGCGCTGGCTCCTCAGCATTGTTTTAAGCTGTCACGGAGCCTGCGCTGTTCTGTTAGCCCTTGGCCATGCCCAATTAGCGCTGCCTGTCTTCTGACATAATTTGGTGTCAGGCTGTTACTGCCTGTGCGTCCACGCTGCTCCAGATCCCACCTCGCAGTCTCGTCCAACGTAATCCCACTGCGGGCCTTGGAACCATGGACATGCACAGTGCATATCCTCGACTCTCACTCCCCTCCTTCCCTCTTCTTCAGACTGTGCGGTGTCACGGCCGTGGCATGCTATTAGGGATCAGCTGACGGCGCACAGTCTAAAGAAGGCGGAGGGAAATGAGCGAGAGCCCGAGGGGAAGATATGCACTGCGCATGGCCATGGATCCCAGGCCCGCAGTGTGACTCAATCAGAAGACACAGCGAGGCGGGATCTCGGGCAGCGCGGCCGCACAGGCGCAGCCAGCCTGACACCAAATTATGTCAGAAGACAGGCAGCGCAAATAGGGCATGCCCAAGGGATAACAGAACAGCGCAGGCTCCGTGACAGCTTAAAACAACGCTGAGGAGGCAGCGCATGGCACCAAGGGGGTAGGAATGACGGCTGTGCTGCGTCACATTGCGAAGGAAAGTCCCAGCTCCGGAACAGTATAACGGTATCAGTGAACACATTTTATAAGTGTTAAGTTCTGCGTGTGCAAGGAGCTAAAAAAAAAGAGCTACCTTTTCCTTGTGCAGCATTACTGCTGCACAAGATGGCTCTTTCAGTAACAAACGACGGGGGGGGGGGGTTCAGGTTCCCTTACATTTAGGTTGTTGTGCCAGCGTGGCGGTCGCAGGACACATTGCCAGCTACACAGCTGGGGATCAGCTGACGTTACTGAAACCCAATAACACTGGGTTGTATGTTTTTACTGTGCAGCCTGCACTTCTGAGCCGCAACTGGCGGTGTTGGAGCCCAGGAATAGCAGTTCAGGTGGTAGAAAGATGAACACAGCAGGAGACCTGGATGACACCCAATTACTTAATCAGGCAGAGGAGTGGCAAATTCCTGCGAGATCCAGGCCTGGTTCATTTTCAGGAAAGTAAGCCGGTCAACGTTATCGGAGGATAGTCGCATGCGATGGTCTGTTAGTACACCACCTGCGGCACTAAAGACACGTTCCGATAAGACACTAGCCGCAGGGCAAGCCAGCACCTCCAATGCATACTGGCTTAGCTCTGGCCATGTATCCAGCTTAGAGACCCAAAACTTGAACGGGGAAGAGCCGTCTGGGAGTACAGTAAGAGGGCAAGCCATGTAGTCTGTCACCATCTGACGGAACCGTTGCCTCCTGCTGACTGGAGCCGCTGGTGATGGTGTAAACATTTGGGGCGGGCACACAAAAGTGTGCCAGAGTTGTGCCATACTGGGCTTGCCTTGGGCAGAGGCACTGCTTCTGCTCCCTCTTTGGGCAGAGCCTCCCCCACTGCCTCGACGCACTGAGCTGCTTTGTAAAGCACTAGCAGCACTCCTCTCAGTTGGACAGGAGAAGATGATGGAATTCACCAGTGTGTCGTGGTACTCCCGCAATTTACGCTCCCGGGTCAACGCAGGGATGAGGTTTTGGACGTTGTCCCGGTAGCGAGGATCGAGGAGGGTGAACACCCAATAATCAGGCATGTTGAGAATGTGGTCGATGCGGCGGTCGTTTCTCAGGCACTGCAGCATGAAATCCACCATGTGCTGCAGAGTGCCAACTGGCCCAGAAACGCTGTCCCCTGCTTGAGACATGATCTCTGCCCGCTCGTCATCACCCCACCCTCGCTGTACACACTGACCACTGGACAATTGTGTCGCTCCCTCCTCTGGACGGAGCTCTTCCTCCTCCATTGACTCCTCCTCATCCTCCTCACAAATTGGCCCCTGCGTACCCCTTTGTGAGGAACCACGTGGCGCTGACTCTCCAGAAGCTGATGGAAAAGGTGACTCCTCATCCTCCACCTCTTCCACAACATCATCCCTTAACCCTTGCAAAGTTTGCTGAAGCAGGCAGATAAGGGGGACAGTCATGCTGACTAGTGCATCATCTGCACTTGCCATCCGCGTGGAATAATCAAAAGGACGCAAAACCTGGCAGACGTCCTTCATAGTGGCCCACTCTGTGGTTGTGAAGTCTGATCGGCGCTGACTGCGACTTCTTTGCGCCTGATGCAGCTGGTACTCCATAACTGCTTGCTGCTGCTCACACAACCGCTCCAACATATGTAACGTGGAATTCCACTGGGTAGGTAGGTCACATATGATACGGTGTTCCGGAAGGCGGAATCGGCGCTGCAGAGCAGCAATGCGGGATCTGGCCAAGCTGGAATGCCGCAAGTGAGCACACTCTAGGCGGACCTTGTGCAGCAGGGCATCAAGATCCAGATAGTCCCTCAGAAAACTCTGCACAACCAAATTGAGCACATGTGCCAGACATGGGATGTGAGTGAGGTTGCCAAGGGCCAAAGCTGCCACCAGATTTCGGCCATTGTCACACACTACCATGCCTGGCTGGAGATTCGCTGGCAGTAACCACACATCGCTCTCCTGCTTGATGGCATTCCAGAGCTCCTGCGCTGTGTGGCTTCGATGCCCCAATGAAACTAGTTTCAAGACGGCCTGCTGACGTTTGGCCACGGCTGTGCTCATGTCGGTCATAGGTAAACGTTCACGGGTCCATGTGGAGGTGGACTGTGACGGATCCTGCAGAGAGGAATCTGAGGAACTGGTGTAAGAGGAGGAGTCGATGCGTACAGACTGGATTCCTGCAATCCTTGGAGTGGGCAGGACACGTCCTGCGCCACTCGCACAATCTGTACCTGGCTCAACAACATTAACCCAATGGGCAGTGAGGGAAACATATCGCCCCTGTCCATGCTGACTGGTCCACGCATCGGTGGTGAGGTGGACCTTGCTACTGACGGCGTTCAGTAGCGCATGTTTTATGTTTGCGTCAACATACCTGTGCAGGGCAGGGACAGCCTGCCTGCTGAAGTAAAAGCGGCTGGGCACCTTGTACTGTGGGACTGCCAATGCCATCAAGTCACGGAAGCTGTCAGTCTCCACCAGCCTGAACGAGAGCATTTCCAGGGACAACAGTTTGGCAATGCCTGCATTCAGAGCCTGTGCTCGGGGGTGGTTGGCCGAGAATGCCCGCCTTTTCTCCCATGCCTGTACTACCGATGGCTGTAGAGTAGACTGGGAGTGTGAGGATGACTGGGAAGGTGGTGCTGTGGGTGGAATTACACTAGGTCTCTGGACAACAGTGGAGGAAGAGGCAACACGAGATGAAGAGGTGGTAGCTGCCGCTGTTGGTTGGCCTACGTCTTCACTGTGTTTCTGTAACTCCACCGCGTACCTGGTCCGCACATGTTTCCACATATTTGTGGTATTGAGGTTGCTGACACTTTTACCTCTTTTTACTTTCTGATGACACAGCTTGCATTTGACAAAACAAATGTCATCTGCAACTGTGTCAAAAAAGGACCAGGCACTGCAAGTCTTGGGAGCGCCCTTTTTGGCTTTGGAAAGAGACAGGCTCCTAACGGGTGGCAAAGTGGAGGCTACAGGCTCCGCAGTCTTCCCCCTCCCTCTCCCTCTTTGGCCCGTAAGGGGAAGCTCTTCCTCAGAGCTGCTCCCACCACCTTCCTGTTCCTCACGCCACGATGGGTCAAGGACCCCATCATCTCCACTACCCTCTGCCACCAACTGCTCCTCCTGGGTAGTCTCGGCAGCACAGTACGCATCAGAAAGCGGCACCTGAGTTTCATCATCAGATGCGTACTGCGCTGTGGTCACCGGAGGCACTGGCCCACCTGCCTCTTCAGAGTCAGAGAGAAAAAGCTGTTGGGCATCACTGCACACTGCCTCTTCTTCCATTTCTCCAATGCTGCTTGGCTGGCCCCCTGTTTCCAAGCCAAGAGATTCAGAGAACAGAAGTAGAGACGGCTCCTGTCCTGGGCTCTCTGACTGCCTGGCCAATTTGGCAGGTGGTGAAGAGACAGATGGCTGCTCTCCAGTGCTCTGTGCCTGAGAGGATGTGGCACTAACTGAAGTCGATGCCGAGGCGTTAGCTGCCATCCACCCGACAACGGCTTCAATTTGGTCTTCACGCAGCAGCGGTGCACGGTGCTCTCCGACAAAGCTGCGCATGAAGGACTGTTCCCTGCTGAAACTGAGTGACGACGAGTCACCGGCGCCCGCAGCAGGCACAGAATCACCACGTCCTCTCCCTGCTCCTCTCCCTGCTCCGCGCCCACGCCCACGTGCCTTACTCCCTGCCCTCTTCATCTTGGTTGACAGATAAAGATAAGCAGAAAAGTACTAAGGCCTTAGCGTGCTTATTCCTGAAATGCTCCTTCTAACAGGTGTAAGAAACACTAATGTTGTAAAGTGTGGACTAAACTTTATTATTTTTCAAATGTGGCCTACACAAGTGTTAAGTTGTGTTTGGTGAACTTTACTTTTTTTTTTGTGCAGATCGGGCTACAGAGCTAGTTTAAATCACACGGAGACCGTGCAGACAGCCGTAAACGGCGCTGCAAGGCCAAAAAACCCTCCTCTAGGTTATCCTATGTAGTGTTTTTCCACTATTTAGCTGGAGACGGGTGGAAAGACACTAATAGGAATTTTTTTTTTTTAATTTTAAACAGGCTGCACTATTTGAAAAAAAGGAAATTGTTTTTCAAGGTATGAGGCAGTAACGCACCCTGAGCTGAATCCAACCGGCTATGGCTGCACACAGACTACAGGGCGAGCTGCGCTCACACAGAGACCGTGCAGACAGCCGTAAATGGCGCTGCAAGGCCAAAAAACCCTCCTCTAGGTTATCCTATGTAGTGTTTTTCCACTATTTAGCTGGAGACGGGTGGAAAGACACTAATAGGAATTTTTTTTTTTTAATTTTAAACAGGCTGCACTATTTGAAAAAAAGGAAATTGTTTTTCAAGGTATGAGGCAGTAACGCACCCTGAGCTGAATCCAACCGGCTATGGCTGCACACAGACTACAGGGCGAGCTGGGCTCACACGGAGACCGTGCAGACAGCCGTAAACGGCGCTGCAAGGCCCAAAAACCCCCCTCTAGGTTATCCTATGTAGTGTTTTTCCACTATTTAGCTGGAGATGGGTGGAAAAACACTAATAGGGATTTTTTTAAAATTTTTAAACAGGCTGCACTATTTGAAAGAAAGGAAAATTTTTCTCAAGGTATGAGCCAGTAACGAACCCTGAGCTGAATCCAACCGGCTATGGCTGCACACAGACTACAGGGCGAGCTGGGCTCACACGGAGACCGTGCAGACAGCCGTAAACGGCGCTGCAAGGCCCAAAAACCCCCCTCTAGGTTATCCTATGTAGTGTTTTTCCACAATTTAGCTGGAGACGGGTGGAAAAACACTAATAGGAAATTTGAGAAAAAATGTGCAGCAGGCTGCACTATGAGCAAAAAAGGACAACTGTGTGAGGCAGTGTGAACCCCCTTTGAGCTGAATACAACCGGGTATATGGCTGCACACAGACTACAGAGTGAGCTGCACACACACACACACACACACAGAGACCTTGCAGAACGCTGTTAAAACAGCGCTGCAAGGCAAGAGCAAGGTGAACAGTGAAGAACACACAGCGTTTTGCTAAATTAGCCTTTGGAAAGGAAAATAAAGCAATTAGCTAGCTCAACTGGCCCTCAGTTAGAACACAGCGTCCTGTCCCTAACTGAAATCACAGCAGAGTGAGCGCAAAATGGCGGCAGCGTTTTTTATAGTGCAGAGTGACATCATTTCAGCAGCCAATCACAGCCTTGCCAGTACTTACATGCCCACCATGCTAAACAGGATGTGCCCACACTTCCAATCATTCCTCATTGGCTGCTGCCTTCTGTTTGAATTCTGGGAACTTCCGATTCCGGTATCCGATACGCGGGAAGTATCGGAATTCGGTATCGGAATTCCGATACCGCAAATATCGGCCGATACCCGATACTTGCGGTATCGGAATGCTCAACACTAGTTGAGATGGTTCTAAATAGTAGATTGTATGGCTGTGAGAGCACATGTATAGCACCATGGAATTAATGGTGCTTTAGCAATAAATAATAATAATCCTATAATGATGTCCTAGAAGGCCATCCTCTCCTCCTACCAATCATACTGGCCATATAACTTCATAAAAATATAAAGTAAAACTCACAGAAACCTTTTAAACATGGCATGTTTCATTGAATTCCATAATATGGATCCCACAGAGGCTATATGCATTTTGTGCCGACTCTGCTCACGTGTCTCAGTTGTGTGCCAGATTCATTAAGGTCTGCTCCTTTCTTCCAGATGAAGAACCACTATGCATGCCACAAGCAATAATGGCCATTGTAGCCTTGGGATTATTATTTCTTAGGTGTGATGGAAAGCTTCAGTTAAAAACGGACCCAAATATGAAATCACCCAGTGAAAATAACCATTCATCTTTTTTTTCTCACTTAGTTGTATTATTAATCACTTACAATTCTGCATTCTCCAATACAACAAATATGCCTACTGGCGACTTCCCTGTAGAATCAACCTCTGCATTTTATGGGGTTTGGAGTTAGTAATTATCATATTTCCATGAAAAAAAATAAACCACTAATAAAATCTGAGGTAATTATTTTTTACTAAGTGAAACAAAAATGAATGAATACATGCATTAAAGCAAAATATTTTTCTCTCTTGAGACATTAACTCGGTTTGCAGTAGAGGGGCAATAATTCATGCTTTCTTTAATGAGCACATGTGAAACTTGTTACTTTTCTTTTGTAGTCAGAATAGCTTGAGGTCAAATCTTTTATCTCTCAGCGAGAGGGCACAGGTGTAGAACACATGTGCTTCTGTGCAAAACAGTACCCTCAATGGCTCAATGAGATTGATGGCCAGCTGCGGTTACATAGATTGCTTCAAGTTACATAAATTGAACAAAAGTTACATTTGTACTATGGCTATTTATTTTTTTACATTATTATCTATGTTGATGTATAACTGATGTATTTTATAGATATACTGCATATCAGATCATTGATTTATTACAAAACAATCTGGATAAGATGATTGAATGGGCAAACATTTGGCAGATGAAATGTAACATAGTAACATAGTAACATAGTTAGTAAGGTCGAAAAAAGACATTTGTCCATCCAGTTCAGCCTATATTCCATCATAATAAATCCCCAGATCTACGTCCTTCTACAGAACCTAATAATTGTATGATACAATATTGTTCTGCTCCAGGAAGACATCCAGGCCTCTCTTGAACCATTCGACTGAGTTCGCCATCACCACCTCCTCAGGCAAGCAATTCCAGATTCTCACTGCCCTAACAGTAAAGAATCCTCTTCTATGTTGGTGGAAAAACCTTCTCTCCTCCAGACGCAAAGAATGCCCCCTTGTGCCTGTCACTTTCCTTGGTATAAACAGATCCTCAACGAGATATTTGTATTGTCCCCTTATATACTTATACATGGTTATTAGATCGCCCCTCAGTCGTCTTTTTTCTAAACTAAATAATCCTAATTTCGCTAATCTATCTGGGTATTGTAGTTCTCCCATCGATGTAGTGTAGTGTAGTGTAGATAAATGTAGAGTAACGCACCTAGGACGGAGTAATCCTATTGCTGCATATACATTAATTGGAGAAAAAAAAATAAAAGATAAAATCCTGTGATCCAAAGGTACTATTACCACTTTATAAATCACTGTGATAGACCCTCTCACAGTGATCAAAATACACAAAATAATAAATCAAACCCCTTTAATCACCCCCATAGTTAGATTAAAATAATGAAATAAAAAATGTATTTATTTCCATTTTTCAATTAGGATTAGAGTTGGGCTAAAGTGAGTTGAGCTAAAGTTAAGGTTAGGGTTGGGTAAAGTGAGTTGGGCTAAAGTTAGGGTAAGAGCTAGGGTTGCGGCTAGGTTTAGGGCTAGGGCTAGTGTATGGTTAGGGCTAGGGTTAGGGTTAGGATTAGGGTTAGGGTTGTGGTTATGGTTGAGATTACGGTTAGGGTTGAAATTAAGGTTATAGGGGTGTGTTGGGGTTAGGTATGTAGTTAGGGTTAGTGTTGGGATAAGGGTTAGGGGTGTGTTGGGTTTAGGTTTGTGGTTAGGGTTATGGTTAGGGTTAGGATTAGGGTTAGGGGTGTGCTGGGGTTAGGTATGTGGTTAGGGTTAGGTTAGTGTTGGGATAAGGGTTAGGTGTGTGTTGGGTTTAGGTTTGTTGTTAGGGTTATGGTTAGGGTTAGGATTAGAGTTAGGGGTGTACTGGGGTTACGGTTGTGGTTAGGGTTTTGGTTAGGGTTGGGATTAGGGTTAGGGATGTGTTGAGGTTAGGGTTGTAGTTAGAATTGGGGGGTGTCCTCTGTTTAGGTACATCAAGGGGTCTCCAAACGCAACATGGCGCCATCATTGATTCCAGCCAATTTTGCATTCAAAAAGTCAAACGGTGCTCCCTCCCTTCTGAGCTCTGCCATGCACTCAAACAGTGGGTTTCCCCACATATAAAAAAGTAAAATGTTCATTTTTTCCTTCCACATTGTTTTAGATCTCATGAAGCACCTGTAGGGTTAATAAACCCTTGACGGTGGTTTTGTCACCTTGAGGGGTGTAGTTTTTAGAATGGTGTCACTTTTGGGCTTTTTCTGTGATATTGACCCCCCAAAGTCACTTCAAATGTGAGGTGGTCCCTAAAAAAAATGGTTTTGTAAATTTTGTTGGAAAAATGAGAAATCGCTAGTCAACTTTTAACCCTTATAACTTCCTAACAACAAAAAAAAGTTTCCAAAATTGTGCTGATGTAAAGTAGACATGTGGGAAATGTTATTTATTAAGTATTTTGTGTAACAGATCTCTCTTATTTAAAGGCATACAAATTCAAAGTTTGAAAATTGCAAAATGTTAAAATGTTTTGCCATATTTCTGTTTTTTTCTAAAATAACTGCAAGTCATATAGAAGAAATTTTATGACTGATGTAAAGTACAGTATGTCACGAAAAAAAACATCTGAGAATCAGTGGAATCCGTTAAAGTGTTCCAGAGTTACAACAACATAAAGTGACAGTGGTCAGAATTGTAAAAATTGGCTAGGTCATAAAGTACCAAATTGGCTCTGTCACTAAGGGGTTAGAGAAAAATAAAAAAAAATATACCTTGAAAGAGTATTGGATATTTTAAAAAATTATTAGGAGGTTAGAATAGAGTAGGATGATGCCAAAAGAGTCTACTTTGTTGTGGTGGCAGGCTGAAATTTTTTTTGGCCTAAACAAAACCTGATGGCTATTTGCTGGAGAGTTGAGTACTTCTGGCAACTAAATAATAATAATAATAATGTAAATCCACACAAGCAGTTAGGCAGCTAAAGTAATGTAGATTGCAGAACAGAAGCGTAGAAAGAGATGACATAAGCCAAAAAGGTACAAAAAAGAACTTTACATTGAGCTTAGTCTGTGTATTAACCATAAGTATGCATTTACTGTGCTTTGTGGTAATAACTAGGGTTGAGCGAAATGGGTCGTTCATTTTCAAAAGTCGCCGACTTTTGGCAAAGTCGGGTTTCATGAAACCCGACCCGACCCCTGTGTGGGGTCGGCCATGCGGTACGCGACTTTCGCGCCAAAGTCGCGTTTCAATGACGTGAAAAGCGCCATTTCTCAGCCAATGAAGGTGAACGCAGAGTGTGGGCAGCGTGATGACATAGGTCCTGGTCCCCACCATCTTAGAGAAGGCTATAAAGAGGCGTTCCCGCCGACCGCCATCTTACTGCTGCTGATCTGAGCTTAGGGAGAGGTTGCTGCCGCTTCGTCAGAAGCAGGGATAGCGTTAGGCAGGGTCCATTAACCACAAAACCGCTTGTGCTGTAGCGATTTCCACTGTCCAACACCACCTTCGGTTTGCAGGGACAGTGGAGGCTGTATTTTTTTTTTTCCTCAGCGCTGTAGCTCATTGGGCTGCCCTAGAAGGCTCACTGATAGCTGCATTGCTGTGTGTACGCCGCTGTGCAACCCAACTGCTTTTTTCAAAGCACAAATCCTCTTGTTCCTTCCTTTCTGCACAGCTATCTTTTTTGTTTGTACACACTTTTTATTTAATTTGTGCATCAGTCCACTCCTTATTGCTGCCTGCCATACCTGGCTGAGATTACTGCAGGGAGATAGTAATCGTAGGACAGTCCCTGTTTTTTTTTTTGTGGGAGATTAAGATTGGCAATTTGGCATTTCTGCTAGAGTGCCATCCCTGTGTGTGCCATCTCTCTCACATAGTGGGCCATAGAAAGCCTTTTCATTTTTCATTTTTTTTTTTTTTTGTGGGAGATTAAGATTGGCAATTTGGCATTTCTGCTAGAGTGCCATCCCTGTGTGTGCCATCTCTCTCACATAGTGGGCCATAGAAAGCCTTTTCATTTTTCTGTTTTATTGGGTTTCTAAATACTCCCAGAAAAAATAAAAAAATCAGTGGGAGATTAATATTGCCCTTTCTGCTTGTGTGCCACTCCTGACTCCTGGGTGTGCCATCTCTCTCTCTCAAATAGTGGGCACTGGGCCATAGAAAGCCTATTTTTTTATGTTATTGTGTTTCTAAATTCTCCCTGAAAAAATCAAAAAGAAATCAGTGGGAGATTAATATTGCCCTTTCTGCTTGTGTGTCACTCCTGACTCCTGGGTGTGCCATCTCTCTCTCTCAAATAGTGGGCACTGGGCCATAGAAAGGCTATTTTTATTTTTTTTGGTTTCTAAATTCTCCCTGAAAAAATCATTTTATTTTATTCTGTTTCCAAATTCTTCCTGAATAAATCATTTTATTTTATTTTGTTTCTAAAGTCTCCCTGAAAAAAAAAAAATCAGTGGGAGATTAATATTGCCCTTTCTGCTTGTGTGCCACTCCTGACTCCTGGGTGTGCCATCTCTCTCTCTCAAATAGTGGGCACTAGGCCATAGAAAGCCTATTTTTTTTTTAATTTTATTGTGTTTCTAAATTCTCCCTGAAAAAATCAAAAAGAAATCAGTGGGAGATTAATGTTGCCCTTTCTGCTTGTGTGTCACTCCTGACTCCTGGGTGTGCCATCTCTCTCTCTCAAATAGTGGGCACTGGGCCATAGAAAGTCTATTTTTATTTTTTTTGGTTTCTAAATTCTCCCTGAAAAAATCATTTTATTTTATTTTGTTTCCAAATTCTTCCTGAATAAATCATTTTATTTTGTATTGTTTCTAAAGTCTCCCTGAAAAAAATATCAGTGGGAGATTAATATTGGCCTTTCTGCTTGTGTGCCACTCCTGACTCCTGGGTGTGCCATCTCTCTCTCTCTCAAATAGTGGGCCCTGGGCCATAGAAAGCCTATTTTTTTTTTATTTTATTGTGTTTCTAAATTCTCCCTGAAAAAATCAAAAAGAAATCAGTGGGAGATTAATATTGCCCTTTCTGCTTGTGTATCACTCCTGACTCCTGGGTGTGCCATCTCTCTCTCTCTCTCAAATAGTGGGCACTGGGCCATAAAAAGGCTATTTTTATTTTTTTTGGTTTCTAAATTCTCCCTGAAAAAATCATTTTATTTTATTTTGTTTCTAAAGTTTCCTTAAAAAACCAAAAAAAAAAAAAAAAATACAGTGGGAGATTAATATTGACATTTGTGCTTGAGTGACAGTCCTGCGTGTGTGGCATCTCTCTGATTTGGTGCCACAGAAAACAGAGTGTGTAACATTGTGCCTGATTTTCCTTGCGGTCTCAACCAACTGTAAAGGGATATCTAAATCATACTGAAGTTATAGCTCACCGTGTAAGTTGTTTTACAGGAACAAATACTGTTACTTTGGTTAAGTTTTTAAAACAATGAGGAAGTCTGGTGGAAGAGGTCGTGGCCGTGGGCGTTCATTGTCAGCTGGTAATGATGGTAGTGGTAGTGGAGCATCAGGTGGTCGTGGGAAAAAAAATATTGCACCTAAGTCTGGAGCTGTGGAGCCAGGTTCGTCGTCTGACTACAGAAGGCCTCGAATGCTCCCTTTTCTGGGAGTAGGAAAACCGCTTTTAAAGCCGGAGCAGCAAGAGCAAGTTTTGGCTTACCTTGCAGACTCAGCCTCTAGCTCTTTTGCCTCATCTTCTGAAACTGGTAAATGTAAAAGCAGCGCGTCGTTAGTGGATGTTCACGGTCAGAGACAAGTCGCTTCCTTGTCCTCTTCAGCAAAAACAACAACAAGAGAGAAGGATGCAGCAGGCGACACAACGGGTTACTCCATGGAGCTCTTTACACATACCGTCCCTGGCTTAGAAAGTGAAACAGTTAACAGGCCATGCCCATTACAAGTAGATTCTGACATGGAGTGCACTGATGCACAGCCACAGCCAGACTACTATGCTGGTCCTTTGACTCAGACCACAACATTGCCCTCTCAGGGTACTGATCCAGAATCAGACCCTGATGAGACTATGTTGCCCCGTCACGAACGCTATACCACCGACCTACACGGTGACACAGACGAAGTTGCACACGAGCTAGAAGAGGAGGTTATAGATGACCCAGTTGTTGACCCCGATTGGCAACCATTGGGGGAACAGGGTGCAGGCGGCAGTAGTTCTGAAGCGGAGGAGGAGGGGCCGCAGCAGGCATCAACATCGCAACAGGTTCCATCTGCCGGGCCCGTATCTGGCCCAAAATGCGTTGCAAAGCAAAAAACTGTTGGAGGACAGCGTGTCCATCCGGTTAAAGCTCAGTCTGCAATTCCTGAAAAGGGATCCGATGCTAGGAAGAGTGCAGTCTGGCATTTTTTTAAACAACATCCAATTGATCAGCGCAAAGTCATCTGTCAAAAATGTTCAACTAGCTTAAGCAGAGGTCAGAATCTGAAAAGTCTCAATACAAGTTGCATGCATAGACATTTAACCACCATGCATTTTGCAAGCCTGGACTAACTACCAAACGTCCCTTAAGGTTGTAGCACACTCGGCCAATGAAGCTACTCAGCAACGCAACATCCCTTCCGTCACTGTAAGGCCACCATTTTCTGCACCTCCGGCAGTATCTGTGCAGGTTTCTTTGTCATCCCAAAGCAGTCAGGGTCAGGGAATCACCAGTTTCGTAGGAGGAAATACTGCATCTAGGGCACCGGCGGAAACAATACAGTCTCCAACCGTCTCTCAGTCTGCCATGTCCACCGGCACACCCGCTAGTTCCACGATCTCCAGCTCTCCAGTCCAGCTCACCCTACATGAGACTCTGATTAGAAAAAGGAAGTACTTATCCTCGCATCCGCGTACACAGGGTTTGAGCGCCCACATAGCTAGACTAATCTCGTTAGAGATGATGCCCTACCGGTTAGTTGAAAGCGAAGCTTTCAAAGCCCTGATGGAGTACGCTGAACCACGCTACGAGCTACCCAGTCGACACTTTTTTTCCAGAAAAGCCATCCCAGCCCTGCACCAGCATGTTAAGCAGCGCATCGTCCATGCACTCAGGCAATCTGTGAGTACAAAGGTGCACCTGACTACAGATGCATGGACCAGTAGGCATGGCCAGGGACGTTACGTGTCCATCACGGCACACTGGGTGAATGTGATGGATGCAGGGTCCACAGGGGACATCAATTTCGGGACAGTTGTGCCTAGCCCACGGTCTAGGAAACAGTTGGCTGTAGGCGTTCGCACCCCCTCCTCCTCGTCCTTCTGCAGAAGCGAGAGCTCTTCCACAGACCACAGTCGTCAAACCACTCCATCGTCAGCTGTCACTGTTGCACACCAGTTGTCCCATTATGGGGCAGCTACTGGCAAGCGTCAGCAGGCTGTATTGGCTATGAAGTGTTTGGGCGACAACAGACACACCGCGGAAGTTCTGTCCGAGTTCTTGCAGCAAGAAACACAGTCGTGGCTGGGCACAGTAGATCTTGAGGCAGGCAAGGTAGTGAGTGATAATGGAAGGAATTTCATGGCTGCCATCTCCCTTTCCCAACTGAAACACATTCCTTGCCTGGCTCACACCTTAAACCTGGTGGTGCAGTGCTTATTGAAAACTTATCCAGGTTTCTCCGACCTGCTTCTCAAAGTGCGTGGACTTTGCTCACATATCCGCCGTTCGCCTGTACACTCCAGCCGTATGCAGACCTATCAGCGGTCTTTGAACCTTCCCCAGCATCGCCTAATCATAGACGTTGCAACACGGTGGAACTCAACACTGCACATGCTTCAGAGACTGTGCGAACAGAGGCGGGCTGTTATGTTTTTGTGGGAGGATACACATACACGGGCAGGCAGTAGGATGGCAGACATGGAGTTGTCGGGTGTGCAGTGATCAAAGATACAAGACATGTGTCAAGTCCTTCAGTGTTTTGAGGAATGCACACGGCTGGTTAGTGCAGACAACGCCATAATAAGCATGAGCATCCCCCTAATGCGTCTGCTGATGCAAAGTATGACGCACATAAAGGATCAGGCGTCTGCACCAGAGGAAGAGGAAAGCCTTGATGACAGTCAGCCATTGTCTGGTCAGGGCAGTGTACAGGACGAGGTAGCGGGCGAAGAGGAGGTGGAGGACGAGGAGGATGATGGGGATGAGTATATTTTTAATGAGGAAGCTTTCCCGGGGGCACTGGAAATTGGTGGCGTGGCAAGGCCGGGTTCTGGTTTTTTGAGGGACACAAGTGACGTAGATTTGCCTGCAACTGCCCCTCAACCAAGCACAACCGCAGATTTGACAACTGGAACTTTGGCCCACATGGCGGATTATGCCTTGCGTATCCTCAAAAGGGACACACGCATTACAAAAATGATGAACGATGACGATTACTGGTTGGCCTGCCTCCTTGATCCTTGCTATAAAGGCAAATTGCAAAATATTATGCCACATGAGAACTTGGAACTAATATTAGCAACAAAACAATCAACTCTTGTTGACCGTTTGCTTCAGGCATTCCCAGCACACAGCGCCCGTGATCGTTCTCACATGAGCTCCAGGGGGCAGCAGACCAGGAGTGCTAGGGGTGCACACATCAGAAGTGGCGTTGGACAGAGGGGTTTTCTGACCAGGTTGTGGAGTGATTTTGCTATGACCGCAGACAGGACAGGTACTGCTGCATCAATTCAAAGTGACAGAAGACAACATTTGTCCAGTATGGTTACAAACTATTTTTCATCCCTTATCGATGTTCTCCCTCAACCGTCATTCCCATTTGATTACTGGGCATCCAAATTAGACACCTGGCCAGAATTGGCTGAATATGCATTGCAGGAGCTTGCTTGCCCGGCAGCTAGTGTCCTATCTGAAAGAGTATTCAGTGCTGCTGGTTCAATATTAACCGAAAAAATGACTCGTCTGGCTACACAAAATGTTGATGATCTAACATTCATTAAAATGAACCGCAAATGGATTTCTAATTCTTTTGCCCCACCTTGCCCGGGCGACACCTAGCTTTCCTATGAAAAGCTCTTGCCTGTGGACTACTGTGAATGACTTTTCAAATGTCTTAATTTGCAGCAGCTGATTGTCCAGCATACGACACGTTTACACCTACTTAAATGGCCAAACTCCCCACACGGGGCCGTGGTATCGCGACTTGGCGCAAGCACCCGTGAGAGTGCTCTTTGTCTGAAGAGGTGGGTGTGCCCGCTTTTGGTCGACAGCACTGACACTGGGTCCCTCATAGTACAATAAACTGTCTCTGGCGGTGGTGGTGCGCACCCAATGTCAGACACACTGTTGTAACATGAGGGGCCCTGGGCCTGTACCGCCGGCCCAAGAGAGTTCACCCACCCCCAGGTCAAACATTGCTCTACCACTTCCACAATTATCTCTCACACTTCCACCAATGTTTAGACTATGCGCTGACATCCTTCCATTCCTGCCACTGACAATACCATTGTGTTGACATGTATGATGGTACTTAACATAGTCAGGGGCAGTGTCCTCTATTTACCCAAGTAAATACTTGGCGCCAAATTAGTAGGTCAGAAACTACGCAGAGGATCCCACCCCTGTACCTAAAGATTGCACCCTTTTGTGTTTTCGTTGGGTTTTAATGTGAGACATTCACATTTATGTATTGTTTTGGACTACTAACTGGCAGACACTCATTACAATCAGCCTCCACTGACCTGGCCACTGCTGCCCGTGTTCCCCTGGAACCAATTTAAAATTGCCTACAGCCAGCCCAATTTTTTTATATTAGGCCTTCGAAGCCTGTCTGCGGTCCCTTCTTCCACTAGGCCTCCACTGACCAGACCACTGCTGCCCGTGTACCCCTGGAACCAATTTAAAATTGCCTACAGCAAGCCCAATTTTGTTATGTTAGGCCTTCGAAGCCTGTCTGCGGTCCGTTCTTTCTACTACTACTACACTGACCAGGCCACTGCTGCCCGTGTACCCCTGGAACCAATTTAAAATTGCCTACAGCAAGCCCAATTTTGTTATGTTAGGCCTTCGAAGCCTGTCTGTGGTCCGTTCTTTCTACTACTACTACACTGACCATGCCACTGCTGCCCGTGTACCCCTGGAACCAATTTAAAATTGCCTACAGCAAGCCCAATTTTGTTATGTTAGGCCTTCGAAGCCTGTCTGCGGTCCGTTCTTTCCACTAGGCCTCCACTGACCATGCCACTGCTGCCCGTGTACCCCTGGAACCAATTTCGAATTGCCTACAGCCAGCCCAATGTTATTATGTTAGGCCTTTGATGCCTGTCTGCGGTCCCTCCTTCCACTAGGCCTCCACTGACCAGACCACTGCTGCCCGTGTACCCCTGGATCCAATTTAAAATTGCCTACAGCAAGCCCAATTTTTTTATGTTAGGCCTTCGAAGCCTGTCTGCGGTCCGTTCTTTCTACTACTACTACACTGACCAGGCCACTGCTGCCCGTGTACCCCTGGAACCAATTTAAAATTGCCTACAGCAAGCCCAATTTTGTTATGTTAGGCCTTCGAAGCCTGTCTGCGGTCCGTTCATTCCACTAGGCCTCCACTGACCATGCCACTGCTGCCCGTGTACCCCTGGAACCAATTTCGAATTGCCTACAGCCAGCCCAATGTTATTATGTTAGGCCTTTGATGCCTGTCTGCGGTCCCTTCTTCCACTAGGCCTCCACTGACCAGACCACTGCTGCCCGTGTACCCCTGGAACCAATTTAAAATTGCCTACAGCAAGCCCAATTTTGTTATGTTAGGCCTTTGATGCCTGTCTGCGGTCCGTTCTTTACACTAGGCCTCCACTGACCATGCCACTGCTGCCCGTGTACCCCTGGAACCAATTTCGAATTGCCTACAGCCAGCCCAATGTTATTATGTTAGGCCTTTGATGCCTGTCTGCGGTCCCTCCTTCCACTAGGCCTCCACTGACCAGACCACTGCTGCCCCTGTACCCCTGGAACCAATTTAAAATTGCCTACAGCAAGCCCAATTTTTTTATGTTAGGCCTTCGAAACCTGTCTGCGGTCTGTTCTTTCTACTACTACTACACTGACCAGGCCACTGCTGCCCGTGTACCCCTGGAACCAATTTTAAATTGCCTACAGCACTCCCAATTTTGTTATGTTAGGCCTTCGAAGCCTGTTTGCGGTCCGTTCTTTCTACTACTACTACACTGACCAGGCCACTGCTGCCCATGTACCCCTGGAACCAATTTAAAATTGCCTACAGCAAGCCCAATTTTGTTATGTTAGGCCTTCGAAGCCTGTCTGCGGTCCGTTCTTTCCACTAGGCCTCCACTGACCATGTCACTGCTGCCCGTGTACCCCTGGAACCAATTTCGAATTACCTACAGCCAGCCCAATGTTATTATGTTAGGCCTTTGATGCCTGTCTGCGGTCCCTTCTTCCACTAGGCCTCCACTGACCAGACCACTGCTGCCCGTGTACCCCTGGAACCAATTTAAAATTGCCTACAGCAAGCCCAATTTTGTTATGTTAGGCCTTTGATGCCTGTCTGCGGTCCGTTCTTTACACTAGGCCTCCACTGACCATGCCACTGCTGCCCGTGTACCCCTGGAACCAATTTCGAATTGCCTACAGCCAGCCCAATGTTATTATGTTAGGCCTTTGATGCCTGTCTGCGGTCCCTCCTTCCTATAGGCCTCCAATGACCATGCCACTGCTGCCCGTGTACCACTGGAAACAATTTTGAATTGCCTACAGCCAGACAAATGTTATTATGTTAGGCCTTTGATGCCTGTCTGCGGTCCCTCCTTCCACTAGGCCTCCACTGACCATGCCACTGCTGCCCGTGTACCCCTGGAACCAATTTCGAATTGCCTACAGCCAGCCCAATGTTATTATGTTAGGCCTTTGATGCCTGTCTGCGGTCCCTTCTTCCACTAGGCCTCCACTGACCAGACCACTGCTGCCCGTGTACCCCTGGAACCAATTTAAAATTGCCTACAGCAAGCCCAATTTTGTTATGTTAGGCCTTTGATGCCTGTCTGCGGTCCCTTCTTCCACTAGGCCTCCACTGACCAGACCACTGCTGCCCGTGTACCCCTGGAACCAATTTAAAATTGCCTACAGCAAGCCCAATTTTGTTATGTTAGGCCTTCGAAGCCTGTCTGCGGTCCGTTCTTTCTACTACTACTACACTGACCAGGCCACTGCTGCCCGTGTACCCCTGGAACCAATTTTAAATTGCCTACAGCAAGCCCAATTTTGTTATGTTAGGCCTTCGAAGCCTGTTTGCGGTCCGTTCTTTCTACTACTACTACACTGACCAGGCCACTGCTGCCCATGTACCCCTGGAACCAATTTAAAATTGCCTACAGCAAGCCCAATTTTGTTATGTTAGGCCTTTGAAGCCTGTCTGCGGTCCGTTCTTTACACTAGGCCTCCACTGACCATGCCACTGCTGCCCGTGTACCCCTGGAACCAATTTCGAATTGCCTACAGCCAGCCCAATTTTATTATGTTAGGCCTTCGAAGCCTGTCTGCGGTCCCTCCTTCCACTAGGCCTCCACTGACCAGACCAATGCTGCTCGTGTACCCCTGGAACCAATTTTAAATTGCCTACAGCCCAATTTTATTATGTTAGGCCTTCGAAGCCTGTCTGCGGTACCTCCTTACACTTGTCCTCCACTGACCAGGCCAATGCTGGCCGTGTACCCCTGGAACTCAGCTGAAAGTGCATGGAGCCTACTTTTTTTCTTTGTTTTATATTTTTAAAAAAAAGATGAACTACTCTGTACCACGGTTCAAGCTACCCAGTCGACACTTCTTTTGCGAGAAAAGCCATCCCAGCCCTCCACCGGCATCAAAAAGTCTGCATTGTCATAGCACTCAGGCAATAAAACAGTAGAAAGGTGCACCTGACAAGAGACACATGGACCAGTAGGCATTTCCACAAAAAGTTACGTGTCCATTATGGCGCACTGGGTTAATGTGTTGGATGCATGGTCCATAGGGGACAGCCTACAAAGTCTATCTGCAGTCCCTAATTCAAATTGTCCTCCGCTGACCAGAGCACTGCTGCCCGTGTACCCCTGGTACCTATTTTTAATTGCATAGAGCATCCTTTTTTTAATAGTAGGTGTACAAAGTATGTCTATGGTCCATAATTTTAATAGTCCTCCACTGAACAGACCAATGCTGCCTGTGTACCCCTGTAACCTTTTTTTAACTGCATTGAGCCACATTTTTGGGTTAAGGCCTAATAACTGTGTCTGTCTGCGCCACTCAATACAGCTGTCCTCCTTTGAAAAAATCTGAGCGTCAATAGTCTGGTTTTCAGCCTCTAGGAATTGGAAAACTGCATTGGGGCTACTACTTCGGTAGAGCCTACTAACGGTCTCTGCCGCTCCAAGGTGTTCTCCAGGTTTCCTCTCCATTGATTCAATCTTCATGCTCGTGTTTAGTAGTTGTTGAAACTACACTGCATTAGGCCTACATATTGGGTATGGGGTGTAGAGACGGTGTGTTCCACTCCAAGTTGTTCCCCAGGTTTCGTCCACATTGCTTCGATCTTCTGACTCTCGTTTAGTAGTTGTAGAAAACTACACTGCATTAGGCCTACATATTGGGTATGGGGTGTAGAGACGGTGTGTTCCACTCCAAGGTGTTCCCCAGGTTTCCTCGCCATTGCTTCAATCTTCTGACTCTCGTTTAGTAGTTGTAGAAAACTACACTGCATTAGGCCTACATATTGGGTATGGGGTGTAGAGACGGTGTTTTCCACTCCAAGGTGTTCCCCAGGTTTCCTCGCCATTGCTTCAATCTTCTGACTCTCGTTTAGTAGTTGTAGAAAACTACACTGCATTAGGCCTACAAATTGGGTATGGGGTGTAGAGACGGTGTGTTCCACTCCAAGGTGTTCCCCAGGTTTTGTCTCCATTGCTTCGATCTTCTGGCTCTTCTGAAGTAGTTGTTGAAAACCACACTGCATTAGGCCTACTAGTTGGGTTGGGGCCTTCTATCTGTGTCTGCCGCTCCTTGCTGTTCTCCTACTGTGAACAAAGCTGTGCCGCCGGTTTACTACTGTTGCCAATTTTGAACTGCATTTAGAATACTTACTGATTTGGGCCTACTCTCTGTGTCAGCCTCTCATTCCAGTTGTCCTCCACTGAACAGACCAATGCTGCCTGTTTACCACTGTAACCTTTTTTTAACTGCATTGAGCCACATTTTTGGGTTAAGGCCTAATAACTGTGTCTATCTGCGCCACTCAATACAGCTGTCCTCCTTTGAAAAAATCTGAGCGTCAATAGTCTGGTTTTCAGCCTCTAGGAATTGGAAAACTGCATTGGGGCTACTACTTCGGTAGGGCCTACTAACGGTCTCTGCCGCTCCAAGGTGTTCTCCAGGTTTCCTCTCCATTGATTCAATCTTCATGCTCGTGTTTAGTAGTTGTTGAAACTACACTGCATTAGGCCTACATATTGGGTATGGGGTGTAGAGACGGTGTGTTCCACTCCAAGTTGTTCCCCAGGTTTCGTCCACATTGCTTCGATCTTCTGACTCTCGTTTAGTAGTTGTAGAAAACTACACTGCATTAGGCCTACATATTGGGTATGGGGTGTAGAGACGGTGTGTTCCACTCCAAGGTGTTCCCCAGGTTTCCTCGCCATTGCTTCAATCTTCTGACTCTCGTTTAGTAGTTGTAGAAAACTACACTGCATTAGGCCTACATATTGGGTATGGGGTGTAGAGACGGTGTGTTCCACTCCAAGGTGTTCCCCAGGTTTCCTCGCCATTGCTTCAATCTTCTGACTCTCGTTTAGTAGTTGTAGAAAACTACACTGCATTAGGCCTACAAATTGGGTATGGGGTGTAGAGACGGTGTGTTCCACTCCAAGGTGTTCCCCAGGTTTTGTCTCCATTGCTTTGATCTTCTGGCTCTTCTGAAGTAGTTGTTGAAAACCACACTGCATTAGGCCTACTAGTTGGGTTGGGGCCTTCTATCTGTGTCTGCCGCTCCTTGCTGTTCTCCTACTGTGAACAAAGCTGTGCCGCCGGTTTACTACTGTTGCCAATTTTGAACTGCATTTAGAATACTTACTGATTTGGGCCTACTCTCTGTGTCAGCCTCTCATTCCAGTTGTCCTCCACTGAACAAAACAATGCCCCCTGTGTAGTCCTGTTACCAATTTTGCACTGCATTTAGCCCACTTTATTCTTTGTGCCCATATCTGTTTCCCCCTCATCCTGCCCATTGCCCAGCCAGTGATAGATGAGTCTGCTGGTACATTGACCCATAACGCAACATTCCCCGTGCACGCTACACTGCAAGATTGTGACCCTGCTGAAAGTCAGGTCCCCCTTCCCGCATACCATACCACCTTACACGGGGACAAAGAGGAAGGTGCAGATGAAGGTGCAGGTTCATTCATCAGGTGGGAGGAGGAATACTCGTTGGCGACGTCACTGGCACAGGGCCCCTCATAGTACGCAAAAGTGTTGCTGCCGGTGGGAGGCGCCCCCGCCGTGCAAACACACCGCTGTACTTTGAGGGGCCCTGTGCCAGTGCCAATGCCAACGAGTGGGCCCCCCCTGCTTGCTCAGGTTCACAGCACTTGCAAAGTTGAAATACCTACCTCTCCCTGCTCCACTGCCGTGACGTGGTCCAGATGTCCTGGGCCCACTAATTACTTGAACAAGCCCTACCCCCCACAACTTTAGCCAAATGACCCCCAATTTCAAATGCCTTACAATTATTATAAGCTAAATTACGATTGACAAGCTTCAGTAGCAAGAATGGATGTTTTTGCCAATACAATGGGCTCTGTACATGTTTTCCTGGCCTCTACTCACTGCCGACTATGCTCCCCCTTTGACTTGCATTGGGTTTCGTGTTTCGATCGATCCCCGACTTTTCGCGATAATCGGCCGATTCCACTCGACTCGACTTTTGAGATAGTCGGGTTTCGCGAAACCCGGCTCGACTCTAAAAAGGTCAAGGTCGCTCAACTCTAGTAATAACCCTTCAAGAAACAGAAATTGAATACATAGGAAAAATTACAAACAAACTTAAAGGTATTGTCTTGTCATAAAGTGCAAATCTGCAGTAACTCTATTTGACTGTAGACTTGTGAAACCTCACAGTCTGTGCCCTGTGCTCTGTGAGGATATCCAGTGCAGGTGCCAGGAGCTAGTTTGAGAAGTCATCATGTTATGTCTTCTATGGAATTTGAATACTTGAGTTCATTTGTAGAATAGCTTCTCTTCTTTTTCATTTTCAAATGTTCCATTGAGAAAAACAGGAAGAAAAGCTATATGTAATTATATATTTATGTGTAATATACAGTATATCACAAACTGTTAAGATTCAGCATGAGACACTCAGATAACGTCTCTGTCAAAATGTCTCCCTTACTCTAAAACCTCCTGTAAGTAATGTTACTAGAATATTTAGTTACTGAATGCTAATCTAGAATTACAGTCTGTATTTCAGACCTAAGCTTCACTCTGATTTCCACTAAATGTACCTCCTCTTCATTACCTAAATCCTATCAAGCCCTTTTATAGTATCCTGACATAAAACCCCTTACTGTTTCATGGTCTTTCGAAAGTTCAATTTTTATAATGGACCAAGGGATGTAATGACAAAATAAAAATAACAAACATCGAGAAATCAAACTGCAAACATGTAAATGCAACCGTGGGTAAAAATTAATCATAAAACATATTTAGGTAGATTTATTAATGTGTTTCATCCTGTTTTCCACTTTTAATACAGACAAATATTTGGCATTTGGCCCAAACACACCAAGAAGTGCTTAGACAAGTAGATGGCGCCAGGATCATGCTCCATGCCCTATGTTTCTTTCTATTTGTTTGCCTCTTTAAATAGATACATGTGGGACAAAAATTGAAATTCTGACCAGGAATTGTTTTTAGCCCATGTTTGTACCCTGATGATGATCGTAGTGTATTCTGCTCAAGAGCAAATAATAGCCCATCCTTCATACAGTGAACAAGTATTGATACATTGCCAACATAAGAATTTAGGATCAATGTAAGTTAAAGTTATTGTTTGGTCATGTAAAATTCTGTAAAATTGTAAAAGAAACACTCCATCTGGACAGATAAGTTTCTGCAACTGCCATTCACTTGGCTATCCCTGCAGCCATTGATTAGGTGCTGTAGTCACATGTCTTTTTAGATGGAGCAAGAAGTACAGAGACTGGTGGGGAACATGGAGAGTGTCAGAAATTTAAAATAATTAAAATCAATGTTTTAAAAATGTAAAATGTCCAGACCACTTGTTTTAAGCACATCGTTGACTAGGTCGTTAGTTTATCATGTAAAACACACACACACATATATATATATATATATATATATATATATATATTGTAGCGTTTCCCTTAATTCAGGTCTTGAGGGACACTCGCTTGGCATGGGATTAACGCATACAGGCACGGTTTTTCACACATAATGGTCCATTCGGTTTATTAAATACAGCATAAACCGTATCTCGAACAGTTCATTATATTGCCATATCAAAATATCACATACGGCTTTACATAGCCTTCAGTGGTCACACTGGTATCTCTATCCAGACCCCAGATGACTACGCAGTTCAGCAACTGCCCTATGTTAGCACACACAGTTCTTTTCCCATACCAGGGGTTACCTCTTAGGAGCTCCTGCTCCACAGGTTGACTCCACGTTAGTCCAAGGTCCACAACAGGACCGTCCAGGTCGACGGTCTCACAGTGCTTCCAGGATGACTCCACTCACAGGAGCCTCCAACACTGACCGTCCAGGTCCTACAGCACACAGGCTTCTCAGTGCCAAAGCCCAACCATTAGCTATTCAGGAATTCCCAGGATTTCCAGCAGAGGCTTCCAGGGCCTTGCACTTGGACCATTCAGATCCAAACACAGGAACATGTGACCCACACCCTGGTCACATTATATACCTTTTAACCACTCCCCTGGGTGGGAGTGTGGATGTGTGGCTAGTTTGTCCTGCCCATCTCACATAACTAGCCTAGTAAGTCTCCCTTCATAACTATACAAACTCTTGTGGGACTACAGGTCCCAGAACAACAACATTGCGTCAGACTTACTATGCAGACTCCCTCTGCGACACATATCGGCCATGCACAACTCTGCCAGTCACTGTTTCATCACATTTATGCCTCCAAGCACATCTTGATGTGTGCACACAGTGCCCCCTGGCTGTATCGTGGGTCACTGCACCACAATATATATATATATATATATATACATATATATATATATGTATATATATATATATATACACACACAGTACAGACCAAAAGTTTGGACACACCATTTAAAGATTTTTCTGTATTTTCATGACTATGAAAATTGTACATTCACACTGAAGGAGAGTGGTGGGGTGCTACACCAGATGACCTGGCCTCCACAGTCACCAGACCTGAACCCAATCAAGATGGTTTGGGGTGAGCTGGATCGCAGAGTGAAGGCAAAAGGGCCAACAAGTGCTAAGCATCTCTGGGAACTCCTTCAAGATTGTTGGAAGACCATTCCCGGTGACTACCTCTTGAAGCTCATCAAGAGAATGCCAAGAGTGTGCAAAGCAGTCATTCAAGCAAAAGGTGGCTACTTTGAAGAACCTAGAATATAAGACATAATTGCAGTTGTTTCACACTTTTTGTTAAGTATATCATTCCACATGTGTTAATTCACAGATTTGATGCCTTCAGTGTGAATGTACAAGCTGTGACTAAACTTTTGGTCAGTACTGTATATATATGAACTTTATAACACATGGAATTAGTATTTCCTTGCCCTTAATATTCCTATTTTCAGAATCATAAACTAATGGTTTTTAGACTTCTCACATAAGGCTTGCATAACCAGTTCGGCTTCCTTCACATCGTTAATATACGGTAGTTATATATTTGCAAAGTCTGAAATTGTAAAGAGGTTGATGCATGGCTCCATTTAAACAATGCATTGGCTGAATTGTGTTTCCATCTGCACTGCATATGGCCACTATGGTAAAGACTAAGGATTAATAATGAATATCAAAGCAAATATTGTAATTAAACGTGACAGCTTGAAGTGACATGTCACAGACAATGATAAAGTGTTGCACTGTTACATCACAGTATAAATATGGCTTCAATTACAATTGCTCTTCTCCCAGTTGTATTCTTGGTTGCATTAGGTGAGAATGTAGTCTGATTCATTTTATCCAATAATTGGAGATTTCTGGACTCTTTAGATGAGATCAGCACAGACATAATTTAACAAAAAAATACTTTTCAGGCTGACTATTAACTATGAGAAATAAAATATTAAAATTTAAACATGATATGGGGAAAATGTCACTTCGGAGGCATCTCAATGCTGTCAAGGAGCACAACTATAACATTTCACAGAAGGTGACCGGCTGTCCTTGCCTTTCTTCTTCATCCGTTTACTGTCGTTAAAATCTGAAGCTCCTGATCTTAGTTCATTAGTGAGGATGGGACTGTGAGTAAGATGCAATAGTATAATGAGGACAATAATTCAGTTTAATTAAGAATGTCAACTCCATGACTCTAGTTTGAAATATTTTATTTCCACGGTAGTGCTGTATACACCCTGTTCCAAATTATTATACAAATGCTATTTTCTCTGACTTTCCTAAATGGTCGATGCAAATGAGTCTGTGTAATGTTCAAATCATTAACCGTTATCGCATAAATCAAATTTTATTGGACAAACCTCCCAACAGTATTTTTTTCAAGACTAAAAAACTCAAAGTGCCTCTTTCCAAATTATTATGCACAACAGTTTTCAAACATTTTATATGTTGTTAAGAACTGAAAATGGTCATTTTTTGGATTTTCAGCATTAAGAGGCCACATTTACTGAAATCTAAAGTTTTTTTCAATCAAAAGCATCTTAACAGACCAAGTTACATATTAGCATTGGACTCCTTCATTGATATCACCTTCATGATGCTTGCATCCATTGAACTTGTGAGATTTTGGAGAGTTTCTGCTTGAATTCCTTTGTAGAATATCAGAATAGCCTCCCAGAGCTGTTGTTTTTGTTACACTAGTTACTACTCAGGGACAAGCTGTGAGGCAGTATAGTCCAGAGGTCCAAGGTCAGATACCTAGAGATATTGCCCTAAACTAAAGGGAAAGACAAAGGAATAGTCAGGTCAAATCCAGACAGCCAGCTAATAGTCAGGTAATAACCGAGGATGGGAGACAGCTTGGGGAAACCCAGCATGCCCCCACCCTGATTGGTTGGCTGGACTGTGACAACACTGATGGCTTAGCACATTCCAACCACGCGATGAATGGCTGAGCCAACAATCACAATACTGACAGCTCAGCATGCCCCTACCATGGATAGGATGGCTGAACTGTCACTCACTGCGTCAGAGATGCCATGAGTGGTGGAATCGTGACAGTACCCCCTCTTCTGTTGTAGGGCCAGTGGACCCCTAGGTATACCAGGAAATTTAAGATGGAAAGCCCCGACAAGACAATTCTCTCCTCGGGTCCATATCCCCTCCAATGAACAAGATATTGGAAGAAATTTTGGACCCTCTGAGAATCCATGATCCTTTGTTCCCTCATCAACAGAATCTGAATGAGGTGGGGACAAGGCAGATAACACTGAAGGGATAGACCCATTTAACCATGACCTGTGGAAAACATTTTTCATGCAAAGAGAAGGGGAAAGTTTTAATGTAAAGGCCGTACCGTACCGTCACACTATACGATTTACCAACTATCACGACCAGCGATACGACCTGGCCGTGATCGTTGGTAAGTCGTAGTGTGGACGCTGGAGAGCTGTCACACAGACAGCTCTCCAGCGACCAACGATGCCGAGGTCCCCGGGTAACCAGGGTAAACATCGGGTTACTAAGCGCAGGACCGCGCTTAGTAACCCGATGTTTACCCTGGTTACCAGCGTAAAAAAAACAAACCGTACATACTTACATTCCGGTGTCTGTCCCTTGCCGTCTGCTTCCCGCACTGACTGAGCGCCGGCCGTAAAGTGAAAGCACAGCGGTGACGTCACCGCTGTGCTCTGCTTTCACTTTACGGCCGGCAGTCAGTGAGTGCGGGAAGCAGACGGCAAGGGACCTGACGGACACCGGAATGTAAGTATGTACTGTTTCTTTTTTTTTACATTTACGATGGTAACCAGGATAAACATCGGGTTACTAAGCGCGGCCCTGCACTTAGTAACCCGATGTTTACCCTGGTTACAAGCGAACGCATCGCTAGATCGGTGTCACACACACCGATCTAGCGATGACAGCGGGAGATCCAGCGACGAAAGAATGTTCCAAACGATCTGCTACGACGTACGATTCTCAGCAGGATCCCTGATCGCTGCTGCGTGTCAGACACAGCGATATCGTATGGATATCGCTGGAACGTCACGAATCGTACCATCGTAGCGACAAAAGTGCCACTGTGTGACGGTACCCTAACTCTAGAATCTCCAATGAGTTTAGGACCCAACTTCACCGATGGTATTTTCAGTTTAATTTTTTTATGACAACAAAACCTTATCACCTCTTTTGAAGGTGGGACTCTCTGAACATTTTCAATTGGCCTTTAGTTGTTGGCAAAGCTGAACCACCCTAATATTCTTTTGAACCTCCCTCCAGACATTAACAAGTTTCTTTACCTCTACTCCAGGATACCCAGAATTAATCCTAGAAACTTCACAAAAGTAAAGATAAAAACCATAGTTACAAAAAAGGCAAGGTTCCAGTAGATTGATTGACCCTACTGTTAAAACAAATTCAGTAAGAGGTAAATACGAGGACCAGTCCTCCTGCTGAGTTGCAATGAAAAACCTTAAAGTTTGTTCCAAAGATTGATTTGTCCTTTCTGTCTGACTATTGTTTTCAGTAGAAAATTACAGAATTTGGAGACAAACTGCATGCATCTATCAGATACAGTGTTCAGAGGGATTCCATGCAATCTCACCATGTGATTGATAAACAATCTGTTTCAGCATTTTGTAGCCCTGATAAAGGAACAAAATGAGCTTGTTTACTGAATCTGTCAACCACCACCCAAATAACAGTTTTCCAATGCAAATTCATGATGAACTCCATAAGCAAATTAGTGCATGGTCTTTCTGGAATCGTCACTGGAGCCAAATAACCAGCTGGATGGGTTTGACTGACTTTAAGAAGTACGCAAATCTGACAGGTGGAAACAAAATCTCTAATATCATTATATATTGATGACCACCAAAATAATCTAGCAATGGCCTTTCAAGTAGATGTGACCCCAGGGTGACCACCACTCAAGACAAAATGATGAAACTCTTGTAACAAAAGAAATCTTGGGTACATGGTACAAAAGTTTGGTCCATGGAGTAGCGGAAGGAGCCAAAGACTGGACTTTATGTATCTCTGCTTCCATCTCTAAGGATACCATGGAAACTACAATGCACTGAGGAAGAATAGAAGATGGAAGTTCTGGAGGAGAAATTGAATCAAGGCTACATGAAAAAGCACCAGCTTTCACATTTTTGGATCCCTGCCTAACAGTGATAAATAAATTGAATTTAGAAAAAATAAGGGCCATCTGGCCTGTCCTGGTGCTATGATCCATCACCACCACGACTTGATGAACTGATGCCTTCTAAAATGTCTCCATTCTTCAAAATCTAATTTCGCAGTGAGAAGCTTATGATTCCCAACATCATAATTTCTCTCATCAGGCAAAAATTTCCTAGAAAAAAATGCACATGGCCGCAAGTTGATCAGAGTTTTGTAAACTTGAGAAAATACAACCCCAATTCCAATCTCCGAAGCATCTACTTACACATTCAGCATTTTGGTTGAGAATGTGTTGAATTAAAACTGAGGCAGACATGAATCTCTTTCAATATATTAAAAGCCCCAATAGCATCCGGTGACTATCTTTAAGATCTGCCCCCTTATGTGTGAAATCCATAAGAGGTTTGACGATCTGAGAAAAAACACTAAGGCCGGCTTCACACTTGCGAGTTTTACGGACGTAAGAGCACAGAAACTACGTCCGTAAAACTCGCAAAAAATACGGCACAATTATTCTCTATGCCCCTGCTCCTATCTGCCGTATTTTACTGATCAGTATTATACGGCTTTCTACGGCCGTACAAAATCGCAGCATGCTGCGTTTGTCACCGTACTGCGCAAGAAATACGCCAATGAAAGTCTATGGAAGCGTGAAAAATACGGATTTCACACGGACAAGCAGTGTGACTTGCGAGAAATACGCAGCGCTGTTAGAGAGAAAAGTCGGTAATTCAGTGCGGTGTACAGTAAAATCACACTGACAGCTTACAGTAGAATAGGTAGAATAAATGTGTACACATAGAATAGGTATATATATATATATATATGTCAGTGAGACACATATATGTATATATATTAATATTTTTTCCAGCGCTATACAGCTTGAAAGCCGGTAATTCAATTACCGGCTTTTTCTTTCTCCTTCCTAAAACCCGACATGATTTGAGACATGGTTTACATACAGTAAACCATGTCTTCTCTCCATTTTTTTTGCAGATTCCACACTACTAATGTCAGTAGTGTGTATCTGCAAAATTTGGCCGTTCTAGCTCTTAAAATAAAGGGTTAAATGGCGGAAAAAATTGGCGTGGGCTCCCGCGCAATTTTCTCCGCCAGAGTAGTAAAGCCAGTGACTGAGGGCAGATATTAATAGCCTGGAGAGGGTCCATGGTTATTGGCCCCCCCCTGGCTAAAAATATCTGCCCCCAGCCACCCCAGAACAGGCACATCTGGAAGATGCGCCTATTCTGGCACTTGGCCACTCTCTTCCCATTCCCGTGTAGCGGTGGGATATGGGGTAATGAAGGGTTAATGCCACCTTGCTATTGTAAGGTGACATTAAGCCTAATTAATAATGGAGAGGCGTCAGTTATGACACCTATCCATTATAGATCCAATTGAATGAAAGGGTTAAATAAAACACAAACACATTATTTAAAATTATTTTAATGAAATAAAAACAATGGTTGTTGGAGTATTTTACTCTACGCCCAATCCAGTCACTGAAGACCCTCGTTCTGTAAAAGAAAAAACATAATAAACCAACAATATACTTACCCTCCGCAGATCTGTAACGTCCAACGATGTAAATCCTTCTGAAGGGGTTAAAACATTTTGCAGCAAGGAGCTTTGCTAATGCAGGCTGCTCCTCGCTGCAAAACCCCAGGGAATGAGTCTAAATATAGATCAATGAGCTATATTTAGCTTCATTTGCGGTGAGGCGCCCTCTGCTGGATGTTCATAGATCGTGGGAAATTTCCTAGAAAGCTCCCAGGCTGTTTTAACCCCTTCAGAAGGATTTACATCGTTGGACGTTACAGATCTGCGGAGGGTAAGTATATTGTTGGTTTATTATGTTTTTTCTTTCACAGAACGAGGGTCTTCAGTGACTGGATTGGGCGTAGAATAAAATACTCCAACAACCATTGTTTTTATTTCATTAAAATAATTTTAAATAATGTGTTTGTGTTTTTTTTAACCCTTTCATTCAATTGGATTAATAATGGATAGGTGTCATAACTGACGCCTCTCCATTATTAATTAGGCTTAATGTCACCTTACAATAGCAAGGTGGCATTAACCCTTCATTACCCCATATCCCACCGCTACACGGGAATGGGAAGAGAGTGGCCAAGTGCCAGAATAGGCGCATCTTCCAGATGTGCCTGTTCTGGGGTGGCTGGGGGCAGATATTTTTAGCTAGGGGGGGGCCAATAACCATGGACCCTCTCCAGGCTATTAATATCTGCCCTCAGTCACTGGCTTTACTACTCTGGCGGAGAAAATTGCGCGGGAGCCCACGCCAATTTTTTCCGCCATTTAACCCTTTATTTTAAGAGCTAGAACGGCCAAATTTTGCAGAGACACACTACTGACATTAGTAGTGTGGAATCTGCAAAAAAAATGGAGAGAAGACATGGTTTACTGTATGTAAACCATGTCTCAAATCATGTCGGGTTTTAGGAAGGAGAAAGAAAAAGCCGGTAATTGAATTACCGGCTTTCAAGCTGTATAGCGCTGGAAAAAATATTAATATATATACATATATGTGTCTAATGACATATATACATATATATATATCTATATATATATATATATATACAGTATATATATATATTTTTTTCTTTTTGGGACACATGGATCATTTCTATAGCGGTATGTTGGTTTTGCAAGCCTGCGAGAAAACCACGCAGTACGGATGCCGTACGGATTACATACGGAAGATGCCATGCGCAAAAAACGCTGACACACCCTGCCTACGGAGGAGCTACGGACCACTATTTTCGGGACATTTCAGCGTATTACGGCCGTAATATACGGACCGTATTTTCATACGCTGAGTGTGAAGCCGGCCTAACACATTTTATATTGTAGTTGGTGAATCCCAAAAAATGTTTCAACACTTTAAGGTCACAAACGTGAACCCAATCAATTATGGCCTGCTCCTTCCCAGGATCCATCTTAAACCCCTCAGTCAGTACAATGAACCCCAAGAATTATATTTATTGAACAGAAAAAGTACATTTCTCCACTTTAGCAAGCAAACAATTCATGGACGTGCTCATAGTGCGAATCTAGATCAGGAAAAAAAATAAAATATCAAGATATACCACAATAATCCTTCCAATACAATTGAAAAAAGATTAATTCCTAAAATTTTGAAATACCACTGGCACATTGGTTAACCCAAAAGGCTTGACAAGATTTTAAAATAGACTCAGACGTTAAAAATGTCATTTTCCATTCATCGCCCTTCCGGATGCATTTCAAATTATATGCCCATTTAAGATAAAGTTTAGAAAACCATTTACCACCCATATACTTGTTATGTAGTTCAGAGATGAGTGAAAATGGATAAATATTCTTAACTGTAATTTTACTTAATTCATGGAAATTAAGGCAAGGACAGAGATCACCATCTTTCTTTTTAAATAAGATTAGTCCAGCAGCTACAGACAAGGAGGAAGGATGGATATGACCTTTGCAGAAACTTTTCCTCACATAATCTTTCATGGTGGTATGTTCACGTCCAGAGAAATTTTACAGGGGAGCTTTAGGTAATTTCTTCCTCGATCTGGGGCTTCATGCAAAGTCTCGTCTCATGGGGTAAGGATGATTCTGAGAAAGGTCAGGAATCAATAACATAAATTCCCATTAACCCCTTAACCCCCAAGTGTGGTTTGCACGTTAACGATCGGGCCAATTTTTACAATTCTGACCACTGTTCCTTTATGAGGTTACAACTCTGGAACGCTTCAACGGATCCTGATAATTCTGACATATTTTTCTCCTGACATATTGTACTTCATGACACTGGTAAAATTTCTTTGATATTACCTGCGTTTATTTGTCAAAAAATGGAAATTTGGCAAAAATTTAGAACATTTCACAATTTTCCAACTTTGAATTTTTATGCCCTTAACCCCTTCATGACCATGGGATTTTTCATTTTTCCGTGTTCGTTTTTCACTCCCCTCCTTCCCAGAGCCATAACTTTTTTATTTTTCCGTCAATTTGGCCATGTGAGGGCTTATTTTTTGCGGGACGAGTTGTACTTTTGAAAGACATCATTGGTTTTAGCATGTCGTGTACTAGAAAACGGGAAAAAAATTCCAAAAAAAAGTTATTTTTTTAACATTTTTTTCAACTTTTTTTTTTTACTTTTGCCATGCTTCAATAGCCTCCATGGGAAGCAGGCACAACGCGATCGGCTCTGCTACATAGCAGCGATCTGCTGATCGCTGCTATGTAGCAGAAATGGAGGTGTGCTGTGGGCGCTGACCACAGGGTGGCGCTCACAGCCACCGGTCATCAGTAACCATAGAGGTCTCTAGGACCTCTATGGTTACCATCCAGATGCATCGCCGACCCCCGATCATGTGACGGGGGTCGACGATGACATCATTTCCGGCCGCCTGGCCGGAAGCGGTAGTTAAATGCCGCTGTCTGCGTTTGACAGCGGCATTTAACTAGTTAATAGGTGCGGGCAGATCGCGATTCTGCCCGCACCTATTACGGGCACATGTCAGCTGTTCAAAACAGCTGACATGTCCCGGCTTTGGTGCGGGCTCACCGCGGAGGCCTGCATCAAAGCAGGGGATCTGACCTTGGACGTACTATCCCGTCCAAGGTCAGATAGGGGTTAAATCACAGAGATATGTCACACAAAATACTTAATAAGTAACATTTCCCACATGTCTACTTTTTATGAGCTCAATTTTGGAACCAATTTTTTTTTTGTTGGGAGCTATAAGGGTTAAAATGTGACCAGCAATTTCTCATTTTTACAACACCATTTTTTTTTAGGGACCACATCACATTTGAAGTCATTTTGAGGGGTCTATATTATAGAAAATTGCCAAGTGTGACACCATTCTAAAAACTGCACCCCTCAAGGTGTTCAAAACCACATTCAAGAAGTTCATTAACCCTTCAGGTGTTTCACAGGAATTTTTGGAATCTTTAAAAAAAATGAACATTTAACTTTTTTTCACAAAAAATTAACTTCAGCTCCAATTTGTTTGTTTTTTTATCAATTGTAACAAGAGAAATTGGACCACAAAAGTTGTTGTGCAATTTGTTCTAAGTATGCTGATACCCCATATGTGGGGGTAAACCACTGTTTGGGAGCATGGCAGAGCTCGGAAGGGAAGGAGCGCCGTTTGACTTTTCAATGCAAAATTGACTGGAATTGAGATGGGACACCATGTTGTGTTTGGAGAGCCCCTGATGTGCCTAAACATTGAAACCCCCAACAAGTGACACCATTTTGGAAAGTAAACCCCCTATGGAACTTATCTAGATATGTTGTGAGATCTTTGAACCCTCAAGTGTTTCACTACAGTTTATAATGCAGAGCCGTGAAAATAAAAATTCTTTCTTTTTACAAAACCCCCAGTTTTGTATTTTCCCAAAGGTAACAGGAGAAATTGGACCTCAAAAATTGTTATCCAATTTGTCCTGAGTACGCTGATACCCAGTATGTGGGAGGGAACCACTGTTTGGGCGCATGGCAGAGCTCGGAAGGGAAGGAGCACCGTTTGGAATGCAGACTTAGATGAATTGGTCTGCAGGCGTCACGTTGCATTTGCAGAGCCCCTGATAATAATAATAATAATAATTTTTATTTATATAGCGCCAACATATTCCGCAGCGCTTTACAAATTATAGAGGGGACTTGTACAGACAATAGACATTACAGCATAACAGAAATACAGTTCAAAACAGATACCAGGAGGAATGAGGGCCCTGCTCGCAAGCTTACAGACTATGAGGAAAAGGGGAGACACGGGAGGTGGATGGTAACAATTTCTTTAGTTATTTGGACCGGCCATAGTGTAAGGCTCGGGTGTTCATGTAAAGCTGCATGAACCAGTTAACTGCCTAAGTATGTATCAGTACAGACACAGAGGGCTATTAACTGCATAAAGTGAATGAGAACATGATGCGAGGGACCTGTTTTTTTTTTTTTTTATATAAATAGGCCACACAGGGATCGTTAGGTTAATGCATTGAGGCGGTAGGCCAGTCTGAACAAGTGAGTTTTTAAAGTACGCTTAAAACTGTGGGGATTGGGGATTAATCGTATTAACCTAGGTAGTGCATTCCAAAGAATCGGCGCAGCACGTGTAAAGTCTTGGAGACAGGAGTGGGAGGTTCTGATTATTGAGGATGCTAACCTGAGGTCATTAGCGGAGCGGAGGGCACGGGTAGGGTGGTAGACTGAGACCAGAGAGGAGATGTAGGGTGGTGCAGAGCCATGGAGTGCTTTGTGGATGAGGGTAGTAGTTTTGTACTGGATTCTGGAGTGGATGGGTAGCCAGTGTAATGACTGGCACAAGGTAGAGGCATCGGTGTAACGGTTGGTGAGGAATATGATCCTGGCAGCAGCATTCAGGAAAGATTGGAGCGGGGACAGTTTGGTAAGAGGGAGGCCGATTAGTAGAGAGTTACAATAGTCCAGACGAGAATGAATAAGTGAAACAGTAAGGGTTTTTGCAGAGTCGAAAGTAAGAAAAGGGCGAATTCTAGAAATGTTTTTCAGATGCAGGTAAGAAGAGCGAGCCAGTGATCGAATGTCGGGGGTGAATGAAAGGTCAGAATCAAGGATGACCCCAAGGCAGCGGGCATGTTGCTTTGGAGTAATGGTGGAACCGCACACGGAGATGGCAATGTCAGGCAAAGGTAGGTTAGTAGAGGGAGAGAACACGAGGAGTTCAGTTTTTGACAGGTTTAGTTTCAGATAGAGGGAGGACATGATGTTAGAGACAGCAGTAAGACAATCACTGGTGTTTTCTAAAAAGGTCGGCGTGACAACAGGAGAAGAGGTGTATAATTGGGTGTCGTCAGCATAGAGATGGTACTGGAAACCAAATCTACTGATTGTTTGTCCAATAGAGGCAGTATACAACGAGAAGAGGAGGGGCCTAGGACTGATCCTTGAGGAACCCCAACAGTAAGGGGAAGGTGAGAGGAGGAGGAACCAGCAAAACATACAGTGAAGGATCGGTCAGAGAGATAGGAGGAGAACCAGGAGAGAACGGTGTCCTTGAGGCCGATGGAGCGGAGCATAGTGAGGAGGAGCTGGTGATCCACAGTATCGAATGCTGCAGAGAGATCCAAGAGAATTAGCATGGAGTAGTGACCATTAGATTTAGCTGTTAGTAGGTCATTAGAGACTTTAGTGAGGGCAGTTTCAGTAGAGTGTAAAGAGCGGAAGCCAGATTGAAGAGGGTCGAGAAGAGAGTTATCTGAGAGATAGCGGGTAAGACGGGAGTGGACCAGGCGTTCGAGGAGTTTAGAGATGAAAGGAAGATTAGAGACAGGTCTATAATTAGCGGCACAGTTTTGATCGAGGGATGGTTTACCCTGATGTACCCAAACAGTAGAAACCCCCCACAAGTGACCCATATTGGAAACTAGACCCCCAAGGAACTTATCTAGATATTTTTGAGAACTTTGAACCCCAAGTGTTTCACTACAGTTTATAACGCAGAGCCTAGAAAATAAAAAATCATTTTTTTCCACAAAAATTATTTTTTAGCCCTCAGTTTTGTATTTTCCCAAGGGTATCAGGAGAAATTGGACGCCAAAAGTTGTTGACCAATTTTTCCTGAGTACGGTGATACCCCATATTTGGGGGGAACCACCGTTTGGGCTCATGGCAGAGCTCGGAAGGGAAGGAGCGCCGTTTAGATTGGTCTGCAGGTGTCACATTGCATTTGCAGAGCCCATGATGTACCTAAACAGTAGAAACCCCGACAAGTGACCCCATATTGGAAACTTGACCCCCCAAGGAACATATCTAAATGTTTTGTGAGAACTTTGAACCCCCAAGTGTTCCACAACAGTTTATAATGCAGAGCCGTGAAAATAAAAAATAATTTTTTCCCACAAAAATGTTTTCTTAGCTCCCCACATTTTTATTTTCCCAAGGGTAACAAGAGAAATTGGACCCTAAAAGTTGTTGTCCAGTTTGTTCTGGGTATGCTGATTCCCCATATGTTTGGGTAAACCCCTATTTGGGTGCATGGGAGAGCTTGGATGGGAATTAGCACTGTTTTACTTTTTCAACGCAGAATTGGCTGGAATTGAGATCGGACACCATGTCGCGTTTGGAGAGCCCTTGATGTGCCTAAACAGTGGAAGCCCCCAATCCTAACTGAAACCCTAACCCAAACACACCCCTAACCCTAATCCCAACTCTACCCATAACCCTAACCACACCCCTAACCTGAACATGCTCCTAACCCTAACACCAACCACACCCCTAACCCCAACACCCCTAACCCCAAATGTAGCAGCAGGTATGCCATTTGGCTGTGTTTGCACAGCGGCTACATACAGCATTATGCTTGACACCATCTCATGGTTGGTCTATACAAACACCTGTTGTGCTGCTCTTTGAACTTTCATTGCGGGGATTTGCCCTACTACTACCCCTTAGCACAGGGTCTGGTGTGGTTATTTGGTAACAACTTTGGGGGACGCCCTCATGTTGTAATTACTTGTGGCTACATGTATGCACATATATATGGTACCAGGAATTTTACCTTAGGCAAAAGTATATACCTTATTTTGCATTTAATCTTTGGTATGTGTACATATAACTGATTGCACTAGTATTTTTTCTTTTTTTTGTCTTTTGGTTCAGCATCATATAAGGGGACTGGTGGAAAACACTGATGACACTGGTACCGTTTTTTCAGGCACGTGTTTACATGTGTGTGTGAAAGAGGCCTTCTTCTGAAGTGTTACTTTAAGTATAGTTACCATTTGAACAAAAGATAAATTTTTTGGTGCCGTGCAAAATTAATAATAATAATTCTTTGTATGGCTGGGTTCACATTACGCTATGCCAGTCCGATAGACGGACTACGTTACACCGCGGCATAACGCAGGGTAACGTAGTACGTTAATGTCGCCATTAAGCACTATGTTTGACGCATCGCTAGTGCATGCCCACAATGGGCGTGCGCTAGCAATGTGCCATCATTGAGTGACAGACCCTGGAACGCGGGCTGCAGCGTTTCCGGGTACGTAACCACTAGCGCGGATAGAGCATCTGCTAGCTCTATCTGCGCTAGCGCGATCACATTTTGGCACTTGCAATAACGCAGCCCGTTTAACGCATGTGTTGAACGGGCTACTTTAACGCAATGTGAATCCAGCCTTAATCTACATTATAAAGAGTTCAAACTAATGAATAAACTTTACACAAGTAGTTTTCTGTCTTACTGAGTGTTCAGTAGTACAGTCCAATTTGGCAATCCCAGGTTAAAAGTACTTTATGTGAAATTTTAAAGAAGTGCATTATAATCAATTCCATATCTATTTACATATGTAAATTCAAAAGCTACAAGTCAGCCACTATACTTTATTTTGGGAGCTTATTTGAATTATTTTTTTCTTTTGCTTTTGTATATGATTCTTAGTTTGTACTACTTAAAATACATTTCTTATCCAGTGAAAATGTCATTTCAGGCATTGCTTATCTAAATGGAATGTGTAGTGACAAAAGAAAATGCATCATTGCTGAAGATAATGGACTAAACCTTGCCTTTACTATTGCTCATGAAATGGGTCACAAGTAAGTTACTTACTGTTTCCTAAAATAAATTAATTTTGATAAAATAATTCTGAAACTTACTGTTTATATCTACCGTGTTTTTCGGACTATAAGACACACCGGACCAAAGATATGGCCCTATTTTTTATTTGCATACATCTTTTTGACCATGATTAATACACTTTATATTCAGTGTATTGATGAAAAACAGCATTTTTGTTGTGCTTTTAATTTTTTTATAGTAGTTGCAGCTGTAACAGTTATGGTACATTTATTTGGTCAGGACATGATGATAGTAAATATATTTTCATTTTTTGTTTCTTTTTGCTATTACAAAAAAAAATTTATTTGCAAAATATTTGCTCTGGATTTTTACATTATTTTGTATTTATTTTTTCTAGTTCCTCAATAGGGCCTGATTTTGTGTGATTAATAATTTATTCCAATGCAATTATGTATTGAAGGGTATCAGACTTGTCAGTGCTACACTGAACTTATGCCTTTTAGACAATGCTTATGGCAGTGCTTAACCCCTTAATCCCATCTGACGTACTATCCCGTCGAGGTGACCTGGGACTTAATACCCAGTGACAGGATAGTACGTCATATGCGATCACGGAGGAGCGTGGCCAATCGCGGCCGGGTGTCAGCTGACTATCGCAGCTGACATCTGGCACTATGTGCCAGGAGAGGTCGGTCACGGACCGCTCCTGGTACACTAACCCCTGGAACGCTGCGATCAAACATGATCGCAGTGTTCCGGCGGCATAGGGAAGCATCGCGCAGGGAGGGGGCTCGCTGTGTGCTTCCCTGAGACCCTCGCAGCAACGCAATGTGATCGCATTGCTCAGAGGGTATTTTACCTTCTCCTCCCTGCAGGCCCCGGATCCAATATGGCCACGGGGCTGCTTCTGGGTCCTGCAGGGAGGTGGCTTGCAAGCGTCTGCTCAGAGCAAGTGCTTGCAAGCGTCCCTGCAGTGCCTGTCAGATCGCTGATCTGACACAGTGCTCTGCGAAGTATCAGATCAGCGATCTGACCCTATAACATGATGCCCCCCCCCACCCCCGGGCAATGTTATACAGTTGAAAAAAAAATATTCACAAAAAAAAATCCTAAATAAAGAAAAAATATATATTGTTCCCATAAAAACATTTCTTTATCTAAAAAAACAATAAAAGTACACGTATTTAGTATCATCGCGTCCGTAGCAACCCGACCTATAAAACTGTCCTACTAGTTAACCCCTTCAGTGATCACCGTATTAAAACAAAAAAAGAGACAAAAACAACGCTTTATTGTCATACCGCCGAACAAAAAGTGGAATAACACGTGATCAAAAAGGATATAAATAACCATGGTACCACTGAAAAGTCATCTTGTCCTGCAAAAAACAATCTGCCACACAGCATCATCAGCAAAAAATTAAAAAAGTTATAGTCCTCAGAATAAAGCGATGCAAAAATAATTATTTTTTCTATAAAATAGTTTTTATCGTATAAAAGCACCAAAACATAAAAAATTATATAAATGAGGTATCACTGTAATCGTTCTGACCTGAAGAATAAAACTGCTTTATCAATTTTACCAAACGTGGAACGGTATAAATGCCCCCCCCCAAAAGAAATTCTTGAATAGCTGTTTTTTGGTCATTCTGCCTCACAAAAATCGGAATAAAAAGCGATCAAAAAATGTCACATGCCCAAAAATGGTACCAATAAAATGTCAACTCGTCCCGCAAAAAACAAGACCTCACATGACTCTGTGGACCAAAATATGGAAAAATTATAGCTCTCAAAATGTGGAGACACAAAACTATATTTTCAATAAAAAGCGTCTTTTAGTGTGTGATAGCTGACAATCACAAAAATCTGCTAAAAAACTCACTATAAATAGTAAATCAAACCCCCTTCATGACCCCCTTAGTTATGGAAAAATAATAAAATAAAAAAAGTATTTATTTCCATTAGGGTTAGGGTTGGGCTAGGGTTAGGGTTGGGCTAGGGTTGGGGCTAGGGTTAGGGTTGGGGCTAAAGTTATGGTTAGGGTTGGGACTAAAGTTAGGGTTAGGGTTTGGATTACATTTACGGTTGGGATTAGGGTTAGGAGTGTTTCAGGGTTAGGAATGTGGTTAGGGTTATGGTAGGGATTAGGGTTAGGGGTGTGTTGGAGTTAGGGGTGTGGTTGGGGTTGGGATTAGGGTTAAGGGTCTGTTGGGGTTAGGGTTGTGGTTGGGGTTAGGGTTAGGGGCATGATCGGATTAGGGGTGTGGTTAGGGTTATTAGTAGAGTTGGTATTAGGGTTAGGGGTGTGTTTGGGTTACGGTTTCAGTTAGAATTGGGGGCTTCCACAGTTTAGGCACATCAAGGGATCTCCAAAGGCGACATTGCGTCTGATCTCAATTCCAATTCTGTGTTGAAAAAGTAAAACAGTGCTCCTTCCCTTCCGAGCTCTCCCATGTGCCCAAACAGGGGTTTACTCTAACATATGGAGTATCAGTGTACTCAGAACAAATTGGACAACAACGTTTTGGGTCCAATTTCTCTTGTTACCCTTGGGAAAATAAAAATTTGGGGAGCTAAAAAACCATTTTTGTGGGAAAAAATTATTTTTTATTTTCACGGCTCTGCGCTCTGCATTATAAATTGAAGTGAAACACTTCAAAGTTCTCACAATACATCTAGATAAGTTCCTTGGGGGGTCTAGATTCCAATATGGGGTCACTTGTGGGTAGTTTCTACTGTTTAGGTACATTAGGGGCCAGCGTCGGACTGGGGTGTCTGGGGCCCCCAGGGGAATGGACTCTAGGGGCCCACCCTACAGCTACAGTATATGCAAATATCTGATCTGTCATTATAGTGGAGCATCGGCTGTAAAACACTGGCGGCTGCTGCACATCTACCGTGCGCCCCAATAACTGGGATTTACAATTGCGGTAGTTTACATTAATGGGGTTCTTGGTTAAAACAAGTTATCACTGATCCATGGGCTCCACAGGATAAGTGATCACTTAGATCTGACCATTAGAAACTTCACTGATCGGAAGAATGGGGAAGTTTTATCCCTGACAGGACACTTTGATCACTATTTTAAAATGCAGCTGCAGGTGGGCTGTCTGACCGCAGCTCCATTCATTCTCTTTGGGGCCTCCAGAAAAAAACAAGTGCAGCCACTGAGGGAATGAATGGATCAGTGATCTAGTCGGACATGCCACTCCAGTCTAATGGGGATAAAAAGTTCCACATTTTGCTGAATGGGTCCAAGCAGTCAGACCCCCACCAATCAATACGTTATCACTTATCCTGTGGAGAGGTGATTACTTTTTTCCACAAGAAACCTCCTGTAAGTGCATCTCTGCCGCTGTATACAAAGCATTAAAACTCTAATGGAAATAAAGAATCTTCTCCTAATTAATATCAGAGAGAACAAATGACCTCCATACACAACACAATCCACTATACCAAGACCAATAATATCACATACAGGAAGAAATACCACCACACCATGACCAGACCACATAGTGACCGAATAATACTACATACAAGGGACAAATACCACCGCACCATGTCAAGACCACATATTACCACCACTTGGTGACCAAATAGCACATACAAGGGACAAATACCACAACACCATTTCCAGACCAAATATTACCACCACATAGTGACTGAATACTACAATACTGATCAGTAATAAAAAAAACAGAATACTATCATCATAAGTGCCAGTATTCACAGATCTGTACTTAGTATGCAGTGTCTGTGTAGAGGTAATATAGAGATCACTGGTGATATTACACACATGAGCTCTGTATATAATGTATAGGTAATACAGTGATCACTGTTGACATTGTACACAGGACCGCTGTATATAGTATACAGTGTATAGTGTCGGTGTATAGGTAACACTGACTCACCAGTGACGTCTCTAGGTGAAGTCTTTCATCTTTCATCCAGCACAGACCGCCATTATTTCTTCCAGCCAGGACTCAATTCTGCAGGAAATAACACAGTTATCTCAAGCTCCACTTGCAGAACACATTACTTAATTTTTCACAACTTCTACATTACACCACATGAAGAAAAAAAGGCGATATAGTGTCACTCTGCACAATAACAGGACCACCCCCCCCCCCATTTAAAACAGTATACTCAAAAAATAAAATAAATACATCACTGCAGTAATAATATCCCTTAATTAGCCCCTATGGTAATAATATTCCCCATCCTGGCCCCGTTTATCTCATTCCTGGCTCCAGCCATATGTTCTTGCATCCTGCCCTCATGAGTATCCATTCTACCCCATATGATCTCCCCATCCTGCCCCATCTGTCTCCATCGTATCCATCCTGCCCCATGATCCAATCCTGCCCCATGTCTTTAATTCTGCCCCGTGTCTCCAATCATGCCCAGTATCTACATTCTGCCCATGCCTCCAGTCCTGCCCCCAGTGTGTCCAGCATATTACCCCTAGTGTGTCCAGCATATTACCCCCAGTGTGTCCAGCAACCTGCCCCAGTATGTCCAGCATATTGCCCCAGTATGTCCAGCATTGCCCCCAGTGTGTCCAGCAATCTTCCCCAGTGTGTTGAGCATATTGCCCCAGTGTGTCCAGATTTGCCCCCAGACAGAGTGTTCAACAATCTGCCTCAGTATATCCAGCATATTGCCCCAGAGTGTCCAGCATTGCCCCCAGACAGTGTGTTCAGCAATCTGCCCCAGTGTGTCCAGCATATTACCCCCAGTGTATCCAGCATATTACCCCCAGTGTATCCAGCAATCTGCCCCAGTGTGTCCAGCAATCGGCCCCAGTGTGTCCAGCATATTACCCCCAGTGAGTCCAGCAATCTGCCCCAGTATGTCCAGCATATTACCCCCAGTGTGTCCAGCAATCTGCCCCAGTATGTCCAGCACTGCCCCCAGTGTGTCCAGCAATCTGCCCCAGTGTCCAGCATTGCCCCAGTGTGTCCAGCAATCTGCCCCAGGGTCTCCAGCATTGCCCCAGTGTTTCCAGCAATCTGCCCCAGTGTCCAGCATTGCCCCAGTGTGTCCAGCAATCTGCCCCAGGGTCTCCAGCATTGCCCAAATGTGTCCAGCATTGCCCCCAGTGTGTCCAGCAATCTGCCCCAGTGTCCAGCATTGCCCCAGTGTGTCCAGCAATCTGCCCCAGTGTCCAGCATTGCCCCAGTGTTTCCAGCAATCTGCCCCAGTGTCCAGCATTGCCCCAGTGTGTCCAGCAATCTGCCCCAGGGTCTCCAGCATTGCCCCAGTATGTCTAGCAATCTGCCCCAGTGTCCAGCATTGCCCCAGTGTGTCCAGCAATCTGCCCCAGGGTCTCCAGCATTGCCCCAGTGTTTCCAGCAATCTGCCCCAGTGTCCAGCATTGCCCCAGTGTGTCCAGCAATCTGCCCCAGGGTCTCCAGCACTGCCCCAGTGTGTCCAGCATTGCCCCCAGTGTGTCCAGAAATCTGCCCCAGTGTCCAGCATTGCCCCAGTGTGTCCAGCAATCTGCCCCAGGGTCTCCAGCATTGCCCCCAGTGTGTCCAGCAATCTGCCCCAGTGTCCAGCATTGCCCCAGTGTGTCCAGCAATCTGCCCCAGGGTCTCCAGCATTGCCCCAGTATGTCTAGCAATCTGCCCCAGTGTCCAGCATTGCCCCAGTGTGTCCAGCAATCTGCCCCAGGGTCTCCAGCATTGCCCCAATGTGTCCAGCATTGCCCCCAGTGTGTCCAGCAATCTGCCCCAGTGTCCAGCATTGCCCCTGTGTGTCCAGCAATCTGCCCCAGGGTCTCCAGCACTGCCCCCAGTGTGTCCAGCAATCTGCCCCAGTGTCCAGCATTGCCCCAGTTTGTCCAGCAATCTGCCCCAGTGTCCAGAATTGCCCCAGTGTGTCCAGCAATCTGCCCCAGGGTCTACAGCATTGCCCCCAGACAGAGAGTCAGACATAAAGAAAAAAAAAAAAGTAAAATCCTCACCTCTCCCGTTCCCAGCGCAGGTCCGGTGCACTCAGCGTCTCTCCGGCTCTGCAACGCTCAGGACAGAGAGGCTGAGCGCGCAGTGATGACGTCATCGCACCCTCTTCCCTGAGACGTTACAGAGTCAGAGGGCGCTGCCGCAGGAGCCAGGAGAGGTGAGTATTAGAACGGGGGCCCAATGCCAGTGATGGCACCGGGGGGAAGGGTGTGGCGGGGCCTTGGTCGTGGCGGCTGGCGCCGCCTGAAGATTTAAAGGGCCCGCGTCTCTTTTTTTTTTTCCTTCCTCCTCCTCCTCTCTGGATCGGGGCAAACCGGGGATTTCACCGGTATCCCGGTGGGCCAGTCCGACCCTGTTAGGGGCTGTGCAAATGCAATGTGACGCCTGCAGACCAATCCATCTATGTCTGCATTCCAAACGGCGCTCCTTCCCTTCTGAGCTCTGCCATTCGCCCAAACGGTGGCTCCCCCACATACTGGGTATCAGCGTATTCAGGACAAATTGGACAACAGCTTTTGAGGTCCAATTTCTCCTGTTACCCTTAGAAAAATACAAAACTGAGGGCTTAAAAATATTTTTTTGTGAAAATAATTTTTATTTTCACGCTCTGCATTATAAACTGTAGTGAAACACATGGTTGTTCAAAGCTCTCACAACACATCTAGTTAAGTTCCTTAGGGGGTCTACTTTCCAAAATGGTGTCAATTGTGGGGGATTTCAATGTTTAGGCACCTCAGGGGTTCTCCAAATGCACCATGGTGTCCCATCTCAGTTCCAGTCAATTTTGCATTGAAAAGTCAAACGGTGCTCCTTCCCTTCCTAGCTCTGCCATGCACCCAAACAGTGGTTTACTCCCACATACGGGATATCAGCGTACTCAGGACAAATTTCACAACACATTTTGGCATCTAATTTCTTCTTTTACCCTTGGGTAAATAACAAATTGTGGGCAAAAATATAATTTTTGTGAAAAAATAAAATTTTTTATTTTTATGGCTCTACATTATAAACTTCTGTGAAGCCCTTGGTGGGTCAAAGTGCGCACCACACACCTAGATAAGTTCCTTAGGGGGTCTACTTTCCAAAATGGTGTCACTTGTGGGGGGTTCAATGTTTAGTCATATCAGGGGGTCTCTAAACGCAACATGGCATCCCATCTCAATTCCAGTCACTTTTGCATTGAAAAGTCAAACGGTGCTCCTTCCCTTCCGAGTTCTGCCATTATCCCCATATTTGGGGTATCCGCGTACTCAGGACAAATTGTACAACTTTTGGGGTCCATTTTCTCCTGTTACCCTTGGTAAAAATAAAACAAATTGGAGCTGAAGTACATTTTTTGTGAAAAAAGTTAAATGTTTTTTTTTTTAAAACATTCCAAAATTTCCTGTGAAACACCTGAAGGGTTAATAAACTTCTTGAATGTGGTTTTGAGCACTTTGAGGGGTGCAGTTTCTAGAATGGTGTCACACTTGGTCATTTTCTATCATATAGACCCCTCAAAATGACTTTTAACCCTTATAAGTCCCTAACAAAAAAAAATTTTGGTTCCAAAATTGTGCTGATGTAAAGTAGACGGGTATTTTGTGTAACATATATCTGTGATTTAAGGGCATAAAAATTCAAAGTTGAAAAATAGCGAAATTTTTAAAATTATTTGTTTTTTTCACAAATAAATGCAGGCAATATCAAAGAAATTTTACCACTATCATGTGTTAGGGGTCGAGTTCCCGCCTCTGCACAGGGTGAATCTTGAACCACCTCCACTGCGGTTTCCCATTTTTCTCCAGCCGCAGTGGAGCCTGCTCAGCAGAGAAGTCGGTCCCAGCGTCTGGCTCAGCCTGGTACTGTGCGAATGGTTTCTGCTGCTTTCCCAGGCTCAGCCATTGTAGCCAGTACTGGTCAGCTGCGAGCAGACGTCTCTGGGACTAAAGGTACCATCACACATAACGATATCGTTAACGATGTCGTTGCAATGTCATGCTTTTTGTGACGTAGCAACGATCCCGCTAACGATCTCGTTATGTGTGACAGCGACCAACGATCAGGCCCCTCCTGGGAGATCGTTGGTCGTGGGGAATGATCAGGACCTTTTTTTGGTCGCTGATCACCCACTGTCATCGCTGGAACGGCGTGTGTGACGCCGATCCAGCGATGTGTTCACTTGTAACCAGGGTAAATATCGGGTTACTAAGCGCAGGGCCGCGCTTAGCAACCCAATATTTACCCTGGTTACCATTTGTAAAAGTTAAAAAAACAAACAGTACATACTCACATTCCGATGTCTGTCACGTCCCCCGCCGTCAGCTTCCCGGCCTGCACTGACTGTCAGTGCCAGCCGTAAAGCAGAGCACAGCGGTGACGTCACTGCTGTGCTCTGCTTTACAGCCGGCTCTGACACAGTCAGTAGTGCGGGAAGCTGACGGCGGGGGACGTGACAGACATCAGAATCTGAGTATGTACTGTTTATTTTTTACTTTTACAATGGTAACCAGGGTAAATATCGGGTTACTAAGCGCGGCCCTGCACTTAGTAACCCGATGTTTACCCTGGTTACCCGGGTGCTGCAGGGGGACTTCGGCATCATTGAAGGCAGTTTCAAGGATGCTGAAGTCGTTCCCCTGATCGTTGGTCGCTGGAGAGAGCTGTCTGTGTGACAGCTCCCCAGCGACCACACAACGACTTACCAACGATTACGGCCAGGTCGTATCGCTGGTTGTGATCGTTGGTAAGTCGTTTAGTGTAACGGTACCTTAAGACCTGCTTTATCCCTTCTAAACATGACCATGGTAAGACCTCTCATTGGAGGTCAGGGTTCACATGCTCAGGTACTGCTGCAGCTTCCTTTGGTCCTCTAGGAAGGTCCTTAAGTTGCTTGGGTATTGTAGCAGCTTCCATTGGTCCTCTAGGTAGGTCCTGAAGTTGCTGCAGCTATAAAAGGTTTGCATGGCCGCACGGCCATGCGCTAGTATTATTTCATGTTATGAGCTTGCTATTTGTGGTTGGGCCTGTATGTGGATAGGGTTTGGCTGAAATAAGCCCCTAGAATACCGGCATCTCTGGTGAGGAGTTTGTATGTATGTATTCAGGGCTGGCTAATAGCCACTAGAATTCCGGTACCACCAGAGAGGAGTGTTTGTGTGCTTCTCTGTGTGCATGACCACTGACTGCCATCAGCTCAGCAGTTAGCTGTGTTCCTCTGTGACGCTTTCAGGGCACAGCGTGCTCTTTTCAGTGCGACTCAGTGAAGTAACTGAGATCACTTATACCGCCATATAGTGCCGTCATCTTCTAGCAGCAGGTTCTGTCCTGCACGGTGGACCCCGGGCTGCGAACGCACCAATTATAACATCTATATTAACTTGGGGCATTCCGCCAGTCCTTACATAATACTAGCGCCAGGGTCTGGCTTGAAAATGGTGGAAGATCAGTGTCTACAGCAGTACATCCAGCAGCTGGAGGGTAGGTTGGCGGCTCTTGAGCGCACAACCTCAGCTGTGGATGTTACCGCAGTTGCTGTTCAGGCTGCTAGTGTAGCTGCAGCCATTTTGTCCTCTGCCACCCCTGCTCCGACTTTATCCCGTCTGCCGCTACCAGACAAGTTTGCTGGTGACAGTAAGCTATGTCAGGGATTCGTCAGCCAGTGCACCATACATCTAGAGCTTCTGGCTGCATGTTTTCCTATGGAACGGGCTAAGGTGCGATTTATCATATCCCTTTTGCCAGGCAGGGTGTTGGAGTGGGCAACGCTGCTGTGGGAGCGTGATGATCATGTGGTGCAGAGTGCTCCTCGCTTCCTGGACACTTTGAAACAGGGCTTTTTAGGACCTTGTGTCACCCACGATACGATGCTCCAACTGTTGGCAATTACACAGGATTTGTCCATGGTCAGCCAGTTCACCGTCCAATTCCCAACTCTGGCATCAGAGCTGGAGTGGCCGGATAAAGTCCTTATTCCGGTGTTCTGGAAAGGACTGTCAGACCATGTGAAGGATGCATTGGCCACCAGGGAGATTCCTGCCACACTGGAGGAGCTCATTACAATCTCTACCCGCATCGACCTCCATTTTAACGAGCGGAGGTTAGAGCGGATCCAGTGTAGGCAGAGGTACCGGTTGGCTCCTACCTTCGCCAGCTCTCTGGATTCTCCTGTTCAGGCGTCCGATGCCCATGAGGCCATGGAGGTTTCTCGAGCAGGACCTAAGTCCCGGGTCCCTCGAGTACCTGTGGTTTGTAATATTTGCCAACAGTTAGGACATTATGCCTATAAATGTCCTCAGTGGTCGGGAAACGATCACATCTAGTAACCATTGGAGGAGGTTCACTAGACACAGCAGCATTTTACACCAAGTTGTCCTTTAAAGGGACAATCTCTTTAGGCTCGTCCACTCTAACAGTTGAGCTTTGTGTGGACTCTGGAGCAGAGGGGAATTTCATGTCTTCTGACTTTGCTCAGCGCCATGCAATACCCCTGGTGATGCTCGCCAAACCAGTGACTTTTCGAGTGGTGAATGGGTCGACACTGCCCTCACAAATCACACATCAGATCATCCCTTTCTCATTATCTATGTCCCCTTCCCATCAGGAGGTTATCTCCCTTCTTGTCAATCCCGAGGGAATAGACAAGATTCTGCTAGGAATACCTTGGCTCCGTTTCCACTCCCCACATATTGAGTGGACCACACGGAGGGTATTGGGTTGGAGTGAATCTTGTAAGGGCAGATGTGTGAGGGAGTCTGTTCAGGTTTCCACTACAGAGATACCCACAGACCTTACTTCCCTTCCCAAGTGCTATTGGTCCTATGCAGACATGTTCTCCAAGAATGCTGCGGAGACGCTTCCGCCTCACCGCCCATATGACTGTCCTATTTATCTCATACCTGGAGTTGAACCTCCTCGGGGATGGGTCTGTCCCCTCTCTCTTCCGGAGACGGAGGCTATGTCCCAATAATCCAGGAGAATTTGGCAACAGGGTTCATTAGGAAGTCAGTGTCACCTGCAGGGGTGGGGTTCTTCTTTGTGCAGAAGAACGGAGAACTGCGTCCATGCATAGATTACAGGGGTCTTAACGCCATCACCGTTAAGAATAAGTACCCATTGCCCCTGATATCTGAGCTTTTCGATAGGCTACAAGGAGCAAGGGTATTTACCAAATTAGATCTGCGGTGTGCTTATTACCTGATTCACATCCGTGAGGGGGACGAATGGAAGACAGCTTTAAATACCAGGGATGGGCATTGTGAATATCTGGTGAGGCCCTTAGGGCTCTGTAATGCCCCAGCCAATTTTCCAGGACTTTGTGAATGATATCTTCCGGGATATGCTGTCCACCTCAGTCGTAGTCTATTTGGATGATATACTCATCTACTCATCTGATATTGACTCCCACCGGAGAGAGGTTCGCAAGGTCTTCGACCTCTTACGGGCAAATTCTCTTTATGCCAAGTTGGAGAAATGTGTGTTTGAGCATGAGTCCTTGCCTTTCCTTGGTTATATCATCTCCGCCCAGGGATTGGCTATGGATGATGCCAAACTGCAGGCTGTGATGGACTGGCAGGAACCTCATTCTCTCAAAGCGGTGCAGCGTTTTATGGGGTTCATTTATTATTACCTTCAGTTCATTCCGCATTTCTCGATTTTGGTAGCTCCTTTGGTAGCCCTCACCAAGAAGGGAGCAAATCCCAAATTGTGGTCGGAGGAAGTCTCCAAGGCCTTCCTCTCTATAAAATCTCATTTGGCTAGTGCTCCCATCCTAAATTGCCCCGATGTAGATAAGCCGTTCATAATGGAGGTGGATGCCTCATCTGTTGGTGCTGGTGCAGTCCTCTTCCAAAAAGATGCTCAAGGTTGGAAGCATCCCTGCTTCTTCTTTTCCAAGACCTTCACACCAGCAGAGAGGAATTATTCCATCAGCGACAGGTAGTGGTAGCTATAAGGTTGGCTTTCTCTGAGTGGAGACACCTGGAAGGGCGCTCGCTTTCCCTTCCAAGTCTTCACCGGCCACAAAAATTTGGTGTACTTACAAACAGCTCAGCAGCTAAATTCTCGCCAGGCCAGGTGGTCCTTATTCTTCTCCCGGTTCCATTTCACCCTCCATTATCTCTCTGGGGAGAAGAACATTCATGCTGCTGCTCTCTCTCGCTCTGTTGTGTCTTCTGAGGAGGAGAAAGGAGGAGCCTCGTCTTATTGTTCCTTCTGAGAGCCTGAGAACCGTGGCTCTGGTTTTGCTAGAGTCGGTGCCCCCGGGCAAGACTTTTGTACCTACTAATTTGCGAACGGAGGTTCTCTCTTGGGCTCATTCATCCAGTGTGGGTGGACATTTTGGGACCAAGAGGACATCTGAGCTGTTGGCGAGGACATACTGTTGGCCGCATATGGCCTGTGACGTCGGATACTATGTTCGGGCGTGTGTCTTCTGTACCAAAAATAAGTCTCCTTGACAACGGCCGGCTGAGTAACTTTATCCTCTGCCGGTGGTGGACAGGCCTTGGGAGATGGTCAGGATGGACTTTGTGGTGGGCTTACCCAAGTCTCGTGGTTGCACCATCATTTGGGTAATCACCGACCATTTTTCTAAAATGGTGCACCTTGTGCCGCTTCCACAGTTACCTTCTGCACGGGCCTTGGCAGCGTTGTTTATAAGACACATTTTCCGCCTACACGGTATGCTGGACAAAGTTGTCAGTGACCGGGGTCCCCAGTTTGTGCCTCGGTTCTGGAGAGAGCTTTGTTGTTTACTCAGCATTGAGTTAAATCTCTCTTCAGCATATCATCCCGAGACGAATGGATTGGTAGAGAGGACCAATCAGACCTTGGTCACATATTTGCAACATTTTGTTTTTGCCAGGCAGGATGACTGGGCATCCTTGCTACCATGGGCTGAGTTTGCGCTTAACAACACCGACTCCAGGGTGGCAGACTGGGCTGTGGAAGCATAGGACATTTGGGACCGCACTCAGGATGCCATCCAGGCCTCCAACGAGAGAATGAGGTCCTTTGCCGATGCATATCAGCGCCCCGCTCCGACCTTTGCTCTTGGCAACTTAGTGTGGCTCTCCGCCCATAACATCAGGCTTCAAGTTGAGTCCACTAAGTTTGCTACTCGCTACTTGGGACCTTTCAAGGTTCTTTTTGGAATGGTGTCAATTTTGGGTATTTTCTGTCATATAGACCCCTCAAAGTGACTTCAAGTGGTAGGTGGTCCCTAAAATAAATGGTTTCCTAAATTTCATTGAAAAAATGAAAAATCGCAGGTCAACTTTTAACCCTTATAACTCTCTGACAAAAAAATGTTTCGGTTCCAAAATTGTGCTGATGCATAGTACACATGTGGGAAATGTTATTTATTAACTCATTTTTGTGAAGTATGTCTCTGATTTAAGGGCATAAAAATTCAAAGTTCAAAAATTGCTAAATTTTCAAAATTTTCGCCAAATTTTAGCTTTTTTTTCACAAATAACCATAAGTCATATCGAAGAAATTTTACCACTATCATAAAGTACAATATGTCTTGAGAAAACGGTCTCAGAATCACTATGATCCGTTGAAGCATTTCAGAGATATGACCTCATAAAGTGACAGTGGTCAGAATTGAAAAAAATGGCCTGGTCAGGAAGTTGAAAACAGGCTTCGGAGTGAAGGGGTTAAGCAGGGGGTTGGACACTATGACCCTGGAGGTCCCTTCCAACTCTAACATTCTATGATTCAATGATTCTATGAATTCAATAAATCACTAGAACCACATCTGTAGAGCAATACTCCTTCCAGGACAGATTTTTTTTTACTTTTTTACTTTAAATCCAATCAAGAACTACTATTTGAACTTTACAGAGCTTGCAAATCTCATGGAAGAATATAAAAAGGCTCAATAATTGCTTAGAAAGGAGCTTTGTTTTTCTTTCTGATCAGTTTAAAAAGCTTAGTTAAACATACATAAGTAATACAAATTTTCAACTTTTTATGAAGATTATAGCTACTGCATCTTTAATTTGTAAGAATGGGAAACGACACTATAACTTGAAACACATTTTTTCTATCAAGAAGCCAGAAAGTGGTACTGGGTTAATATAGCACCGAGCTACCTGGTAACACTAAAAATGTGTGCTCCTAGATGCATAACCCAAATAACTCAGAAACCATTAAAAAGAAAGCAAGTGGCACTGAAGTTATTTTGTTTTTATTCTAGCAAAGGTCTTTAGAGGAAACATTTGTACTAAAAGCAGTGGAAAAATATCAATTTTCCTACACAAAATTACTGTACACATACAGTTTCCATTATATACATCATTTAAGACCGATCATTTCGTCTTGAGCCGCCTGCATAGCTTTACACTAGTGTTTATTTTCATTTCAAAAGCCAAAAAAGTGTTTTGATTCCACCTGGTTCATTCATGTGTGTTTAGTTGATATGAGGTGATAAATAACTCAGTGTAGTGTCTAGCATTGTTAGCTGTAAAGCTGAAAGCCCTTTTGGCAGACGTCTGCTGGACACACTGTGAAGAGTTCATCTTTAAACTCCATTACAATTGGCATCAACTTTTTAGCAAGATGATCACAACATTTTCTGGCAGCAACTTTCCTACAAAGGTTTTATAAGATAAAAATATTTTTGTTGACTTGACAACCAAGTGTTCAACTTGCAATGAGTTTTGCCAGTGGCTTTTTACAGGGAAAAAAAGAGTAATAAAATTGTGTCTTTATTTTTAAGACCCAAGTTTCCAAATATACAAAATTAAAGAGCCTCTATTACCAGTCTGGAACTGCTCTTTTAATGTAATACCAGATTGGGCAGCCCCAGAATGGTAATTTTTCTATATAAGCATTATTGATAAAAGTGCACAGAAGACTCACTAATGTCCCCCAAAAGGGGTGACTTTTTAGCAAAAGTCATGCTTTGCAGATTTATTGAAATATAAAGCTTGCCTATCTTGATTCTTCTGTAATTTAGCTAGGATCCAAGAAGTATCATTTCTCCCTGCGGAGACATGTTAAGCATGTCGAGGTGAGGAGACTTAAAGCCGCAATGCTCCTCTGGGAAATATGCAAATTGTCTCTTCAGAGAGGAAGAGAACTAGAACTCTAGTGCCACCTATTGGAAGTAGCAATCCTAACAGTTAATGTCGACATTTTAACGAGCCTTGTCACATGACTTAGGATAAAAGCCAAACCAGAATCTCAATTTGCAGACACTGTGTTTCGGGGTACTGCCCCTCGTTAGTGCAAAGTGAAGATCTGGTTTGGCTGATTGAGAGTCGTCTGGCCTGGATCCAAGAAGTATCGTTTCTCCTTGCGCACAGTGACATGTTAAGCATGTCAAGGTGAGGAGACTTAAAGCCGCAATGCTCCTCTGGGAAATATGCAAATTGTCTCTTCAGAGGGGAAGAGAACTAGAACTCTAGTGCCACCTATTGGAAGTAGCAATCCTAACAGTTAATGTCGACCCTTTAACAAGCCTTGTCACATGACATAGGATAAAAGCCAAATGAGAATTGAGATTCTGGTTTGATTTTTATCCTAAGTCATGTGACAAGGCTCGTTAAAGGGTCGACATTGACTGTTAGTATTGCTACTTCCAATAGGTGGCACAAGAGTTCTAGCTCTCTTTCTCTCTGAAGAGACAATTTGCGCAATTTAGCTAGTAACTTTTGCTTTAACAGATGACTAGCCATTGGTTAGAGTGTCTTTGTACGCCTACTCATGAGCCTCTGTGGTGGACTGCTGTCTAGGCCTTGCGTGGGTGTGTTTCTATGATCCAGTACAGACAGATATACATCAATACCTGCCTGTTTTGCTTTCTGCATGTGTTTTTGTGCTGTTTTTACTGCTGACTCTGCTTTCCCATTACTCTGAGGATATCTCGGAGAAGACGTTTGGTGTTCCAATTCCCATTTCTTGCTGAAGGCTTTCAACTCTTTCAAAGTAAACTGCACCGCATTGTCCGAGAAAACGATATCTGGAATGCCATACTTGGCAAAATGGGTCTTGAGTTTTTTTAATCACTGTTCTCGCCCTTGTGTCCTACGACAAATCAACCTCCCAGAAGTTCGAAAAATAGTCCACTGTAATCAAGTATTCTGTGTCATTTCATGTGAACAAGTCCGTTCCTATTTTTGACCATGGCCTATGTGGAATTTTAGGCGGTTGCAATGTCTCCTTTGTTTTTTATCACTGCACGATGCACATATTTCTCATTGCGCTATATAATTTTTTATGTGGTCATTCATTCCTGGCCAACAAACAGATTCTCGTGCTCAACATAGACATCCTTCCATGCCTAAGTGAGAAGAGTGCAATGTTTTCAGTATGTTATTACATTTGATTTATGTATTGCAGTGGCGCACAGTATAAATCGTCTCGTGGTGCTGCAAATTTAGACAACAACCACTGTTTTGTTGGTGTGTGAATATAGTATTATAGATAGCCTTGCCCAAGATGAGACTTAAGAGACAAAATATACATTTACTGGAGGTAATAGGTAGTGCATGAAAAAGCTAAGAATAAAAAAAACACATATTGCACTTTGCCCCTGGAGTTTTCACCATCCTCCTGATGTCTTGCGACAAAATTATATCTTTCCACTGTCTCATTCTTCTTCGGGACACAGTGATTATCAAATGCCTGCACAATATCTTCTAGGAGGAGGTTGTCTGTGTCTGGGAGTAAGGTGTGGGCTAATTCTCTGCCATTTTCACCAAATAGGTAATAAAACAGCTTTACTTTTCGTTTGTCGTCAGTGGGGGCCACTATCAGATCCACATACAGTGTAAATGCTTCCTTCCAATGTCTCCAAGTCTGGGACGGATTACATGATGTGACATCCAGTGTCTGAGGGGGCTTCAGACCAGTCTCCATTTTACCGTAATGTCAGGGAATCTGTACTTACGCGTGTTGTGATCCTCTGTGATCCTCTGTACAGTCCCAGCCTCACACAAACTCAGAGGATTTGCAGGTACTGTGCCCAGCTGCCACCATGTTCTATTAGTTGCTTCCCGTCATGGATCACGCTGTGTTGGTAATTGCAGGCTTTTCCTCCATTACATGAGTCTCTACAACAACTGACCAACAAGTTCCAATAACACAATAGAACACACATAAAAGTAGTGATACTCCTAGAGGCCAAATCATCATCATATTATTATTATTATTTATTATTATAGCGCCATTTATTCCATTGCGCTTTACATGTGAGGAGGGGTATACATAATAAAAACAGGTACAATAATCTTGAACAATACAAGTCACAACTGGTACAGGAGGAGAGAGGACCCTGCCCGCGAGGGCTCACAATCTACAAGGGATGGGTGAGGAATAACATATTGCTACAGTTGAACTCCTGGAGAAGACAGGAAAAAAGACCATTTTTGATTTTTAGCCAAATTCATGCATCAAGGGCACCATTTTGAAGAATTAGGTGGCAAAAACGGCAATTAATACCACATGATTATGAATGTGGGGCCATAATGCGCAGTCACGATAGAATAAGCATTAGTCAGCCTTTAGGAAAACAAAGGTTTGAAGGAACAATCTTCTGTTTTAAGAAGACAATATATAGTTCACCCTTCTCACATGCATGTTTGCATCTAGTTCTATGTCTATGTATAATATATAGATGCTGCTCTCTGCTGTTTAACCCCAAAAATGAAACTTTTAATTGTTAAGACCAGTATTTAAATTACTAGATTGTGGGGTATTGATTCACTTACCAATTATTAACCCTCCCACATAGTGGGGTGACAATGGTATTTTCAAGACAGACATGGGCAAACTGAAGACCCTCAAAGACACTTTGTTTATAATTTGATTAAACCCATTCAGCTTTCTTAACAAAAACTCAAACAATCACAAGTTCAAGCTAAAAAAGTGTGAAAAAAATAGTTTGAAAAAAATCCTGAAGTATAAAAACACTAAATCATTTATATTTAATAAAGAAAGTTCAATCTTTCCAATTATAACATTATATAATCCACTTGGTAAAAGAAGTAAAAAATACATTTTCTTGAAGTTCAGAATTTTTTTTTAAGAAATATATAAAAACAAATATATAAATTTGGTATAGTTTTTACTGAAAAGTTAATGTTGTCAAAATAAAGCCCCCGTTCAAAAAATAAGAGTGTAATCACATTTTTTATCAGTTATACCAGTTACAATTTTATATTTTGTCACGACATTTATGATAAACTAGCTGAAGAGCTAGGCGTTGCCTGGGCACAGTAAATATCTGTGGTTAGTTATAGCACCTCACTTCTCTTATTTTCCCATCACGCCTCTCATTTTCCCCCTCAGATCTCTCATTTTCTCCCTTACACCTCTCATTTTCCCCCTTACTCCTCTTATTTTCCCCCTCACTCCTCTCATTCCCCCCTAACACTTGTCATTTCGACCTCAGATCTGTCATTTTCCGATCACTCCACTATTTTCCCTCACTCCTCTCATTTTGCACTCACACCTTTTCATTTTCACCTCACACCCCTCATTTTCATCTCACACCTCTCATTTTCCCCTCAGTATATACACGTTTGTCATCTCCCTTATATATAGTATACACCTGTATGTCATCTCCTGTATATAGTATATACCTGTATGTCATCTCCCCTGTAAATAGTATATACCTTCTGTATGTCATCTCCTCCTGTATATTGTATATACCTATGTGTCATCTCATCCTGTATATAGTATATACCTGTATGTCATCTCTTCTGTATATACTATATATCTGTATGTCATCTCCTCCTATATATAGTATATACCTGTATATCATCTCCTGTATATAGTATATACCTGTATGTCATCTCCCCTGTATATAGTATATACCTGCTGTATGTCATCTCCTCCTCTATATACTGTAGCGTTTAAAGCACTCGGGCACGGTTTTCTATCAAAAACACAGTCTTTACAGTTTATTTCGCACAACATAAACCACATCCACAGGAACTTAGTAACAGCTTGAACAGTATCTGGACGTTTTCAGACCGTTACCCGTTGGCAACCTTCACGGGTTCCTGGACACCTCTTGGCCTCAAAGGTGCCCCATACACAATGTCTCTCACTCTGACCCCGGTTAGTACAACACGGTTCCTTCCCGTTACCTGTCGGTGCCACACCGGTTTCTCAGATACCTCTCCTCACCAGAGGCATCCTTCAGTCGTTCACACTCAGTCTTTTCTTTTCTCTGAGCTCGGTCAGTATTACACGAATCTCCATTCGTTACCTGCCATTGCTGCACAGGTTCTCGGATACCTCTCCTCACCAGAGGCATCCTTCAGTCATTCTCAGTCTGACCCCGGTCAGTACAGCACGGATCTCCATCCGTTCCACAGCCTGGTCTGTGCGCGGTCCAGAGCCCCCGCCATGTGCTTTCCAGGGAGCCGACACTCCCAACACATGAGGCTCTCTCTAGGACATTCCAGCACAACCATTCAGATCCACACTCAGAGCCCCTGTGACCATCCCTCAGTCACATTATATAGTACTAACCACTCCCACATGTGGGAGCGTGCATGTGTGGCTAGTTTGTCCCACCCATCTCACACAACTAGCCTAGTAAATCTCCCTTACAACTACACCAAAGATATACACACTCTTGAGGGACTACAGGTCCCAGAACAACAACATTGCATCAGACTTACCACGCAGACTCCCTCTGCGACACATATCAGCCATTCACAACACTGCCAGTCACTGTTTCACTACAATTTATTTTCACAACAGATATGCCTCCATGCATATCCCAAGGAGCACTCACAGCGCCACCTAGCTGCCACAGGGGTCACTATACTACAATACCTATATGTCATCTCCTCTTTTATATAGTATATACCTGTATGTGTACGTGTGTCATCTCCTCCTGTATATAGTATATAACTGTAAGTCATCTCCTCCTGTATATAGTATATACCTGTGTGTCATCTGCTCCTGCATATAGTATATACCTTTGTGTCATCTCCTCCTGTATATAGTATGTACCTGAATGTCATCTCCTCCTGTATATAGTATATACCTGTGTGTCATCTCCTCCTTTATATAGTATATACCTGTGTCATCTGTGTTATGAACAGGTAATTCAGAACCACAATGGACCTTGAAGTTCAGAGCACACAAGGTGACCTGACATTTACCAAAAACATAGGACGAGCTCTGAGACGTGGAAACTCTGCTGACCGCAATCCCTAATCCTAACACACCACACTAGAGGTAGCCGTGGATTGCGCCTAACGCTCCCTATGCAACTCGGCACAGCCTGAGAAACTAACAAGCCCTGAAGATAGAAAAAATAAGCCTACCTTGCCTCAGAGAAATTCCCCAAAGGAAAAGGCAGCCCCCCACATATAATGACTGTGAGTAAAGATGAAATACAAACATAGAGATGAAATAGATTTAGCAAAGTGAGGCCCGACTTACTGAATAGACCGAGGATAGGAAAGATAGCTTTGCGGTCAACACAAAAACCTACAAACAACCACGCAGAGGGGCAAAAAGACCCTCCGCACCGACTAACGGTACGGAGGTGCTCCCTCTGCGTCTCAGAGCTTCCAGCAAGCAAGAAAAACCAATATAGCAAGCTGGACAGAAAATATAGCAAACAAAAATAACACAAGCAGAACTTAGCTTATGCAGGATAGAGAGGCCACAGGAACGATCCAGGAGGAAGCAAGACCAATACTAGAACATTGACTGGAGGCCAGGATCAAAGCACCAGGTGGAGTTAAATAGAGCAGCACCTAACGACTTAACCTCATCACCTGAGGAAGGAAACTCAGAAGCCGCAGTACCACTCTCATCCACCAAAGGAAGCTTATAGACAGAACCAGCCGCAGTACCACTCACGACCACAGGAGGGAGCTTGGCCACAGAATTCACAACACATCTGCTCCTGTATATATATAAGTGTGTGTCATCTCCTCCTGTATATAGTATATATGTGTGTCATCTCCCCTGTATATAGTATATATGTGTGTCATCTCCTCCTGTATATAGTATATACCTGTGTGTCATCTCCTCCTGTATATAGTATATACCTGTGTGTCATCTCCTCCTGTATATAGCATGTACCTGTATGTCATCTCCTCCTGTATATAGTATATACCTGTGTGTTTTCTCCTCCTGTATATAGTATATACCTGTGTGTCATCTCCCTTGTATATAGTATATATGTGTGTTATATCCTCCTGTATATAGTATATACCTGTATGTCATCTCCTCCTGTATATAGTATATACCTGTGTGTCATCTCCCCTGTATATAGTATCTCCCCTGTATATAGTATATACCTGTGTGTCATCTCCTCCTGTATATAGTATATACCTGTGTGTCATCTCCCCTGTATGTAGTATATACCTGTGTGTCATCTCCCCTTTATATAGTATGTACCTGTATGTCATCTCCTCTGTATATAGTATATACCAGTGTGTCATCTCATCCAGTTGTGTGTGTTGAGTTGCAGGTGGCAACATGCATGTAGCGACTTTTGTGAGATGAGTTTTGTATGGTGACATGCGTGTAGCAACTTTTTGTGTGTCGAGTTGCATGTGACAGGTTAGTGTAGCAAGTTGTGTGCAGCAAGTTTTGCACATGGCGAGTTTTGCGCGTGGCGAGTTTTATGTGTGGTGCGTTTTGAGTATGTGCAAGTTTTGTGTGAGGCAACTTTTGCATGTGTTGCAACTTTTGTGCATGTGGCAATTTTTCCACGTGTGCAAGTTTTGCGTGTGGCGAGTTTTCCATGAGGTGAGTTTTGCACTTGTGGCGAATTTTGCGTGAGCCTAGTTTTGCATGTGGCAAATTTTGCGCGTGGCGAGTTTTGAGCGGCGACTTTTGTGTTTCAACTTTTATGTGGCGAGGTTGGTGTATGTGTGGTGAAATGTGTGCTGAGGGTGGTATATGTGTTCAAGCACGTGGTAGTGTGTGGCGCATTTTGTGTGTGTGTTCATATCCCCGTGTGTGGTGAGTAGTGTTGAGCGATACCGTCCGATACTTGAAAGTATCGGTATCGGATAGTATCGGCCGATACCCGAAAAATATCGGATATCGCCGATACCGATATCCGATACCAATACAAGTCAATGGGACATCAAGTATCGGAATGTATCCTCATGGATCCCAGGGTCTGAAGGAGAGGAAACTCTCCTTCAGACCCTGGGATCCATATTAATGTGTAAAATAAAGAATTAAAATAAAAAATATTGTTATATTCACCTCTCCGGCGGCCCCTGGACATCAGCGGGAGGATCCGGCGTCCGGCACGGCTTCTTTCTTCAAAATGCGCGCCTTCAGGACCTGTGGAATGACGTCCCGGCTTCTGATTGGTCGCGTGCCGCCCATGTGACCGCCACGCGACCAATCAGAAGCCGCGACGTCATTCCTCAGGTCCTAGAAGGCGCTCATTCTAGGACTTTAGCTGAGGAATGACGTCGCGGCTTCTGATTGGTCGCGTGGCGGTCACATGGGCGGCACGCGACCAATCAGAAGCCGGGACGTCATTCCACAGGTCCTGAAGGCGCACATTTTGAAGAAAGAAGCCGTGCCGGACGCCGGATCCTCCCGCTGATGTCCAGGGGCCGCCGGAGAGGTGAATATAACAATATTTTTTATTTTAATTCTTTATTTTACACTTCCGATACCGATACCCGATATCACAAAAATATCGGATCTCGGTATCGGAATTCCGATACCGCAAGTATCGGCCGATACCCGATACTTGCGGTATCGGAATGCTCAACACTAGTGGTGAGTATCCCATATTGGGGCCCCACCTTAGCAACTGTACGGTATATACTCTTTGGTGCCATCGCTCTCACTCTTTAAGTCCCCCTTGTTCACATGTGGCAGCTGTCAATTTGCCTCCAACACTTTTCCTTTCACTTTTTCCCCATTATGTAGATAGGGGCAAAATTGGTGAATTGGAAAGCGTGGGGTTAAAATTTCACCTCACAACATAGCCTATGACGCTCTCGCGGTCCAGACGAGTAACTGTGCAAAATTTTGTGGCTGTAGCTGCGATGGTGCAGATGCCAATCCCGGACATACACACACACACATATACACATACACACACACATTCAGATTTATATATTAGACTAGCTGAAGAGCCCGGCGTTGCCTGGGCATAGTAAATATCTGTGGTTAGTTATAGCACGTCACTTCTCTTATTTTCCCATCACGCCTCTCATTTTCCCAATCACATCTTTAATTTTCCCCCTCACATCTCTCATTTTCTCCCTCACACCTCTCATTTTCTCCCTCACTCCTCTCATTCCCGCCTAACACTTGTCATTTCGACCTCACATCTGTCATTTTCCGATCACTACACTATTTTCCCTCACTCCTCTCATTTTGCACTCACACCTTTTCATTTTCACCTCACACCTCTCATTTTCACCTCAGTATATACATGTTTGTCATCTCCCTTATATATAGTATACACCTGTATGTCATCTCCTGTATATAGTATATACCTGTATGTCATCTCCCCTGTATATAGTATATACCTGCTGTGTGTCATCTCCCCTGTATATAGTATATACCTGTATGTCATCTCCTCCTATATATAGTATATACCTGTATGTCATCTCCTCCTATATATAGTATATACCTGTATGTCATCTCCTCCTATATATAGTATATACCTGTATGTCATCTCCTTCTATATATAGTATATACCTGTATGTCATCTCCTCCTGTATATAGTATATACCTGTGTGTCATCTCGTCCTGTATATAGTATATACCTGTATGTCATCTTCTATATATAGCATATACCTGTATGTCATCTCCTCCTGTATATAGTATATACCTGTAGGTAATCTGCTCCTGTATATAGTATATACCTGTGTGTCATCTCCTCCTGTACATAGTATGTACCTGTATGTCATCTCCTCCTTTATATAGTATATACCTGTGTGTCATCTCTCCTGTATATCGTATACATCTGTGTGTCATCTCCCCTGTATATAGTATATACCTGTGTGATCTCCTGTATTAGACCTCGTTAACACATTATTTGCTCAGTATTTTTACCTCAGTATTTGTAAGATAAATTGGCAGCCTGATAAATCCCCAGCCAACAGGAAGCCCTCCCCCTGGCAGTATATATTAGCTCACACATACACATAATAGACAGGTCATGTGACTGACAGCTGCCGTATTTCCTATATGGTACATTTGTTGCTCTTGTAGTTTGTCTGCTTATTAATCATATTTTTATTTTTGAAGGCTAATGCCAGACTTGTGTGTGTTTTAGGGCGAGTTACGTTTGTCAAGTTGTGTGTGTTGAGTTGTGTGTGGCGACATGCATGTAGCGACTTTTGTGAGATGAGTTTTGTGTGGCAACATGCGTGTAGCAACTTTTTGTGTGTCGAGTTGCATGTGACAGGTTAGTGTAGCAAGTTGTGTGCAGCAAGTTTTGCGCATGGCGAGTTTTGCGCGTGGTGAGTTTTATGTCTGGTGCCTTTTAAGTATGTGCAAGTTTTGTGTGAGGCAACTTTTGCATGTGTTGCAAATTTTGTGCATGTAGCAATTTTTCCGCATGTGCAAGTTTTGCGTGTGGCGAGTTTTCCATGAGGTGAGTTTTGCACTTGTGGCGAGTTTTGCGTGAGCCTATTTTTTGCATGTGGCGAGTTTTGCGCGTGGTGAGTTTTGAGCGGCGACTTTTGTGTTTCGACTTTTATGTGGCGAGGTTGGTGTATGTGTGGTGAAATGTGTGCTGAGGGTGGTATATGTGTTCAAGCACGTGGTAGTGTGTGGCGCATTTTGTGTGTGTGTTCATATCCCCATGTGTGGTGAGTATCCCATGTCGGGGTCCCACCTTAGCAACTGTACGGTATATACTCTTTGGCGCCATCGCTCTCATTCCTTAAGTCCCCCTTGTTCACATCTGGCAGCTGTCAATTTGCCTCCAACACTTTTCCTTTCACTTTTTCCCCATTATGTAGATAGGGGCAAAATTGGTGAATTGGAAAGCGTGGGGTTAAAATTTCACCTCACAACATAGCCTATGATGCTCTCGGGGTCCAGACGAGTAACTGTGCAAAATTTTGTCGCTGTAGCTGCGATGGTGCAGATGCCAATCCCGGACATACACACACACACATATACACATACACACACACATTCAGATTTATATATTAGATTGAATGGTGTAATTCAAATCTATTACTTGTCTCTCAAGAAAGTAATCCATGACACGGCTCTGTCTATAGAAAATTATGGCTCTTGAGAAAAAACACAAAAGAACAAAAGTGAAAGTTTGCTGTGTCAGGAAGGGGTTGATATTTTTTAGTTTCAATGACGCTAAGAAGAATTTCAATTCTGCATTCCTATAGTGGCACATAATATAGTAAAATGCAGGGCAGAAAATCAAAATCGCTGAGATGGACACAAATACAAACATGCACACTAGGGTTGAGCGAAACGGGTCGTTCATTTTCAAAAGTCGCCGACTTTTGGCAAAGTCGGGTTTCATGAAACCCGATCTGACCCCTGTGCGGGGTCGGCCATGCGGTACGCGACTTTCGCGCCAAAGTCGCGTTTCAATGACGCGAAAAGCGCCATTTCTCAGCCAATGAAGGTAAACGCAGAGTGTGGGCAGCGTGATGACATAGGTCCTGGTCCCCACCATCTTAGAGAAGGGCATTGCAGTGATTGGCTTGCTGTCTGCGGCATCACAGGGGCTATAAAGGGGAGTACCCGCCGACCGCCATGTTACTGCTGCTGATCTGAGCTTAGGGAGAGGTTGCTGCCGCTTCGTCAGAAGCAGGGATAGCGTTAGGCAGGGTCCATTAACCACCAAACCGCTTGTGCTGTAGCGATTTCCACTGCCCAACACCACCTTCGGTGTGCAGGGACAGTGGAAGCTACATTTTTTTTTTTTCCCTCAGCGCTGTAGCTCATTGGGCTGCCCTAGAAGGCTCCCTGATAGCTGCATTGCTGTGTGTACGCCGCTGTGCAAACCAACTGCTTTTTTCAAAGCACAAATCCTCTTGTTCCTTCCTTTCTGCACAGCTATCTTTTTGGTTTGTACACACTTTTTATTTAATTTGTGCATCAGTCCACTCCTTATTGCTGCCTGCCATACCTGGCTGAGATTACTGCAGGGAGATAGTAATTGAAGGACACTCCCTGTTTTTTTTTTTTTTTTGTGGGAGATTAAGATTGACATTTCTGCTAGAGTGCCATCCCTGTCTGTGTCATCTCTCACTCAGTGGGCCATAGAAAGCCTATTTATTTTTTTGCTTGATTTGGGTTATAAAATCTACCTGAAAAAATCACTACATCAATCAGTGGGAGAAAAATATTGGCCTCAGGGCTTGTGTGCCACTCTTGACTCCTGTGTGCATCATCATTCACTCAGTGGGCCATAGAAAGCCTATTTATTTTTTTGCTTGATTTTGGTTCTAAAATCTACCTGAAAAAATCACTACATCAATCAGTGGGAGAAAAATATTGGCCTCAGGGCTTGTGTGCCACTCCTGACTCCTGTGTGCATCATCACTCACTCAGTGGGCCATAGAAAGCCCATTTTTTTTTTTTTTGCTTTATTTGGGTTCTAAATTCTACCTGAAAAAATCAATAAATCAATCAGTGGGAGGTTAATATTGGCCTTAGGGCTTGTGTGCCAGTCCTAAGCATGCCATCTCTCTCTCTCAGATAGTGGGCCATAGAAAGCCTATTTATTTATTTTTTTTTTTATTGGGTTTATAAATTTTCCCTGGAAAAAAAAAAAAAAGTGGGAGATTAATATTGGCCTCTGGGCTTGTGTGCCAGTCCTGAGCGTGCCATCTCTCTCACAAATAGTGGGCCATAGAAAGCCTATTTATTTATTTTTTTTTGGTTTTATAAATTCTCCCTTAAAAAAAAAAGGGAGATTAATATTGGCCTTTGGGCTTGTGTGCCAGTCCTAAGCGTGCCATCTCTCTCTGTCTCTCAGATAGTGGGCCATAGAAAGCCTATTTATTATTTTTTTTATTGGGTTTATAAATTTTCCCTGGAACAAAAAAAAAAAAGTGGGAGATAAATATTGGCCTCTGGGCTTGTGTGCCACTCCTGACTCCTGTGTGCGTAATCTCTCACTCAGTGGGCCATAGAAAGCCTTGTTTTGTGTTATTTGTTTTCTAAATTCTCCCTGAAAAAATCATTTTATTTTATTTGGTTTCTAAATTCTTCCTGAAAAAATCATTTTATTCTATTTTTTTTTTCCTGAAGTCTCCCTGAAAAAAACAAAACAAAAACAAATCAGTGGGAGATTAATATTGCCCTTTCTGCTTGTGTGCCAGTCTTGACTCCTGGGTGTGCCATCTCTCTCTCTCTCTCCAATTGTGGGCCATAGAAAGCCTATTATTTTTTTAGCTTGATTTGGGTTCCAAAATCTACCTGAAAAAATCACTACATCAATCAGTGGGAGATAAATATTGGCCTCTGGGCTTGTGTGCCACTCCTGACTCCTGTGTGCGTCATCTCTCACTCAGTGGGCCATAGAAAGCCTTTTTTTGTTTTATTTGTTTTCTAAATTCTCCCTGAAAAAATCATTTTATTTTATTTGGTTTCTAAATTCTTCCTGAAAAAATCATTTTATTCTATTTTTTTTTTCCTAAAGTCTCCCTGAAAAAAAAAAAAAAAAAACAAATCAGTGGGAGATTAATATTGCCCTTTCTGCTTGTGTGCCAGTCTTGACTCCTGGGTGTGCCATCTCTCTCTCTCTCTCCAATTGTGGGCCATAGAAAGCCTATAATTTTTTTTAGCTTGATTTGGGTTCCAAAATCTACCTGAAAAAATCACTACATCAATCAGTGGGAGATAAATATTGGCCTCTGGGCTTGTGTGCCACTCCTGACTCCTGTGTGCGTCATCTCTCACTCAGTGGGCCATAGAAAGCCTTTTTTTGTTTTATTTGTTTTCTAAATTCTCCCTGAAAAAATCATTTTATTTTCTTTGGTTTCTAAATTCTTCCTGAAAAAATCATTTTATTCTATTTTTTTTTTTTCCTAAAGTCTCCCTGAAAAAAAAAAACAAAAAAACAAATCAGTGGGAGATTAATATTGCCCTTTCTGCTTGTGTGCCAGTCTTGACTCCTGGGTGTGCCATCTCTCTCTCTCTCTCCAATTGTGGGCCATAGAAAGCCTATTTTTTTTTAGCTTGATTTGGGTTCCAAAATCTACCTGAAAAAATCACTACATCAATCAGTGGGAGATAAATATTGGCCTCTGGGCTTGTGTGCCACTCCTGACTCCTGTGTGCGTCATCTCTCACTCAGTGGGCCATAGAAAGCCTTTTTTTGTTTTATTTGTTTTCTAAATTCTCCCTGAAAAAATCATTTTATTTTCTTTGGTTTCTAAATTCTTCCTGAAAAAATCATTTTATTCTATTTTTTTTTTTTCCTAAAGTCTCCCTGAAAAAAAAAAAAAAAATCAAATCAGTGGGAGATTAATATTTACATTTGTGCTTCAGTGACAGTCCTGCGTGTGTGGCATCTCTCTCATTTGTTGCCACCAACAACAGAGTGTGTAACATTGTGCCTGATTTTCGTTGTGGTCTCACTCACCTGTAAAGGGGTAGCTAAATCATACTGAAGTTATAGCTCACCGTGTAATTTGTGTGACAGCAACAAATACCGTTAGTTTGTTTACGTTTTTAAAACAATGAGGAAGTATGGTGGAAGAGGTCGTGGCCGGGGGCGTTCATTGTCAGCTGGTAATGAGGGTAGTGGTAGTGGTGGAGCATCAGCTGGTCGTGGGAAAAAAAATATTGCACCTAAGTCTGGAGCTGTGGAGCCAGGTTCGTCGTCTGGCTACACAAGGCCTCGAACGCTCCCTTTTCTGGGAGTAGGAAAACCGCTTTTAAAGCCGGAGCAGCAAGAGCAAGTTTTGGCTTATCTTGCTGACTCAGCCTCTAGCTCTTTTGCCTCCTCTCGTGAAACTGGTAAATGTCAAAGCAGCGCGTCGTTAGTGGATGTTCACGGTCAGGGACAAGTCGCTTCCTTGTCCTCTTCAGCAAAAACAACAACAGAGAAGAATGCAGCAGGCGACACAACGGGTTACTCCATGGAGCTCTTTACACATACCGTCCCTGGCTTAGAAAGTGAAGCAGTTAACAGTCCATGCCCATTACAAGTTGAATCTGACATGGAGTGCACTGATGCACAGTAGGGTTGAGCGAAACGGGTCGAACATTTTCAAAAGTCGCCGACTTTTGGCAAAGTCGGGTTTCATGAAACCCGATCCGACCCCTGTGCGGGGTCGGCCATGCGGTACGCGACTTTCGCGCCAAAGTCGCGTTTCAATGACGCGAAAAGCGCCATTTCTCAGCCAATGAAGGTAAACGCAGAGTGTGGGCAGCGTGATGACATAGGTCCTGGTCCCCACCATCTTAGAGAAGGGCATTGCAGTGATTGGCTTGCTGTCTGCGACGTCACAGGGGCTATAAAGAGGCGTTCCCGCCGACCGCCATCTTACTGCTGCTGATCTGAGCTTAGGGAGAGGTTGCTGCCGCTTTGTCAGAAGCAGGGATAGCGTTAGGCAGGGTCCATTAACCACAAAACCGCTTGTGCTGCAGCGATTTGCACTGTCCAACACCACCCTCGGTGTGCAGGGACAGTGGAAGTTTTTTTTTTTTTTTTTTTCCCCTCAGCGCTGTAGCTCATTGGGCTGCCCTAGAAGGCTCCCTGATAGCTGCATTGCTGTGTGTACGCCGCTGTGCAAACCAACTGCTTTTTTCAAAGCACAAATCCTCTTGTTCCTTCCTTTCTGCACAGCTATCTTTTTTGTTTGTCCACACTTTTTATTTCATTTGTGCATCAGTCCACTCCTTATTGCTGCCTGCCATACCTGGCTGAGATTACTGCAGGCAGGGAGATAGTAGCTGCCTGCCATACCTGGCTGAGATTACTGCAGGCAGGGAGATAGTAATTGTAGGACATTCCCTGTTTTTTTTTTTTTTTTTTTTTTGGTGGGAGATTAAGATTGGCAATTTGGCATTTCTGCTAGAGTGCCATCCCTGTGTGTGCCATCTCTCTCACATAGTGGGCCATAGAAAGCCTTTTCATTTTTCTGTATTTTTTTTTGTGGGGTGTATAAATTCTCCCTGATAAAAATACAGTGGGAGATTAATATTGGCCTTTGGGCTTGTGTGCCAGTCCTGAGTGTGCCATCTCTCTCACAAATAGTGGGCCATAGAAAGCCTATTTATTTTTTTTTTTGGTTTTATAAATTCTCCCTGAAAAAAAGGGAGATTAATATTGGCCTCTGGGCTTGTGTGCCAGTCCTGAGCGTGCCATCTGTGCCAGCCCTGAGCGTGCCATCTCTCTCACAAATAGTGGGCCATAGAAAGCCTATTTAATTTTTTTTTTTGTTTTATAAATTTTCCCTGAAAAAAGGGAGATTAATATTGGCCTCTGGGCTTGTGTGCCAGTTGTGAGCGTGCCATCTGTGCCAGTCCTGAGCGTGCCATCTCTCTCACAAATAGTGGGCCATAGAAAGCCTATTTAAATATTTTTTTGGTTTTATAAATTCTCCCAGAAAAAAAGGGAGATTAATATTGGCCTCTGGGCTTGTGTGCCAGTCCTGAGCGTGCCATCTGTGCCAGCCAGCCCTGAGCGTGCCATCTCTCTCACAAATAGTGGGCCATAGAAAGCCTATTTAATTTTTTTTTTTGTTTTATCAATTTTCCCTGAAAAAAGGGAGATTAATATTGGCCTCTGGGCTTGTGTGCCAGTTGTGAGCGTGCCATCTGTGCCAGTCCTGAGCGTGCCATCTCTCTCACAAATAGTGGGCCATAGAAAGCCTATTTAAATATTTTTTTGGTTTTATAAATTCTCCCAGAAAAAAAGGGAGATTAATATTGGCCTCTGGGCTTGTGTGCCAGTCCTGAGCGTGCCATCTGTGCCAGCCAGCCCTGAGCGTGCCATCTCTCTCACAAATAGTGGGCCATAGAAAGCCTATTTAATTTTTTTTTTTGTTTTATCAATTTTCCCTGAAAAAAGGGAGATTAATATTGGCCTCTGGGCTTGTGTGCCAGTTGTGAGCGTGCCATCTGTGCCAGTCCTGAGCGTGCCATCTCTCTCACAAATAGTGGGCCATAGAAAGCCTATTTAAATATTTTTTTGGTTTTATAAATTCTCCCAGAAAAAAAGGGAGATTAATATTGGCCTCTGGGCTTCTGTGCCAGTCCTGAGCGTGCCATCTGTGCCAGTCCTGAGCGTCCCATCTCTCTCACAAATAGTGGGCCATAGAAAGCCTATTTTATTTTTTTTTTGGGTTTTAGAAATTCTCCCTGAAAAAAGGGAGATTAATATTGGCCTCTGGGCTTGTGTGCCAGTTGTGAGCGTGCCATCTGTGCCAGTCCTGAGCGTGCCATCTCTCTCACAAATAGTGGGCCATAGAAAGCCTATTTAAATATTTTTTTGGTTTTATAAATTCTCCCAGAAAAAAAGGGAGATTAATATTGGCCTCTGGGCTTCTGTGCCAGTCCTGAGCGTGCCATCTGTGCCAGTCCTGAGCGTCCCATCTCTCTCACAAATAGTGGGCCATAGAAAGCCTATTTTATTTTTTTTTTGGGTTTCAGAAATTCTCCCTGGAAAAAAAAAGGGAGATTAATATTGCCCTTTGGGCTTGTGTGCCAGTACTAAGCGTTCCATCTCTCTCTCTCTCTCAGTCAGTGGGCCATAGAACGCATATTTTTGGTTTTATTTGTTTTCTAAATTCTCCCTGAAAAAATCATTTTATTTTATTTGGTTTCTAAATTCTTCCTGATAAAATCATATTTTTTTTATTATTTTTATTTCTAAAGTCTCCCTGAAAAAAAAAAAAAAAAAACAACCAAAAAAACAGTGGGAGATTAATATTGGCCTTTCTGCTTGTGTGCCAGTCTTGACTCCTGGGTGTGCCATCTCTCTCTCTCTCTCTCTCTCTCTCTCTCTCTCCAATTGTGGTCCATAGAAAGCCTATATTTTTTTTCCTTGATTTGGGTTCTAAAATCTACCAGAGAAAATAACTACATCAATCATTGGTAGAAAAATATTGGCCTCTGGGTTTGTGTGCCACTCCTGACTCCTGTGTGCGTCATCTCTCAGTCAGTGGGCCATAGAACGCCTATTTTTGGTTTTATTTGTTTTCTAAATTCTCCCTGAAAAAATCATTTTATTTTATTTGGTTTCTAAATTCTTCCTGATAAAATCATATTTTTTTTATTATTTTTTTTTCTAAAGTCTCCCTGAAAAAAAAAAAAAAAAACAGTGGGAGATTAATATTGGCCTTTCTGCTTGTGTGCCAGTCTTGACTCCTGGGTGCGTCATCTCTCAGTCAGTGGGCCATAGAACGCCTATTTTTGGTTTTATTTGTTTTATAAATTCTCCCTGAAAAAATCATTTTATTTTATTTGGTTTCTAAATTCTTCCTGATAAAATCATATTTTTTTTATTATTTTTTTTTCTAAAGTCTCCCTGAAAAAAAAAAAAAAAAAAAAACCAAAAAAAACAGTGGGAGATTAATATTGGCCTTTCTGCTTGTGTGCCAGTCTTGACTCCTGGGTGCGTCATCTCTCAGTCAGTGGGCCATAGAACGCCTATTTTTGGTTTTATTTGTTTTATAAATTCTCCCTGAAAAAATCATTTTATTTTATTTGGTTTCTAAATTCTTCCTGATAAAATCATATTTTTTTTATTATTTTTTTTTCTAAAGTCTCCCTGAAAAAAAAAAAAAAAAAAACAACCAAAAAAAACAGTGGGAGATTAATATTGGCCTTTCTGCTTGTGTGCCAGTCTTGACTCCTGGGTGTGCCATCTCTCTCTCTCTCTCTCTCTCTCTCTCTCTCTCTCTCTCCAATTGTGGTCCATAGAAAGCCTATATTTTTTTTCCTTGATTTGGGTTCTAAAATCTACCAGAGAAAATAACTACATCAATCAATGGTAGAAAAATATTGGCCTCTGGGTTTGTGTGCCACTCCTGACTCCTGTGTGCGTCATCTCTCAGTCAGTGGGCCATAGAACGCCTATTTTTGTTTTTATTTGTTTTATAAATTCTCCCTGAAAAAATCATTTTATTTTATTTGGTTTCTAAATTCTTCCTGATAAAATCATATTTTTTTTATTATTTTTTTTTCTAAAGTCTCCCTGAAAAAAAAAAAAAAAAAAAAAAAAAAACAGTGGGAGATTAATATTGGCCTTTCTGCTTGTGTGCCAGTCTTGACTCCTGGGTGTGCCATCTCTCTCTCTCTCTCTCTCCAATTGTGGTCCATAGAAAGCCTACATTCTTTTTCCTTGATTTGGGTTCCAAAATCTACCAGAGAAAATAACTCCATCAATCATTGGTAGAAAAATATTGGCCTCTGGGCTTGTGTGCCACTCCTGATTCCTGTGTGCGTCATCTCTCACTCAGTGGCCCATAGAAAGCATATAGTTTGTTACATTTGTTTTCTAAATTCTCCCTGCAAAAATCTATTTTTTTTTTTTGGGGGGGTTTCTAAAGTGTTCCTGAAAAAAATAAAAATAAAAAAAAAATAATAGTGTGACATTAATATTAACATTTGTGCTTCAGTGACAGTCCTGCGTGTGGGGCATCTCTCTAATTTGCAGCCACCAAAAAAAGAGTGTGTAACATTGGGCCTGATTTTCGCTGTGGTCTCACCAACCTGTAAAGGGGTAGCTAAATCATACTGAAGTTATAGCTCACCGTGTAAGTTGTGTGACTGCAACAAATAACGTTAGTTTGGTTACGTTTTTAAAACAATGAGGAAGTCTAGTGGAAGAGGTCGTGGCCGGGGGCGTTCATTGTCAGCTGGTAATGAGGGTAGTGGTAGTGGTGGAGCATCAGGTGGTCGTGGGGGAAAAAATATTGCACCTAAGTCTGGAGCTGTGGAGCCAGGTTCGTCGTCCGGCTACACAAGGCCTCGAACGCTCCCTTTTCTGGGATTAGGAAAACCGCTTTTAAAGCCGGAGCAGCAAGAGCAAGTTTTGGCTTATCTTGCTGACTCAGCCTCTAGCTCTTTTGCCTCATCTCGTGAAACTGGTAAAAGTAAAAGCAGCGCGTCGTTAGTGGATGTTCACGGTCAGGGACAAGTCACTTCCTTGTCCTCTTCAGCAAAAACAACAACAGAGAAGAATGCAGCAGGCGACACAACGGGTTACTCCATGGAGCTCTTTACACATACCGTCCCTGGCTTAGAAAGTGAAGCAGTTAACAGTCCATGCCCATTACAAATTGAATCTGACATGGAGTGCACTGACGCACAGCCACAGCCAGACTACTATGCTGGTCCTTTGACTCAGACCACAACATTGCCCTCGCAGGGTGCTGATCAAGAATCAGACCCTGATGAGACTATGTTGCCCCATCACGAACGCTATACCACCGAACGACACGGTGACACAGACGAAGTTGCGCAGGAGGTACAAGAAGAGTTATTAGATGACCCAGTTCTTGACCCCGATTGGCAGCCATTGGGGGAACAGGGTGCAGGCGGCAGCAGTTCTGAAGCAGAGGAGGAGGAGGGGCCGCAGCAGGCATCAACATCGCCACAGGTTCCATCTGCCGGGCCCGTATCTTGCCCAAAACGCGTGGCAAAGCCAAAACCTGGTGGAGGACAGCGTGGCCATCCGGTTAAAGCTCAGTCTGCAATGCCTGAAAAGGTATCCGATGCTAGAAAGAGTGCAGTCTGGCATTTTTTTAAACAACATCCAATTGATCAGCGCAAAGTCATCTGTCAAAAATGTTCTACTTCCTTAAGCAGAGGTCAGAATCTGAAAAGTCTCAATACTAGTTGCATGCATAGACATTTAACCACCATGCATTTGAAAGCTTGGACTAACTACCAAACGTCCCTTAAGGTTGTTGCACCCTCGGCCAATGAAGCTAGTCATCAACGCAACATCCCTTCCGGCAGTGTAGGACCACCATTTAGCGCACCACCTGCTGTATCTGTGCAGGTATCTTTGCCAGGCCAAAGCAGTCAGGGTCAGGGAATCACCAGTTTCGTAGTAGGAAACACTGCATCTAGGGCACCGGCGGCAACAATACCATCTCCCACCGTCTCTCAGTCTGCCATGTCCACCGGCACCCCCGCTAGTTCCACGATCTCCAGCTCTCCAGTCCAGCTCACCCTACATGAGACTATGGTTAGAAAAAGGAAATACTTAGCCTCGCATCCGCGTACACAGGGTTTGAACGCCCACATAGCTAGACTAATCTCGTTAGAGATGATGCCCTACCGGTTAGTTGAAAGCGAAGCTTTCAAAGACCTGATGGACTACGCTGTACCACGCTACGAGCTACCCAGTCGACACTTTTTTTCCAGAAAAGCCATCCCAGCCCTCCACCAGCATGTTAAAGAGCGCATCGTCCATGCACTCAGGCAATCTGTGAGCACAAAGGTGCACCTGACAACAGATGCATGGACCAGTAGGCATGGCCAGGGACGTTACGTGTCCATCACGGCACACTGGGTAAATGTGGTGGATTCAGGGTCCACAGGGGACAGCAAGTTTGGGACAGTTCTGCCTAGCCCACGGTCTAGTAAACAGTTGTCTGTAGCCGTTCGCACCCCCTCCTCCTCCTCCTCCTCGTCCTCCTGCAGAAGCAAGAGCTCGTCCACAGACCGCAGTCGCACAAACACTCCATCCGCACCTGCCACTGTTGCACACCAGGTCTCCCATTATGGGGCAGCTACTGGCATACGTCAGCAGGCTGTATTGGCTATGAAGTGTTTGGGCGACAATAGACACACCGCGGAAGTTCTGTCCGAGTTCTTGCAGCAAGAAACGCAGTCGTGGCTGGGCACTGTAGATCTTGAGGCAGGCAAGGTAGTGAGTGATAACGGAAGGAATTTCATGGCTGCCATCTCCCTTTCCCAACTGAAACACATTCCTTGCCTGGCTCACACCTTAAACCTGGTGGTGCAGTGCTTCCTGAAAAGTTATCCGGGGTTATCCGACCTGCTCCTCAAAGTGCGTGGACTTTGCGCACATATCCGCCGTTCGCCTGTACACTCCAGCCGTATGCAGACCTATCAGCGTTCTTTGAACCTTCCCCAGCATCGCCTAATCATAGACGTTGCAACAAGGTGGAACTCAACACTGCACATGCTTCAGAGACTGTGCGAACAGAGGCGGGCTGTTATGTTTTTGTGGGAGGATACACATACACGGGCAGGCAGTAGGATGGCAGACATGGAGTTGTCAGGTGTGCAGTGGTCGAAGATTCAAGACATGTGTCAAGTCCTTCAGTGTTTTGAGGAATGCACACGGCTGGTTAGTGCAGACAACGCCATAATAAGCATGAGCATCCCCCTAATGCGTCTGCTGATGCAAAGTTTGACGCACATAAAGGATCAGGCGTCTGCACCAGAGGAAGAGGAAAGCCTTGATGACAGTCAGCGATTGTCTGGTCAGGGCAGTGTACATGACGAGGTACCGGGCGAAGAGGAGGTGGAGGATGAGGAGGATGATGGGGATGAGTATATTTTTAATGAGGAAGCTTTCCCGGGGGCACGGGAAATTGGTGGCGTGGCAAGGCCGGGTTCTGGTTTTTTGAGGGACACAAGTGACGTAGATTTGCCTGCAACTGCCCCTCAACCAAGCACAACCGCAGATTTGACAACGGGAACTTTGGCCCACATGGCGGATTATGCCTTGCGTATCCTCAAAAGGGACACACGCATTACAAAAATGATGAACGATGACGATTACTGGTTGGCCTGCCTCCTTGATCCTCGCTATAAAGGCAAATTGCAAAATATTATGCCACATGAGAACTTGGAACTAATATTAGCAACAAAACAATCAACTCTTGTTGACCGTTTGCTTCTGGCATTCCCTGCACACAGCGCCCGTGATCGTTCTCACACGAGCTCCAGGGGCCAGCAGACCAGAGGTGTTAGAGGGGCAGAAATCAGAAGTGGCGTTGGACAGAGGGGTTTTCTGACCAGGTTGTGGAGTGATTTTTCTATGACCGCAGACAGGACAGGTACTGCAGCATCAATTCAAAGTGACAGGAGACAACATTTGTCCAGTATGGTTACAAACTATTTTTCATCCCTTATCGACGTTCTCCCTCAACCGTCATTCCCATTTGATTACTGGGCATCCAAATTAGACACCTGGCCAGAATTGGCAGAATATGCATTGCAGGAGCTTGCTTGCCCGGCAGCTAGTGTCCTATCAGAAAGAGTATTCAGTGCTGCAGGTTCAATACTAACAGAAAAAAGGACTCGTCTGGCTACCCAAAATGTAGATGATCTAACCTTCATTAAAATGAACCACAACTGGATTTCAAAATCTTTTGCCCCACCCTGCCCGGCTGACACCTAGCTTTCCTATGAAAAGGTCTTGCCTGTGGACTATTCTGAATGACTTTTCCAATCTCGTAATTTTCTTCACCTGATTGTCCAGCATACGACATGTTTCCACCTCACGAAATGGCCAAACTCCCCACACGGGGCCGTGCTATCGCCACTTTGCGCTTGGACCCTTGAGAGTGCTGTTTGTCTGAAGAGGTGGGTGTGGCCGCTTTTGGTCGACGGCACTGCCACTGGGTCCCTCATAGTACAATAAAGTGTCTCTGGCGGTGGTGGTGCGCACCCAACGTCAGACACACCGTTGTAATATGAGGGGCCCTGTGCCTGTACCGCCGGCCACAAGACAGTTCCCCCCCCCAGCTCAAACAGTGCTCTACCACTAGCAAAATTATCTCTCACAGCTTCACCAATGTGTAGTCTAGCCGCTGACATCCTTCAATGCCTGGCACTGACAATACCATTGTTTTGACATTTTTGTTATGTTAGGCCTTCGAAGCCTGTCTGCGGTCCCTTCTTTCTACAACTACTACACTGACCAGGCCACTGCTGGCCGTGTTACCCTGGAACCAATTTAAAAGTGCCTACAGTCAGCCCAATTTTGTTATGTTAGGCCTTCGAAGACTGTCTGCCGTCACTCCTTCCACTAGACTTCCACTGACCATACACTGCTGCCCATGTACCCCTGGAACCAATTTAAAGTGCCTACAGCCAGCCCAATTTTGTTATGTTAGGCCTTCGAAGCCTGTCTGCGGTCACTCCTTCCACTAGACTTCCACTGACCAGACCACTGCTGCCCGTGTACCCCTGGAACCAATTTAAAAGTGCCTACAGCCAGCCCAAGTTTGTTATGTTAGGCCTTGGAAGCCTGTCTGCGGTCACTCCTTCCACTAGACTTCCACTGACCAGACCACTGCTGCCCGTGTACCCCTGGAACCAATTTAAAAGTGCCTACAGCCAGCCCAAGTTTGTTATGTTAGGCCTTGGAAGCCTGTCTGCGGTCACTCCTTCCACTAGACTTCCACTGACCAGACCACTGCTGCCCGTGTACCCCTGGAACCAATTTAAAAGTGCCTACAGCCAGCCCAAGTTTGTTATGTTAGGCCTTGGAAGCCTGTCTGCGGTCACTCCTTCCACTAGACTTCCACTGACCAGACCACTGCTGCCCGTGTACCCCTGGAACCAATTTAAAAGTGCCTACAGCCAGCCCAAGTTTGTTATGTTAGGCCTTGGAAGCCTGTCTGCGGTCACTCCTTCCACTAGACTTCCACTGACCAGACCACTGCTGCCCGTGTACCCCTGGAACCAATTTAAAAGTGCCTACAGCCAGCCCAAGTTTGTTATGTTAGGCCTTCTAAGCCTGTCTGCGGTCCATTCTTTCAACTACTACTACACTGACCAGGTCACTGCTGCCCGTGTACCCCTGGAACCAATTTAAAATTGCCTACAGCCAGCCCAATTTTTTTATTTTAGGCCTTCGATGCCTGTCTGCGGTCCATTCTTTCAACTACTACTACACTGACCAGGTCACTGCTGTCCGTGTACCCCTGGAACCAATTTAAAATTGCCTACAGCCATGTGTTATTATTTTAGGCCTTCGATGCCTGTCTGCGGTCACTCCTTCCACTAGGCCTCCACTGACCACACCACTGCTGTCCGTGTACCCCTGGAACCAATTTAAAATTGCCTACAGCCAGCCCAATTTTTTTATTTTAGGCCTTCGATGCCTGTCTGCGGTCCATTCTTTCAACTACTACTACACTGACCAGGTCACTGCTGTCCGTGTACCCCTGTAACCAATTTAAAATTGCCTACAGCCATGTGTTATTATTTTAGGCATTCGATGCCTGTCTGCGGTCCATTTTTTCAACTACTACTACACTGACCAGGTCACTGCTGCCCGTGTACCCCTGGAACCAATTTAAAATTGCCTACAGCCATGTGTTATTATTTTAGGCCTTCGATGCCTGTCTGCGGTCACTCCTTCCACTAGGCCTCCACTGACCACACCACTGCTGCCCGTGTACCCCTGGAACCAATTTAAAATTGCCTACAGCCAGCCCAATTTTTTTATTTTAGGCCTTCGATGCCTGTCTGCGGTCCATTCTTTCAACTACTACTACACTGACCAGGTCACTGCTGTCCGTGTACCCCTGGAACCAATTTAAAATTGCCTACAGCCATGTGTTATTATTTTAGGCCTTCGATGCCTGTCTGCGGTCACTCCTTCCACTAGGCCTCCACTGACCACACCACTGCTGTCCGTGTACCCCTGGAACCAATTTAAAATTGCCTACAGCCATGTGTTATTATTTTAGGCCTTCGATGCCTGTCTGCGGTCACTCCTTCCACTAGGCCTCCACTGACCACACCACTGCTGTCCGTGTACCCCTGGAACCAATTTAAAATTGCCTACAGCCAGCCCAATTTTTTTATTTTAGGCCTTCGATGCCTGTCTGCGGTCCATTCTTTCAACTACTACTACACTGACCAGGTCACTGCTGTCCGTGTACCCCTGTAACCAATTTAAAATTGCCTACAGCCATGTGTTATTATTTTAGGCATTCGATGCCTGTCTGCGGTCCATTTTTTCAACTACTACTACACTGACCAGGTCACTGCTGCCCGTGTACCCCTGGAACCAATTTAAAATTGCCTACAGCCATGTGTTATTATTTTAGGCCTTCGATGCCTGTCTGCGGTCACTCCTTCCACTAGGCCTCCACTGACCACACCACTGCTGCCCGTGTACCCCTGGAACCAATTTAAAATTGCCTACAGCCAGCCCAATTTTTTTATTTTAGGCCTTCGATGCCTGTCTGCGGTCCATTCTTTCAACTACTACTACACTGACCAGGTCACTGCTGCCCGTGTACCCCTGGAACCAATTTAAAATTGCCTACAGCCATGTGTTATTATTTTAGGCCTTCGATGCCTGTCTGCGGTCACTCCTTCCACTAGGCCTCCACTGACCACACCACTGCTGTCCGTGTACCCCTGGAACCAATTTAAAATTGCCTACAGCCATGTGTTATTATTTTAGGCCTTCGATGCCTGTCTGCGGTCCATTCTTTCAACTACTACTACACTGACCAGGGCACTGCTGGCCGTGTACCCCTGGAACCAACATCAGAAAATATAAAAATAAGTATTTTGCTTATAAAAAAGAAAATACTGGTGAGATATCAAATGCAGACATTTTAACATTAAAAACAAACACACAACTCTAATCTGGTACAGTACTAAAAATGGCCACCAGCTACAATTACTTTCTCCTGCAAGTAGTTAACTGAAAGTTTTTTTAAATTGAAAACACACATATGGCATCCACCGAGTGTTGTCCTGTCGCGTCTTCTTTATATTATTGCCGAGAAGATGCAAAATAATGAAAATAATAAAATCATTAATTACCAAAATAATAGAGAAAGTCAACACCACATTGCAAATAAACATTCATTCCAAATAAAGAAGCAGGGCGCGTCCGAGGGTGAGTATATACCTAATAAGAATATAATCACCCTCGGACGCGCAATGCTTATTTCCAACAGCCTTCCTTCCTAAGAATCAGCCCTTCCGTCGTGTAGAGAGACGTTGTGTTACACTCCAAGGTGTTCCCCAGGTTGCCTTTCCTGAGCTTCGATCTTCCGGCTCTCGTTTAGTAGTTCTTGGAAACTACTCTGCATTAGGCCTTCAAATTGGGTATGGGGTGTAGAGAGATGGTGTGTTCCACTCCAAGGTGTTCCCCAGGTTGCCTTTCCTGAGCTTCGATCTTCCGGCTCTCGTTTAGTAGTTGTTGGAAACTACGCTGCATTAGGCCTTCAAATTGGGTATGGGGTGTAGCGAGAGGGTGTGTTACACTCCAAGGTGTTCCCCAGGTTGCCTTTCCTGAGCTTCGATCTTCCGGCTCTCGTTTAGTAGTTCTTGGAAACTACACTGCATTAGGCCTTCAAATTGGGTATGGGGTGTAGAGAGAGGGTGTGTTACACTCCAAGGTGTTCCCCAGGTTGCCTTTCCTGAGCTTCGATATTCCGGCTCTCGTTTAGTAGTTGTCGGAAACTACGCTGCATTAGGCCTACAAATTGGGTATGGGGCGTAGAGAGAGGGTGTGTTACACTCCAAGGTGTTCCCCAGGTTGCCTTTCCTGAGCTTCGATATTCCGGCTCTCGTTTAGTAGTTGTCGGAAACTACGCTGCATTAGGCCTACAAATTGGGTATGGGGTGTAGAGAGAGGGTGTGTTACACTCCAAGGTGTTCCCCAGGTTGCCTTTCCTGAGCTTCGATCTTCATGCTCTCGTTTAGTAGTTGTCGGAAACTACGCTGCATTAGGCCTACAAATTGGGTATGGGGTGTAGAGAGAGGGTTTGTTACACTCCAAGGTGTTCCCCAGGTTGCCTTTCCTGAGCTTCGATCTTCCGGCTCTCGTTTAGTAGTTGTTGGAAACTACGCTGCATTAGGCCTTCAAATTGGGTAGGGGTGTAGCGAGAGGGTGTGTTACACTCCAAGGTGTTCCCCAGGTTGCCTTTCCTGAGCTTCGATCTTCCGGCTCTCGTTTAGTAGTTCTTGGAAACTACACTGCATTAGGCCTTCAAATTGGGTATGGGGTGTAGAGAGAGGGTGTGTTACACTCTAAGGTGTTCCCCAGGTTTCCTTGCCATTGCTTCGGTCTTCCGACTCTCGTTTAGTAGTTGTAGAAAAGTACACTGCATTAGGCCATACAAAATGGGTATGGGGTGGAGAGAGATGGTGTGTTACACTCCAAGGTGTTCCCCAGGTTGCCTTTCCTGAGCTTCTATCTTCAGGCTCTCATTAAATTGTGGTTAAATGGAACAACTGCATTTGGCGTACTAGTTGGTTTGGGGCCTACTATCGGTGTCTGCCACTCCTTGCTGTTCTCCTCCACTGAACAAAGCTGTGCCGCCTGTTTACTACGGTTGCCAATTTTGAACTGCATTTCGACTACTTACTGATTTGGCCCTACTCTCTGTGTCAGCCTCTCATTCCAGTTGTCCTCCACTGCAATGCCCCCTGGTTATTCCTGTGTTACCAATTTTGAACTGCATTTAGCCCACTTTCTTCTTTGGGCCTATATCTGTGTTTCCACTTCATCGTGCCCATTGCCCAGCCAGTGATAGATGAGTCTGCTGGTACATTGACCCATAACGCAACATTCCCCGTGCACGCTACACAACAACATTGTGACCCTGCTGAAAGTCAGGTTGCTCTTCCCGCATACCATACCACCTTACACGGGGACAAAGAGGAAGGTGCAGATGAAAGTGCAGGTTCCTTCATCAGGTGGGGGGAGGAATACTAGTTGGCGACGTCACTGGCACAGGGCCTCTCATAGTACGCAAAAGTGTTGCTGCCGGTGGGAGGCGCCCCCGCCGTGCAAACACACCGCTGTACTTTGAGGGGCCCTGTGCCAGTGCCAATGCCAACGAGTGGGCCCCCCCTGCTTGCTCAGGTTCACAGCACTTGCAAAGTTGAAATACTTACCTCTCCCTGCTCCACTGCCGTGACGTGGTCCAGATTTCCTGGGCCCACTAATTACTTGAACCAGCCCTACCCCCCACAACTTTAGCCAAATGACCCCCAATTTCAAATGCCTTCCAATTATTATAAGGTAAATTACGCTTGACAAGCTTCATTAAGAAGAATGGATGGTTTTGACATTAAAATGGCCACTCTAGGTGTTTTCCTGGCCCCCACTCACTGCCGACTATGCTGCCCCATTGACTTGCATTGGGTTTCGTGTTTCGGTCGATCCCGACTTTACGTCATAATCGGCCGATTTCACTCGACCCGACTTTGGACATAGTCGGGTTTCGCAAAACCCGGCTCGACTCTAAAAAGGTCAAGGTCGCTCAACTCTAATGCACAGCCACAGCCAGACTACTATGCTGGTCCTTTGACTCAGACCACAACATTGCCCTCGCAGGGTGCTGATCAAGAATCAGACCCTGATGAGACTATGTTGCCCCATCACGGACGCTATACCACCGACCGACACGGTGACACAGACGAAGTTGCACACGAGCTACAAGAAGAGGTAATAGATGACCCAATTCTTGACCCCGATTGGCAGCCATTGGGGGAACAGGGTGCAGGCGGCAGCAGTTCTGAAGCGGAGGAGGAGGGGCCGCAGCAGGCATCAACATCGCAACAGGTTCCATCTGCCGGGCCCGTATCTTGCCCAAAACGCGTGGCAAAGCTAAAACCTGTTGGAGGACAGCGTGGCCATCCGGTTAAAGCTCAGTCTGCAATGCCTGAAAAGGTATCCGATGCTAGAAAGAGTGCAGTCTGGCATTTTTTTAAAAAACATCCAATTGATCAGCGCAAAGTCATCTGTCAAAAATGTTCAACTACCTTAAGCAGAGGACAGAATCTGAAAAGTCTCAATACAAGTTGCATGCATAGACATTTAACCATCATGCATTTGCAAGCCTGGACTAACTACCAAACGTCCCTTAAGGTTGTAGCACCCTCGGCCAATGAAGCTAGTCAGCAACGCAACATCCCTTCCGGCAGTGTAGGGCCACCATTTTCCGCACCACCTGCAGTATCTGTGCAGGTTTCTTTGCCAAGCCAAAGCCGTCAGGGTCAGGGAATCACCAGTTTCGTAGTAGGAAACACTGCATCTAGGGCACCGGTGGCAACAATACCATCTCCCACCGTCTCTCAGTCTGCCATGTCCACCGGCACCCCCGCTAGTTCCACGATCTCCAGCTCTCCAGTCCAGCTCACCCTACATGAGACTATGGTTAGAAAAAGGAAGTACTTAGCCTCGCATCCGCGTACACAGGGTTTGAACGCACACATAGCTAGACTAATCTCGTTAGAGATGATGCCCTACCGGTTAGTTGAAAGCGAAGCTTTCAAAGCCCTGATGGACTATGCTGTACCACGCTACGAGCTACCCAGTCGACACTTATTTCCAGAAAAGCCATCCCAGCCCTCCACCAGCATGTTAAAGAGCGCATCGTCCATGCACTCAGGCAATCTGTGAGCACAAAGGTGCACCTGACAACAGATGCATGGACCAGTAGGCATGGCCAGGGACGTTACGTGTCCATCACGGCACACTGGGTAAATGTGGTGGATGCAGGGTCCACAGGGGACAGCAAGTTTGGGACAGTTCTGCCTAGCCCACGGTCTAGGAAACAATTGGCTGTAGCCGTTCGCACCCCCTCCTCCTCCTCTTCGTCCTCCTGCAGAAGCGAGAGCTCGTCCACAGACCGCAGTCGCACAACCACTCCATCCGCAGCTGCCACTGTTGCACACCAGGTCTCCCATTATGGGGCAGCTACTGGCAAACGTCAGCAGGCTGTATTGGCCATGAAGTGTTTGGGCGACAACAGACACACCGCGGAAGTTCTGTCCGAGTTCTTGCAGAAAGAAACGCAGTCGTGGCTGGGCACTGTAGATCTTGAGGCAGGCAAGGTAGTGAGTGATAACGGAAGGAATTTCATGGCTGCCATCTCCCTTTCCCAACTGAAACACATTCCTTGCCTGGCTCACACCTTAAACCTGGTGGTGCAGTGCTTCCTGAAAAGTTATCCGGGGTTATCCGACCTGCTCCTCAAAGTGCGTGGACTTTGCTCACATATCCGCCGTTCGCCCGTACACTCCAGCCGTATGCAGACCTATCAGCGTTCTTTGAACCTTCCCCAGCATCGCCTAATCATAGACGTTGCAACAAGGTGGAACTCAACACTGCACATGCTTCAGAGACTGTGTGAACAGAGGCGGGCTGTTATGTTTTTGTGGGAGGATACACATACACGGGCAGGCAGTAGGATGGCAGACATGGAGTTGTCAGGTGTGCAGTGGTCGAAGATTCAAGACATGTGTCAAGTCCTTCAGTGTTTTGAGGAATGCACACGGCTGGTTAGTGCAGACAACGCCATAATAAGCATGAGCATCCCCCTAATGCGTCTGCTGATGCAAAGTTTGACGCACATAAAGGATCAGGCGTCTGCAGCTGAGAAAGAGGAAAGCCTTGATGACAGTCAGCCATTGTGTGGCCAGGGCAGTGTACAGGACGAGGTAGCGGGCGAAGAGGAGGAGGAGGACGAGGAGGATGATGGGGATGATTATATTTTTAATGAGGAAGCTTTTCCGGGGCCACTGGAAATTGGTGGCGCGGCAAGGCCGGGTTCTGGTTTTTTGAGGGACACAAGTGACGTGGATTTGCCTGAAACTGCCCCTCAACCAAGCACAACCGCAGATTTGAGAACTGGAACTTTGGCCCACATGGCGGATTATGCCTTACGTATCCTCAAAAGGGATACACGCATAACTAAAATGATGAATGATGACGATTACTGGTTGGCCTGCCTCCTTGATCCTCGCTATAAAGGCAAATTTCAAAATATAATGCCACATGAGAACTTGGAACTAATATTAGCAACCAAACAATCAACTCTTGTTGACCGTTTGCTTCTGGCATTCCCTGCACACAGCGCCCGTGATCGTTCTCACACGAGCTGCAGGGGCCAGCAGACCAGAGGAGTTAGAGGGGCAGAAATCAGAAGTGGCGTTGGCCAGAGGGGTTTTCTGACCAGGTTGTGGAGTGATTTTGCTATGACCGCAGACAGGACAGGTACTGCAGCATCAATTCAAAGTGACAGGAGACAACATTTGTCCAGTATGGTTACAAACTATTTTTCATCCCTTATCGATGTTCTCCCTCAACCGTCATTCCCATTTGATTACTGGGCATCAAAATTAGACACCTGGCCAGAATTGGCAGAATATGCATTGCAGGAGCTTGCTTGCCCGGCAGCTAGTGTCCTATCAGAAAGAGTATTCAGTGCTGCAGGTTCAATACTAACAGAAAAAAGGACTCGTCTGGCTACCCAAAATGTAGATGATCTAACCTTCATTAAAATGAACCACAACTGGATTTCGAAATCTTTTGCCCCACCTTGCCCGGCTGACACCTAGCTTTCCTATGAAAAGGTCTTGCCTGTGGACTATTCTGAATGCCTTTTCCAATCTCGTAATTTTCTGCACCTGATTGTCCAGCATACGACATGTTTACACCTCACTAAATGGCCAAACTCCCCACACGGGGCCGTGGTATCGACACTTGGCGACAGCACCCGTGAGAGTGCAGTTTGTCTGAAGAGGTGGGTGAGCCCGCTTTTGGTCGACGGCACTGCCACTGGGTCCCTCCTAGTACAATAAAGTGTCTCTGGCGGTGGTGGTGCGCACCCAACGTCAGACACACCGTTGTAATATGAGGGGCCCTGGGCCTGTACCGCCGGCCACAAGACAGTTTCCCCCCACCCCAGCTCAAACAGTGCTCTACCACTTGCAAAATTATCTCACAGCTCCACCAATGTTTAGTCTATGCGCTGACATCCTTCAATGCCTGCCACTGACAATACCATTGTATTGACATTTTTGTTATGTTAGGCCTTCGATGCCTGTCTGTGGTCACTCCTTCCACTAGGCCTCCACTGACCACACCACTGCTGCCCGTGTACCCCTGTAACCAATTTAAAATTGCCTACAGCCATGTGTTATTATTTTAGGCCTTCGATGCCTGTCTGCGGTGACTCCTTCCACTAGGCCTCCACTGACCACACCACTGCTGCCCGTGTACCCCTGGAACCAATTTAAAATTGCCTACAGCCATGTGTTATTATTTTAGGCCTTCGATGCCTGTCTGCGGTCACTCCTTCCACTAGGCCTCCACTGACCACACCACTGCTGCCCGTGTACCCCTGTAACCAATTTAAAATTGCCTACAGCCATGTGTTATTATTTTAGGCCTTCGATGCCTGTCTGCGGTGACTCCTTCCACTAGGCCTCCACTGACCACACCACTGCTGCCCGTGTACCCCTGGAACCAATTTAAAATTGCCTACAGCCATGTGTTATTATTTTAGGCCTTCGATGCCTGTCTGCGGTCACTCCTTCCACTAGGCCTCCACTGACCACACAACTGCTGCCCGTGTACCCCTGTAACCAATTTAAAATTGCCTACAGCCATGTGTTATTATTTTAGGCCTTCGATGCCTGTCTGCGGTGACTCCTTCCACTAGGCCTCCACTGACCACACCACTGCTGCCCGTGTACCCCTGGAACCAATTTAAAATTGCCTACAGCCATGTGTTATTATTTTAGGCCTTCGATGCCTGTCTGCGGTCACTCCTTCCACTAGGCCTCCACTGACCACACCACTGCTGCCCGTGTACCCCTGGAACCAATTTAAAATTGCCTACAGCCATGTGTTATTATTTTAGGCCTTCGATGCCTGTCTGCGGTCACTCCTTCCACTAGGCCTCCACTGACCACACCACTGCTGCCCGTGTACCCCTGTAACCAATTTAAAATTGCCTACAGCCATGTGTTATTATTTTAGGCCTTCGATGCCTGTCTGTGGTCACTCCTTCCACTAGGCCTCCACTGACCACACCACTGCTGCCCGTGTACCCCTGTAACCAATTTAAAATTGCCTACAGCCATGTGTTATTATTTTAGGCCTTCGATGCCTGTCTGCGATCACTCCTTCCACTAGGCCTCCACTGACCACACCACTGCTGCCCGTGTACCCCTGGAACCAACATCAGAAAATATAAAAATAAGTATTTTGCTTATAAAAAAGAAAATACTGGAGAGATATCAAATGCAGACATTTTAACATTAAAAACAAACACATACAACAATAATCTGGTACAGTACTAAAAATGGCCACCAGCTACAATAACTTTCTCCTGCAAGTAGTTAACTGAAAGGTTTTTTCAATTTTAAACACAGATATGGCATCCACCGAGTGTTGTCCTGTCGCGTCTTCTTTATATTATTGCCAAGAAGATGCAAAAAAATGAAAATAATAAAATCATTATTTATCAAAAAAATAGAGTAAGTCAAAACCACATTGCAAATAAACATTCATTACAAATAAAGAAGCAGGGCGCGTCCGAGGGTGAGTATATACCTAATAAGAATATAATCACCCTCGGACGCGCCCTGCTTCTTTCCGACAGCCTTCCTTCCTAAGAATCAGCCCTTCCATGGTGTAGAGAGAGGGTTTGTTACACTCCAAGGTGTTCCCCAGGTTGCCTTTCCTGAGCTTCGATCTTCCGGCTCTCGTTTAGTAGTTGTTGGAAACTACGCTGCATTGGGCCTACAAATTGGGTATGGGGTGTAGAGAGATGGTGTGTTCCACTCCAAGGTGTTCCCCAGGTTGCCTTTCCTGAGCTTCGATCTTCTGGCTCTCGTTTAGTAGTTGTTGGAAACTACGCTGCATTAGGCCTACAAATTGGGTATGGGGTGTAGAGAGATGGTGTGTTCCACTGTAGAGAGATGGTGTGTTCCACTCCAAGGTGTTCCCCAGGTTTCCTCTCCATTGCTTCGATCTTCCGGCTCTCGTTTAGTAGTTGTTGGAAACTATGCTGCATTAGGCCTACAAATTGGGTATGGGGTGTAGAGAGATGGTGTGTTACACTCCAAGGTGTTCCCCAGGTTTCCTCTCCATTGCTTCGATCTTCCGGCTCTCGTTTAGTAGTTGTTGGAAACTACGCTACATTAGGCCTACAAATTGGGTATGGGGTGTAGAGAGATGGTGTGTTACACTCCAAGGTGTTCCCCAGGTTTCCTCTCCATTGCTTCGATCTTCCGGCTCTCGTTTAGTAGTTGTTGGAAACTACGCTGCATTAGGCCTACAAATTGGGTATGGGGTGTAGAGAGATGGTGTGTTACACTCCAAAGTGTTCCCCAGGTTTCCTCTCCATTGCTTCGATCTTCCGGCTCTCGTTTAGTAGTTGTTGGAAACTACGCTGCATTAGGCCTACAAATTGGGTATGGGGTGTAGAGAGATGGTGTGTTACACTCCAAGGTGTTCCCCAGGTTTCCTCTCCATTGCTTCGATCTTCCGGCTCTCGTTTAGTAGTTGTTGGAAACTACGCTGCATTAGGCCTACAAATTGGGTATGGGGTGTAGAGAGATGGTGTGTTCCACTCCAAGGTGTTCCCCAGGTTTCCTCGCCAATGCTTCGATCATCATGCTCTCGTTTAGTAGTTGTTGGAAACTACGCTGCATTAGACCTACAAATTGGGTATAGGGTGTAGAGAGATGGTGTGTTCCACTCCAAGGTGTTCTCCAGGTTGCCTTTCCTGAACTTCTATATTCAGGCTCTCATTAAATTGTGGTTAAACGGAACAACTGCATTTGGCGTACTAGTTGGTTTGGGGCCTACTATCGGTGTCTGCCGCTCCTTGCTGTTCTCCTGGTTTCCTGTCCTGAAATTCCGTTTTCAGGCGCACGTTAAGTAGTTGTTAATGTTAGACTGCATTTGGCCTACTAGTTGGGTTGGGGCCTAATATCGGTGTCTGCCACTCCTTGCTGTTCTCCTCCACTGAACAAAGCTGTGCCGCCTGTTTACTACTGTTGCCAATTTTGAACTGCATTTCGACTACTTACTGATTTGGGCCTACTCTCTGTGTCAGCCTCTCATTCCAGTTGTCCTCCACTGCAATGCCCCCTGATTAGTCCTGTGTTACCAATTTTGAACTGCATTTAGCCCACTTTATTCTTTGGGCCTATATCTGTGTTTCCTCCTCATCCTGCCCATTGCCCAGCCAGTGATAGATGAGTCTGCTGGTACATTGACCCATAACGCAACATTTCCCGTGCACGCTACACTGCAAGATTGTGACCCTGCTGAAAGTCAGGTCCCCCTTCCCGCATACCATACCACCTTACACGGGGACAAACAGGAAGGTGCAGATGAAAGTGCAGGTTCCTTCATCAGGTGGGGGGAGGAATACTAGTTGGCGACGTCACTGGCACAGGGCCTCTCATGGTACGCAAAAGTGTTGCTGCCGGTGGGAGGCGCCCCCGCCGTGCAAACACACCGCTGTACTTTGAGGGGCCCTGTGCCAGTGCCAATGCCAATGAGTGGGCCCCCCCTGCTTGCTCAGGTTCACAGCACTTGCAAAGTTGAAATACTTACCTCTCCCTGCTCCACTGCCGTGACGTGGTCCAGATTTCCTGGGCCCACTAATTACTTGAACCAGCCCTACCCACCACAACTTTAGCCAAATGACCCCCAATTTCAAATGCCTTCCAATTATTATAAGGTAAATTACGCTTGACAAGCTTCATTAAGAAGAATGGATGGTTTTGACATTAAAATGGGCACTCTAGGTGTTTTCCTGGCCCCCACTCACTGCCGACTATGCTGCCCCATTGACTTGCATTGGGTTTCGTGTTTCGGTCGATCCCGACTTTACGTCATAATCGGCCGATTTCACTCGACCCGACTTTTGAGATAGTCGGGTTTCGCGAAACCCGGCTCGACTCTAAAAAGGTCAAGGTCGCTCAACTCTAATGCACACAGCTACATTTGTATTCTTTTAGAAATCGAATTTACTGTATTTTTCACTTAGAAATGTATAAAAATTTATATATCACACTTGTCTTTTTTATATTTAACTGAGAATGTTTATGGAAATAACTTGCCAATACTGACCACAATATTTCTTTCTTAAATGCCAATATAACTCCTTTTGTGCCAATATAACTCCTTTTAAGGCTAGGTGCACAAGACCGTGTCTTCTCTAATCCAAGAGAATTGGGTCGATTATGCAAAATCACGCTCTGATCAAACTCTGGCTAGAGTTTGATCACAGTGTGACCCAATTCTCTTGAATGAGGAGAAGATGGAGACAAAAGTCTCCATCTTCTCTTTTCTGTTGATACATTATGTTTTCCATGGACTCTTTGACTTGCATGGCTTGATTATCGGATTGCACTCTGACTGAAATTATGGCCATATGTACGAGCCCTATGATAGGAGTCGAATTCCCTCCCCTGCACAGGGGGAATCTTGAACCATGTCCGCTGCAGTCTCCCATTCTCTTTCAGCCACAGTGGAGCCTGCTCAGCAGAGACATCGGTCCCAGCGTCTGGCTCAAGCTGATACTGTGCACTTGGTTACTGCTGCTTTTCCAGGCTCTGCCTTTGTAGCAAGCATTGATCAGCAGCAAGCAGATGTTTCAGGGACTAAGTCCTGCTTTTCCCATACTGAGCATGCCCATGGTATGACCTCCCATTGGAGGTCGGGGGTCACATGCTCAGGTCCTGTTGCGACTCCTATTGGACCATCAGGAAGGTCCCAGAGCGCTACTACTATAAAAGGTTTGCATGGCCGAGCTAGTGTTAACCTGTTTTCATGTGTGTGTGGATGTATGCCTGTCGATGGATGAAAGCTCCGAATCATTCCCATTCCTAGAGTTGTTGACTGCTCGCGAATGGAGGAGCTACCTAACCCCTGACAGTGCTATCTCACACCAGAGCACAATCTGTGCAGTAATCCTTTATCCTGACAATCGGTCAGTGTAGAGTGGGAACTCCCGCTTGGTCTCAGCTGCTGACTCGGGGCGTCCTCAGGCGCGGGCTCAAAAGCCACCGAGGGTCAGAGTGAGACCGGGCACCAGCTTAGTGGGGGTGAATCTCAGGGATCCCACTAGCGTCTTCAGCTGCACTCTGTGACTGTTAACAGGGTGCAGCATTTATTTAGGTGACTCTGTAAAGCAACAGAGATCGCTCCCTTTCACACTGGGTGAGGTCTAAGCCCACGTGTAAGCGTACATTCACCATTACTCAGCAGCAGGTACCATCTCTGCACGGTGGACCCCGGGCTGCGAACGCACCTCATATCTACCTCTTTATTATTTGGTGCGTTCCTCTAACCCTAAGGGTATGTGCACACGTCAGGATTTCTTACAGAAATTTTCCTGACAAAAACCGGACATTTCTGCCAGAAATCCGCATGCTTTTTTTTGCGTTTTTCATGTGTTTTTGTTGCGTTTTTTGTGCGTTTTTCCCAACTGCATAGAATAGCGGGAAAAACGCAGAAAATCCGCAAAATTAACGAACATGCTGCTTTTTTTACCGCATCATGTTCACAAAACATGCAGAATGCATTCTAAATGATAGGATGCATAATGTATGCATTTTTAATGAGTTTGTATAGCGTTCTTACCGCGAAAAAACACGAAAAAACCTGAACGTGTGTACATAGCCTTTCACTCTACATCTGCCAGATTTTGTACTTATTTTTCACCAAAGAATGCCCCTCCAGACTCTATTTACTCTCCAGTAGCTATTGGAAATTTCCTGCTGTAGTTCTAGTGCTCTTGGTCTATCATGCACAGTGCAGTCTCTTTCAGATGGATTTCTGCCAGCATAGCCATTCTCTGCTTCCAGCCCTGCAAGTATATCCAACCTTTAGAATCCACCTTAGGGTATGTGCAGAGATCAGTAAACGCTGTGGGTTGGATGCTGTGTACTTGTGCAACATCCAACCAGCAGCATCCAGATGTTATAGTATAGTGGATGGGATTTCAAAGAGCCCACAATGCATTCACAGACACCCAAGGATCACCCAAGGAGACTGATATGCGGCGCGTCTCTCCAGACTGCAATATGTCAATGTCTCCTGCGGAGACACTAGTCTCTGCAAGAGAAACTGCATCTATAGAATATATTGGACGCTGTGAATCTGCATGACACAGTGAACACATGCAGATTTACCTGCATTCAGTAGATGGCAGCGCTTTGGACGCAGAGAACATGCGCTGCATCCAAAGTGCTACCAATTCCTGATCGTCTGCACAAACTCTTATGCTTCTGTACAGTACAATCACTGATCAATATTCTCTACTGCTATCTTCTTTTTTCTGCCTGAAAGGTTTTATATCATCTTTAACTGATATCATTGATAGCCGCTCTGCTCTACCCCTCAGTAAAGTTTATAGTAACAGTGCACAGCTGAGCTGTGTTTGTTTCCTGACGCTGACATATTCGTGATGTAAAACTGCAAATAATGTGAACATACTTGCCTAGGGTCACAGATTTTGCTAGAATGATCAAGTGACCCAGACAAAAATTGTGAGGTTTGCCTAAAAGTGAACCCTATGTGTTTTCAGAGGCTTCCCAGATACTTCCAAAGGCTATTAATTCCTTCGCCTCGAAGGCTGTTTTCACCTTCCTGACCAGGCCAATTTTTACAATTCTTACCACTGCTACATTATGAGGTCATAACTCTAGAATGCTTCAACAGATCCTGGTGATTCTGAGATTTTCTTGTAACATATTGTACTATATGATAGTGGTAAAATTTATTTTATATGACTTTCGTTTATTTGTGAAAAAAAATGAAATTTGGCAAAAATTTTCAAATTTTGCAATTTTCCAACATTACATTTTTATGTCCTTAAGTCAGAGAGTCATATCGCACAAAATAGTAAATTAGTAACATTTCCCACATGTCTACTTTACATCAGCACAATTTTGGAAACATAATTTTTTTGGTTAGGAAGATATAAAGATTAAAAGTTGACCAGTGATTTCTCATTTTTACAGCTTAATTTGCAAAACCATTTTTTTATGGACCACCTCACATTTGAAGTGACTTTGAGGGGTCTATATGACAGAAAAGACCCAAAAATGACACCATTCTAAGAACTTCACCACTCAAGGTGCTCAAAACCACATTCAAGAATTTTATTAACCCTTCAGGTGCTTCACAGGAATTTTTGGAATGTGGAAGAAAAAAATAAACATTTACTTATCTTTCACAAAAAAATTTCCTTTAGACCTAATTTTTTTACTTTTGCAAGAGTGACAGGAGCAAATGGACCATACATTTTGTTGTGCAATTTATCCTGAGCGTGCTGATACCCCATATGTGGGGAAATCTACTGATTGGGCATACAAGAGGGCTGGGAAGGGAAGGAGCGCCATTTCACTTTTTGAATGTAAAATTTGCCGGCATAATTAGCGGATGCCATGTCATATTTGGAGAGCCCCTGATGTGCCTAAACAGTGGAAACCTTCCACAACTGACACCATTTTGTAAACTAGACCCCTTAGGGAACTTATCTAGATGTGTATTGAGCACCTTTAATGCAAAGGTGCTTAAGAAACGTTTATAATGTTAAGAAGTGAAAATTAAAAAATCACATTTTTCCCAGATAAATCTTATTTCGCTTCAAATTTTGCATTTTCATAAAGGTAACAAGAGAAATTGCTCCATTCAATTTGTTATGCTATTTCTCCTGAGTGCGCAGATACCCAATATGTGGAGGAAAACAACTGTTTGGGTGCAAGGCAGCGCTTGGAAGGAAAGGAGTGCCACTTGACTTTTTGAATGTAAAATATGCTGGAATAATTAGCAGTTACCATGTCATGTTTGGAGAGCCCCTGATGTGCCTAAACCCCACACAAGTGACACAATTTTGGAAACAAGACCCCTTATGGAACTTATCTAAATGTGTATTGAGCCCCTTGATCCCACAGGTGCTTCATAGAAGTTTATAAAGAAGAGACATGGAAATAGTAAAATCAATTTTTTCCCAAATAAATCTTAACGAAGCTCCATATTTTGAATTTTCATAATGGTAACAGGAGAAATTGCTCAATACAATTTGTTGTGCAATTTCGCCTGAGTAAACCGATACCCCAAATGTGGGGGAATACTACTGTTTGGGTGTATGGCAGGTCTTGGTAGTTAAGGAGCGCCATTTGACTCTTTAAATGCAAAATTTGATGGAATAATTAGCGGACGCCATGTCGCGTTGGATTAGCCCTTGATGTGCCTAAACAGTGGAAACCTCCCACAAATGACACCATTTTGGAAACTAGACCCCTTTGGGACCTTATCTAGATGTGTATTGAGCATACTGAACCCTCAGGTGCTTCGCAGAAGTTTATAACGTTAAGCCGTGAAAATAAAAAAAAAAAATCACAATGTTCCCACACATTTCTCCCACAAATATCCTTTTTAGCTACAAATTTTGCATTTTCACACGAGCAAAAGGAGAAACTGGATCCCACGCTTTGGTGGGCAATTTCTTCTGAGTTCATCGAAACCCCATATGTGGTCGAAAGCTACTTTTGAGGCACAGTGCAAAGCGCAGAAGGGAAGTAGCACCATATTGCAGTGCAGATTTTGCTGCACTTGTTTGAGGGTGCCATGTTACATTGGCAGAGCCCCTGAAGTGCCAGAACAGCAGAACCCCCCATAAGGGACCCCATTTTGGAAATTATAACCCTTTGGGATTTTTTTTACAGATGTAGTGATGATTTTGACTCCATGGGTGTTTTTCCAGAAACAGGCAGCAGTGGAAGTTGTGGAGTGAAAATTGCAAACTGGCATAGTAGCAACCAGTATGTTGCAGTCACCAGTACATTATGCCCAGCTCACGCATCTGAAAACACACACCTGTAAACTAGGCGGACTCTCATCACTTTAGAAATGCCAAACATTTGGGTGCTAAATGTTGTTTAGGCATACTGGGGCTCAGAACAGAGGGGGCATTTGGATTTGGGAGCAGATAATTTGCTGAATTTCTTTTGGGGAGTGAGTAGCCATTTCGCTTTTCCAGAGCTTTTGTATTACCAGTAAAGTGGATGCCCCCTATATTTTCGTTAACAGATGACAGATCTGAGTGAGAGCTTGCTTTTTTTGTGGATTGAGTTGAAGCTATTATGGGGGAACATTTTACATAACATATGGGATCACATTTATTTGGCGCTCTACGATGACCACTTACTTTGGGGTTTCCATATAAATCTCCGAGGGACGTGACAGATGAAACCCCTGAGGGATCCATTCACTATAATGAGGCAGCAGAGTTATTCTGGACTCTGTCTGTCCTTTTCAGAAGTGTACAAAATTGTGGCCGATGGCACTTTTATGCAATCCTGAAAAGACTTACACAACCAGATCACAGGTCCTATGGCATCCACAGTGCCTCCATCTGCCTCATTATAGGGAATTTTCCTCCGGAGGTTCTGTCTCAATCATGTATTTCAGAGATTTACACGGAAACCCCGGTGTAAGTGCTCAGCGCAGAGCACCGGATAAATGTGCGCCAAGCCGTTCTGCAATCTTTGGGAGGCAGAATGAAAAAATCAACAGCATGTGAAGAATTAGTTTTATTTATTTTTTACGTCGCTCCTTGTGCGGTATAAGTGATTAGGCGACTTTATACTTCGTGTCAGTGCGATTACAGCGATACCAGATTTATATCGGGTTTTTATGTTTGGCTGCTGTCACACACTTAAAGATGCTTTTAATTGCATCACCATATTATGATAGCTATAATTTTTCCATATTTTAGCCGACAGAGTCATGTGATGGCTTTTTTTTGGGGACAATCTGTCATTTTTATTGGTACCATTTTTGGGCACATTATGTTTTTTGATCACTCTCTATTCTGATTTTTGGGAGACATAATGAACAAAAACCAGCAATTCAGGAATTGCTTCTTTTTTTTATATACCGTTTCACGTGTGGTAAAATTGGTAAAACTGCTTTATTTTTGGGGTCATTACGATTACATTTATATCTTTTTTTATGTTTTGGTGCTTTTACATAATAAAACTATTTTATTGAAAAAATAATTTTTGCATCACTTTATTCTGAGAGCTGTAACTTTTTTATCTTTCTGCTGATGGAGCTCTATGGTGGATGGATGGGAGATGGGAGAACTACAATACCCAGATAGATTAGCGAAATTAGGATTATTTAGTCTAGAAAAAAGACGACTGAGGGGCGATCTAATAACCATGTATAAGTATATAAGGGGACAATACAAATATCTCGCTGAGGATCTGTTTATACCAAGGAAGGTGATGGGCACAAGGGGGCATTCTTTGCGTCTGGAGGAGAGAAGGTTTTTCCACCAACATAGAAGAGGATTCTTTACTGTTAGGGCAGTGAGAATCTGGAATTGCTTGCCTGAGGAGGTGGTGATGGCGAACTCAGTCGGGGGGTTCAAGAGAGGCCTGGATGTCTTCCTGGAGCAGAACAATATTGTATCATACAATTATTAGGTTCTGTAGAAGGACGTAGATCTGGGTATTTATTATGATGGAATATAGGCTGAACTGGATGGACAAATGTCTTTTTTCGGCCTTACTAACTATGTTACTATGTTACTATGTTACTATGTATGGTGGCTTGTATTTTGCAGGACAAGATGTTGTTTTCAGCTGTACCATTTTTATCTACATTTGTCTTTTTGATCGTGTTTTATTGCACTTTTTGTTTGGCGGTATGATGCTAAAGCATTGTTTTATGCCTCGTTTTTGTTTTTTACAGTGTTCATTGAAGGGGTTAACTAGTGGGATAGTTTGATAGCGCGGGGCATTACGGACGCGGCGGTACAAAATATGTGTACTTTTATTGTTTTGTTTTATTTACATAAATAAATGTATTGGAAAAAAAATATTTATTTTTCTTTATTTAGGGATTTAAAAAAGAAAATTGTACACTTTGTAAAAATTTTTTCACTTTTTTACATTTTCCCAGTATGAGACATCACTGTATTATATCAGATCGCTGATCTGACACTCTGCACTACAGAGCATCAGATCAGCAATCTGCGGGCAGGGAGGGAGGCATGCCAGCGCCTGATCTGAGCAGGCGCTCACAAGTCACCTTCCCTGCAGGAAGGACTCCGTGGCAATCTTGGAGCCAGTGGTCTCCATGGAGACCATCAGGACAACGGAACTGCATCGCGTTGTCTTGAAGGAAGCGTGCAGGGAGCCCCCTCCATTCACGATGCCCCTCTGTCACTGTCACTACTCACAGCAGCATCAGAGGTGTTAAGTGCCCACAATCAGTGCTAACACTGATCGTGGGCTTTGCTGCAGGGTGTCACACACAGCTGACACCCACATGCGATCGCCGCGGCACTCAGCGTGAGGCCACGCGATTGTGCTACCATACTAGTACTGGGATTTGCGCAAATGCACCTCCCGCAGAACAGTACTAGTACGACGCATGTCGCAAACGGGTTAAATTAAAAATTTTGGGCTATTTCAATGTTACTAGCTACACACTAAATTATGTATTTTACTTATTTGTTTCATAGTCATTAACCTAAACAGCTTGTCCGAAAAATAGCTTAACTGCCTATAAATAAAAACAATCAATGATTTAATTTATTAGTCTAATCAGGAAACATGAAAGTTGAATTGTGATTTATTGCTAGAGGCAAGGCATTTTTTTTCCTAATATATCATTTTGCTAATTAAGAGTCTGTTTTAAATGTTTGATTTTCTAGTGAATATTTCTGAACAGTTCCACCAGAGTACACATGTCAGATATTACTGGGAGTCTACCTTACATGCCCTAAAACCTCTATTTGGCGGGGGTCCCACCTCTGAACAGCCATGGGTATCTATTTGACTGCCTTTATTATCTTTTTGGTCACATTCACACTTTCAGTATTTGGTCAGCATTTTACATCAGTGTTTTAAGCTAAAATCAGGAGTTGAACTTTCAGAGAAAAAGTATAATAGAAACACATCACCAATTCTGCTTATTGTCAGCATACAATGTACATATAGAGTCTGGTGTGGGAGGGATTAGCTTTCTCAGCTCTGCTTCATTCTAAACCTAAAAGCTCTGATTGTGTCACAACTAGTGCACCCAGTAAACTAAGTGATACATCGTTGGAATCAGGGTCTCTTTTCCAAGATTTTGCTGCTCTCAAATCAGTAGACTAAAATAATTTACAGTAGAATAGAGGGTATGAGGTAGGAAAAACCTGGTGACAGACTCCTTTTCATTCCATCTTGAAACAGAATGTGAACTTTCAGATTACTGAGTTGTCAGGATACTTGTTGCCCTCAGAGTTTTTTTTTAAAGGGAATGAGAGAAGGTTGAAGGGAGAAGTAAAAGGGATGGAAGAGCGTCGAAGGCAAAAAAAAAAAAACTCACTAAGACGGCTATCTTCTTGTAACTGGTGTATATCATGCCAGTGCTTGATTCATTGCTACATTGTTCATTAAAAATGTATAATGTCCTCAATGCTGATGCTTCTAAAAGTGTGCTAAGGAGAGACAATGGAACATGATCTCCTTTTTTTTCTATGTGTGCAGTTTTTGGGAGGCATCAGGGACAACTGAGAAATAGTCCGTAGAAGTGAACAAGTGGTGAAAATTCAGGATATGAGTCATGTGGTGGCCAAAAGTACTGTATGTGCACACACAGGATGGCTTATTCTGAAAAGTCACTTTTTAATGTCCTTACTGCCAACAAAGTGATATGAGATAAATATGTTTATAATATCTAACTGCCGTTACTACACTCTTCTATGGTTTTCCTTGTAGAAAACACTCTACAGAAGGACTAAATAGCTTTTCTTTTCATGTCTAATAACCATATAGGAAAAAGGTTCTGGTTTTATTATGAGACATTAATTTTTGAGTTTGCTTTTTTCTTACATGTTATGAAATCAGCATGGGTATAAACCATGACAATGACCACCCATCCTGTGCAGATGGTCTTCATATTATGTCAGGAGAATGGATCAAGGGGCAGAATCTTGGCGATGTTTCATGGTCCAGATGTAGCCGAGAAGACCTTGAAAAATTCCTCAGGTAATTAACTTATTATGAAACAATGCGTTATATACTGTGGCCGAAAGGCTGTCTATTCACAAAGTAATGTTATTGTATAGTAACAAGTAATGAGCAGTGTTAATGTCTACATCGTAGAAATAATTAATTCTGTCAACTTAGTGGTGCTCCCATAGCACATGAAATGTAACATTCTAAATTGTTTGACTTTTACCTCACATGTCCTACATGCATTACATTGGCTTATATTGTACAGTCCAAAGTAGAGGACAAATTAACGAATCTTTAGTTATAACAAATTACTTATATAATTATTTAGTTAATTTAGGTCTTCAATTACAATAATTACATTATTGACTGGAAAATATACCTTTTTATACTTTGTTTGATTTATGCATTTTCAAGGAAAATGTCAGGCTTCCTTGACAACTATTTTAATATTTTAAAGTTTGTTTATTAGAGAGCCATTCACACTAGGTAAATTGAAAGGTAGATGGCACCAAAGGAAAAATACATAGGACTGGCCTTATGTTGCATGACTCCCTGTGTGGTACCTCCAGTGTATAGAAAACTACAGTATATGATAATATAACCACCGTAATTATAAGCACTATGTGGTATGGTGCCTTAATAACAATGTCATATTTCGGCCTATACATTTACCTAAATAACACAAATACCATACTGTGCTCAAATAATAGCTTCATAGAGCGAACAAATGATATTTAAAAACAGAGCTTTACAAGATCTTCATATAGTTGGTATACAGTTCCCGTTAATATTTGTAGTGGTCAAAATCTTTAAAGTGCTGGCCATCTATAGTTCTCCTAGACTATGGGCACTTCACCTCTAAATCTGGCTTTAATAAAAGTTCACAATTTCATATAATTGAAAGGCATATGCTTCTTATATTTACAACTTCCAAGGCTAAAAGTCAACATCCTAATGACTTGTTAAAATAATATGCAAAAAATATGCAAAAAAGTCTAAATACTTTCTGTGAAGATCTGAGGTTGTGGGTTGTAATAATCACCTAGGCAGGTTATGATACAACTAGTTTTTATTCCTTACATCCATGGTTTTACAACAACTCTGAAGTAGATGGCAAAAATACATTGCCTCCAGTCCACAAGGTCCTCTTCCCAGGGTCGGTAGTCCAACTGCCTCCGTACCAGGCAATACTCAATGTCTCCCAAATTTTGGTTGGCCCAGAGATTTTGCATCTCTTACCAGCATAGTCTGTAGTCACAGTCCATGCTCCTCCAGACGACAGATAACACAACCAAAACCCATGTATCAAGCAGCAACAGAAATTTCTTTAAATCCAGACAACAGATCCCTCCAGGGCTTCAGCCTAGATTCCCGCTCCTCATCATCACTCCAATAACTCCCTCACTAGAACGTTTGCTTTTAGTTCAAAGAATGAAGAATGTCCAGAAGCCCATCACCTGGGACTGCATGTGAGACCCCTTTGGCGATGGCTCCATTGGTTCTACTGTCCCCATCCATACAACAGAACTAATGCCTGGAAGAAGAGCAGAATTATTGTGTTCCTTGATTACTAATCTTGGGTCTGGTCTTATGTGTAAGATCATAAGATCCAGCCTGCATGCCGTCTTTTGCTTACTGTAACTGAATGGAAACATTGATTCCTGCGGCTGAACTGATGAGCAAGGAGTCTTTAATAAAACACAGCAAGCCAATCTCTAATAAAACATAACAATAAGACTGACGTAACTGGTGCTCTGTGCTGTAAAATGTCTGCATCTCTTAGAGCTGCGGATTTCGCTCTATATCCATTGGTCCAATAGTCTGAGAACAAGGCCAGTTCCTCACACTTTGCATTATAGTCAATATGAATGAATTAACGGCACATTCTTCTGTTTCTCAGTCTCCAGTGCTGATCCTGTGACTACTATCTAAAATCATGGAAAATAAATGTAAGACTAACACAAATTTTGATTTTCACAAAATTTGCTGCTTCAGTTTTTATAGTGGCAAAATGCATTAATTCTAGATTCTTATGAAGAGTGATAACATGAATTTCATACAACTGCGAAATGTAATTTCTTGCCATGAAAATTAACTTACCGTATATACTCGAGTATAAGCCGACCCGAGTATAAGCCGACCCCCCTAATTTTGCCACAAAAAACTGGGGAAACTTATTGACTTGAGTATAAGCCTAGGGTGGAAATGCAGCATTTACCGGTGAATTTCAATAATAAAAATAGATCATTATTTCCCCATAGCTGTGCCACATAGTTCTCTGCACCGTTCATTATTTCCCCATAGCTGTGCCATGTAGTGCTCTGCACCGTTCATTATTTCCCGATAGCTGTGCCATATAGTGCTCTGCACCGTTCATTATTGCCCCATAGCTGTACCATATAGTGCTCTGCACCGTTCATTATTGCCCTATAGCTCTGCCCCATATAGTGCTCTGCACCGTTCATTATTTCCCCATAGCTGTGCCATATAGTGCTCTGCATCGTTCATTATTACCCCATAGCTGCCCCATATAGTGCTCTGCGCCGTTCATTATTGCCCTATAGCTGTGCCCCATATAGTGCTCTGCACCGTTCATTATTGCCCCATAGCTGTGCCCCATATAGTGCTCTGCACCGTTCATTATTGCCCTATAGCTGTGCCCCATATAGTGCTCTGCGCCGTTCATTATTGCCCTATAGCTGTGCCCAATATAGTGCTCTGCACCGTTTATTATTGCCCTATAGCTGTGCCCCATATAGTGCTCTGCACCGTTCATATTTCCCCATAGAAAGCTCTGCCATTGTCGCTGCTGCTGCAGTAAAAAAAAACAAAAAACATACTCACCTCTCTTGCTTGCAGCTCCCGGCGTCCGGTCCCGGCGTCTCGTCCCGGCGTCTCTGCACTGACTGATCAGGCAGAGGGCGCCGCGCACACTATATGCGTCATCGCGCCCTCTGACCTGAACAGACAGAGCGCAGAGACGCCGGGAAGATGGAGCGGCGCCCGGCGGCTGGAACGTGGACAGGTGACTGTGCAATACTTACCTGGTCCTGGCGTCTGGCTCCTTCTCCTGGACAGCTGTCTTCGGTGCCGCAGCTTCTTCCTCTATCAGCGGTCACCGTTACCGCTGATTAGAGAAATGAATAGGCGGCTCCACCCCTATGGGAGGTGGAGCCGCCTATTCATTTCTCTAATGAGCGGTCACACCTGACCGCTGATAGAGGAAGAACTGCAGCACCGAAGACCGTGGGACGGCAGGGGGAGCGCCAGGATCGCTGGAAGCAGGTAAGTATGCCTCAGCGCCCTCACCCCCTCACCCGCCGACCCTGCCACCCACCTTGACTCGAGTATAAGCCGAGAGGGGCACTTTCAGCCCAAAAATTTGGGCTGAAAATCTCGGCTTATACTCGAGTATATACGGTAATCACGAAAAAATAAATTCCGCTGAATTTCAGCCCTGCCAAAAAATTTCAATGATCTTCATGTTGGATCAGAAGAAAGTGTTAATTATATAATTTTATCACGCTGATTGAACTATAAGAGCAGACTGGTTGCTTTAAATGGGGCTGGTGATCAAAATCATTGTCTTCTGACAAGAACCATGGTTACTGGCAAGGAAATGATTAGTCATCATCGCTTTGCATCAAAAAGGCTTTATAAATAAGGACAATGCTGCTAATGAGATTGCCCATGATCAAGAACTTCAAAGATAGAGGTTCAACTGCTGTGAAGAATGCTTCAGGATCCACAAAAATGTCTATCGATTGCCAGGATTATTTACTAAGGTGGAAAGGAGGATACAGCTGTGCTCTTGATTCAACACTAGTGCATAGCTTGCTTAGCTGCTTGGGATTGGCAGCAGGCAGGTGACAATGACAATGCATACACAGTGAGGCAAAATGTTTTATAAGCTGGTCTGGTGTCAAGAAGGGCAGCAAAAAAGCCATTTATCTCCAAGAACATTTTCAAAAACAGACTGACTTTCTGGCAGAACTATAGGAATTATACTGCAGAGGACTGGGGTGAATCTGTTTTTTCTGATGGATTCCCCTTGAGACTGTTTGTGATATCTAGAAAATTTGTTCAGAGAAGAAAAGGTGAGCGTTAACACGAGTCTTATGTCATGCTAACAGCAAAGAATGCTGAGACTTTTCATGTAATTGGTTACATTTCATCCAATATTTCATGCCAACACTGACATGACTAAGGAATGGTATCTAAACATTGTCCAAGAGTGACCTCTCTCAACGGTCTCAGAGAAATTTAGTGATGAACAATGTTTTTTTTCAAGCATAATGGAGCACCATGTCACCAGGCAAAAGTGATAAAGTGGCTGGGTGCTCAAAATATTACATTTTGAGTCCATGGCCAGGAATCTCATCAAATCTTAATCCTATTGAGAACCTGCCAATCCTTAAGAAGCTGGTAGACAAACAAAAACATAGAACTTGGGATAAACTCAAACCACTGGGTTGCTATTAGTATCTGGGCTAGAAGTTGATATCCAGAATGCCAGGACGAATTGCAGAAGTTTTGAAAAATAAATATCAATATCAATAAATCAGTGTTATAAATATTCAGTCTTCACATAAACTACATTTTTTTTCAATAGAAATTTAAAAACTTATGAAATATTTATAATTGTACTCCAGTAAGCATAAAAGCATCTGACTAAAACACCTGAAATCTATGACATATGTCAAAATCTTAGTGCAAAACAATCGACTAAAGTAGGCCAACCAAATGATAGTGTATAATTAAAATGGATTTACACACACGTCTATCGAAATGCACAAAAACGATAAAACTGCATTGCCGTCTTGCTAAAATAAGTGATAAGATGTCTAAATTAAAGACAAAAATAATAAATCTTAATTATTTTGATTTTACATATGGTAATTAAATCTAATTAATGAAACCAAATGAAATTATGTATTTCCTTTAAAAGAATAGTTAACATGAACTCATCATCTGCAGAACATTTTTTTTGTTGACAATATACTGTCAAGCGCCAGGCATCGTTATTATTATTGCCAACTTGTCTCATAGTTAGTCTGATGTGAACCTTATGGATTAACTCCAAATATTGTTGCCTGACTCTAAAATTCAGCAACAATCCAGGCATCTTTTCTTATAGTTCACACATCAGTTCTTAGAAAGATTTTCTAGCAGTGCTTTTTTGTTCACTGATTGATGTCATATGCCTCCTATTTGCAGTAAGAATATGTAGATAAATAGATATGCAAAGGTGTGTTTTGTGTATACTGGTGTGAAAAGTGTTTGCCCCCTTCAAGAGAAAGATAACACTAGTAAACATAAAATGCAGTTTATAAATAAAGGTCTTCACTAGGGTTGAGCGAAACGGGTCGTTCATTTTCAAAAGTCGCCGACTTTTGGCAAAGTCGGGTTTCATGAAACCCGATCCGACCCCTGTGCGGGGTCGGCCATGCGGTACGCGACTTTCGCGCCAAAGTCGCGTTTCAATGACGCGAAAAGCGCCATTTCTCAGCCAATGAAGGTAAACGGAGAGTGTGGGCAGCGTGATGACATAGGTCCTGGTCCCCACCATCTTAGAGAAGGGCATTGCAGTGATTGGCTTGCTGTCTGCGGCGTCACAGGGGCTATAAAGGGGAGTTCCCGCCGACCGCCATGTTACTGCTGCTGATCTGAGCTTAGGGAGAGGTTGCTGCCGCTTCGTCAGAAGCAGGGATAGCGTTAGGCAGGGTCCATTAACCACCAAACCGCTTGTGCTGCAGCGATTTCCACAGCCCAACACCACCTTCGGTGTGCAGGGACAGTGGAAGCTACATTTTTTTTTTTTCCTCAGCGCTGTAGCTCATTGGGCTGCCCTAGAAGGCTCCCTGATAGCTGCATTGCTGTGTGTACGCCGCTGTGCAAACCAACTGCTTTTTTCAAAGCACAAATCCTCTTGTTCCTTCCTTTCTGCACAGCTATCTTGTTTGTTTGTCCACACTTTTTATTTAATTTGTGCATCAGTCCACTCCTTATTGCTGCCTGCCATACCTGGCTGAGATTACTGCAGGGAGATAGTAATTGAAGGACAGTTCCTTTTTTTTTTTATTTTTTTTTTTTGTGGGAGATTAAGATTGGCATTTCTGCTAGAGTGCCATCCCCGTCTGTGTCATCTCTCACTCAGTGGGCCATAGAAAGCCTATTTATTTTTTTGCTTGATTTGGGTTCTAAAATCTACCTGAAAAAATCACTACATCAATCAGTGGGAGAAAAATATTGGCCTCAGGGCTTGTGTGCCACTCCTTACTCCTGTGTGTGCCGTCTCTCACTCAGTGGGCCATAGAAAGCCTATTTATTTTTTTGCTTGATTTGGGTTCTAAATTCTACCTGAAAAAATCAATAAATCAATCAGTGGGAGATTAATATTGGCCTTTGGGCTTGTGTGCCAGTCCTAAGCGTGCCATCTCTCTCTCTCAGATAGTGGGCCATAGAAAGCCTATTTGTTATTTTTTTTATTGGGTTTATAAATTTTCCCTGGAAAAAAAAAAAAAAAGTAGGAGATTAATATTGGCCTCTGGGCTTGTGTGCCAGTCCTGAGCGTGCCATCTCTCTCACAAATAGTGGGCCATAGAAAGCCTATTTATTTTTTGGGTTGATTTGGGTTCCAAAATCTACCTGAAAAAAATCACTAAATCAATCAGTGGGAGATAAATATTGGCCTCTGGGCTTGTGTGCCACTCCTGACTCCTGTGTGCATCCTCTCTCACTCAGTGGGCCCTACAAAGCCTATTTTTTTTTTATTTGTTTTCTAAATTCTCCCTGAAACAATAATTTCATTTTATTTGGTTTATAAATTCTTCCTTAAAAAAATCATTTTTTTTATTATTTTTTTTTCTAAAGTCTCCCTTTTAAAAAAACAAAAACAAATCAGTGGGAGATTAATATTTACATTTGCGCTTCAGTGACAGTCCTGCGTGTGTGGCATCTCTCTCATTTGTTGCCACCAACAACAGAGTGTGTAACATTGTGCCTGATTTTCGTTGTGGTCTCACCCACCTGTAAAGGGGTAGCTAAATCATACTGAAGTTATAGCTCACCGTGTAAGTTGTGTGACAGCAACAAATAACGTTAGTTTGGTAACGTTTTTAAAACAATGAGGAAGTCTGGTGGAAGAGGTCGTGGCCGGGGGCGTTCATTGTCAGCTGGTAATGAGGGTAGTGGTAGCGGTGGAGCATCAGGTGGTCGTGGGAAAAAAAATATTGCACCTAAGTCTGGAGCTGTGGAGCCAGGTTCGTCGTCTGGCTACACAAGGCCTCGAACGCTCCCTTTTCTGGGAGTAGGAAAACCGCTTTTAAAGCCGGAGCAGCAAGAGCAAGTTTTGGCTTATCTTGCTGACTCAGCCTCTAGCTCTTTTGCCTCCTCTCGTGAAACTGGTAAATGTCAAAGCAGCGCGTCGTTAGTGGATGTTCACGGTCAGGGACAAGTCACTTCCTTGTCCTCTTCAGCAAAAACAACAACAGAGAAGAATGCAGCAGGCGACACAACGGGTTACTCCATGGAGCTCTTTACACATACCGTCCCTGGCTTAGAAAGTGAAGCAGTTAACAGTCCATGCCCATTACAAGTTGAATCTGACATGGAGTGCACTGATGCACAGCCACAGCCAGACTACTATGCTGGTCCTTTGACTCAGACCACAACATTGCCCTCGCAGGGTGCTGATCAAGAATCAGACCCTGATGAGACTATGTTGCCCCATCACGAATGCTATACCACCGACCGACACGGTGACACAGACGAAGTTGCACACGAGCTACAAGAAGAGGTAATAGATGACCCAGTTCTTGACCCCGATTGGCAGCCATTGGGGGAACAGGGTGCAGGCGGCAGCAGTTCTGAAGCGGAGGAGGAGGGGCCGCAGCAGGCATCAACATCGCAACAGGTTCCATCTGCCGGGCCCGTATCTTGCCCAAAACGCGTGGCAAAGTCAAAACCTGTTGGAGGACAGCGTGGCCATCCGGTTAAAGCTCAGTCTGCAATGCCTGAAAAGGTATCCGATGCTAGAAAGAGTGCAGTCTGGCATTTTTTTAAACAACATCCAATTGATCAGCGCAAAGTCATCTGTCAAAAATGTTCAACTACCTTAAGCAGAGGGCAGAATCTGAAAAGTCTCAATACAAGTTGCATGCATAGACATTTAACCACCATGCATTTGCAAGCTGGACTAACTACCAAACGTCCCTTAAGGTTGTAGCACCCTCGGCCAATGAAGCTAGTCATCAACGCAACATCCCTTCCGGCAGAGTAGGGCCACCATTTTCTGCACCACCTGCAGTATCTGTGCAGGTTTCTTTGCCAGGCCAAAGCAGTCAGGGTCAGGGAATCACCAGTTTCGTAGTAGGAAACACTGCATCTAGGGCACCGGCGGCAACGATACCATCTCCCACCGTCTCTCAGTCTGCCATGTCCACAGGCACCCCCGCTAGTTCCACGATCTCCAGCTCTCCAGTCCAGCTCACCCTACATGAGACTATGGTTAGAAAAAGGAAGTACTTAGCCTCGCATCCGCGTACACAGGGTTTGAACGCCCACATAGCTAGACTAATCTCGTTAGAGATGATGCCCTACCGGTTAGTTGAAAGCGAAGCTTTCAAAGCCCTGATGGATTACGCTGTACCACGCTACGAGCTACCCAGTCGACACTTTTTTTCCAGAAAAGCCATCCCAGCCCTCCACCAGCATGTTAAAGAGCGCATCGTCCATGCACTCAGGCAATCTGTGAGCACAAAGGTGCACCTGACAACAGATGCATGGACCAGTAGGCATGGCCAGGGACGTTACGTGTCCATCACGGCACACTGGGTAAATGTGGTGGATGCAGGGTCCACAGGGGACAGCAAGTTTGGGACAGTTCTGCCTAGCCCACGGTCTAGGAAACAGTTGGCTGTAGCCGTTCGCACCCCCTCCTCCTCCTCCTCGTCCTCCTGCAGAAGCGAGACCTCGTCCACAGACCGCAGTCGCACAACCACTCCATCCGCAGCTGCCACTGTTGCACACCAGGTCTCCCATTATGGGGCAGCTACTGGCAAACGTCAGCAGGCTGTATTGGCTATGAAGTGTTTGGGCGACAACAGACACACCGCTGAAGTTCTGTCCGAGTTCTTGCAGAAAGAAACGCAGTCGTGGCTGGGCACTGTAGATCTTGAGGCAGGCAAGGTAGTGAGTGATAACGGAAGGAATTTCATGGCTGCCATCTCCCTTTCCCAACTGAAACACATTCCTTGCCTGGCTCACACCTTAAACCTGGTGGTGCAGTGCTTCCTGAAAAGTTATCTGGGGTTATCCGACCTGCTCCTCAAAGTGCGTGGACTTTGCTCACATATCCGCCGTTCGCCCGTACACTCCAGCCGTATGCAGACCTATCAGCGTTCTTTGAACCTTCCCCAGCATCGCCTAATCATAGACGTTGCAACAAGGTGGAACTCAACATTGCACATGCTTCAGAGACTGTGTGAACAGAGGCGGGCTGTTATGTTTTTGTGGGAGGATACACATACACGGGCAGGCAGTAGGATGGCAGACATGGAGTTGTCAGGTGTGCAGTGGTCGAAGATTCAAGACATGTGTCAAGTCCTTCAGTGTTTTGAGGAATGCACACGGCTGGTTAGTGCAGACAACGCCATAATAAGCATGAGCATCCCCCTAATGCGTCTGCTGATGCAAAGTTTGACGCACATAAAGGATCAGGCGTCTGCAGCTGAGGAAGAGGAAAGCCTTGATGACAGTCAGCCATTGTCTGGCCAGGGCAGTGTACAGGACGAGGTAACGGGCGAACAGGAGGAGGAGGACGGGAGGATGATGGGGATGATTATATTTTTAATGAGGAAGCTTTTCCGGGGCCAGTGGAAATTGTTGGCGCGGCAAGGCCGGGTTCTGGTTTTTGGAGGGACACAAGTGACGTGGATTTGCCTGAAACTGCCCCTCAACCAAGCACAACCACAGATTTGAGAACTGGAACTTTGGGCCACATGGCGGATTATGCCTTACGTATCCTCAAAAGGGACACACGCATAACAAAAATGATGAACGATGACGATTACTGGTTGGCCTGCCTCCTTGATCCTCGCTATAAAGGCAAATTGCAAAATATAATGCCACATGAGAACTTGGAACTAATATTAGCAACCAAACAATCAACTCTTATTGACCGTTTGCGTCTGGCATTCCCTGCACACAGCGCCCGTGATCGTTCTAACACGAGCTGCAGGGGCCAGCAGCCCAGAGGTGTTAGAGGGGCAGAAATCAGAAGTGGCGTTGGCCAGAGGGGTTTTCTGACCAGGTTGTGGAGTGATTTTGCTATGACCGCAGACAGGACAGGTACTGCAGCATCAATTCAAAGTGACAGGAGACAACATTTGTCCAGTATGGTTACAAACTATTTTTCATCCCTTATCGACGTTCTCCCTCAACCGTCATTCCCATTTGATTACTGGGCATCAAAATTAGACACCTGGCCAGAATTGGCAGAATATGCATTGCAGGAGCTTGCTTGCCCGGCAGCTAGTGTCCTATCAGAAAGAGTATTCAGTGCTGCAGGTTCAATACTAACAGAAAAAAGGACTCGTCTGGCTACCCAAAATGTAGATGATCTAACCTTCATTAAAATGAACCACAACTGGATTTCGAAATCTTTTGCCCCACCTTGCTCGGCTGACACCTAGCTTTCCTATGTAAAGGTCTTGCCTGTGGACTATTCTGAACGACTTTTCCAATCTCGTAATTTGCAGCACCTGATTGTCCAGCATCCGACATGTTAACACCTCCCTAAATGGCCAAAGTCCCCACACGGGGCCGTGGTATCGCCACTTGGCGCCAGCACCCGTGAGAGTACTGTTTGTCTGAAGAGGTGGGTGTGCCCGCTTTTGGTCGACGGCACTGCCACTAGGTCCCTCATAGTACAATAAAGTGTCTGGCGGTGGTGGTGCGCACCCAACGTCAGACACACCGTTGTAATATGAGGGGCCCTGGGCCTGTACCGCCGGCCACAAGACAGTCCCCCTTGTTGTGAATTCTGTGGCCGAGTTCACTTCTGTGGTCACAAGTGGTATTGCAGTCTCTGGGCTTCCTCCCTCAGGTGTTTTGGTGAGCTCGTTGGCTGCCTTGCTATTTAGCTCCACCTGAGTCTGTCTTCCTTGCTCCTTGTCAATGTTCCAGTGTTGGATCTGAGCTACTGCATCTTTCCTTGGGCCTGCTGCTCTGCTAGATAAGTGCTTCTAGTTTGTTTTCTGTTTTTTCTGTCCAGCTTGCTATTAACTTTTGCTGGAAGCTCTGAGAAGCAAAGGGGTGCACCGCCGTGCTGTTAGTTCGGCACGGTGGGTCTTTTTGCCCCTTTGCATGGTTTTCGTTTTAGGGTTTTTTGTAGACTGCATAGTTCTCTTTGCTATCCTCGCTCTGTCTAGAATATCGGGCCTCACTTTGCTGAATCTATTTCATTCCTACGTTTGTCTTTTCATCTTGCTAACAGTCATTATATGTGGGGGGCTGCCTATTCCTTTGGGGTATTTCTCTGAGGTAAGTCAGGCTTGTATTTCTATCTTCAGGCTAGTCAGCTCCTCAGGCAGTGCCGAGTTGCATAGGTAGTTGATAGGCGCAATCCACTGCTGCTTATAGTTGTGTGAGGATAGATCAGGTACTGCAGTCTACAGAGATTCCACGTCTCAGAGCTCGTCCTATTGTTTTTGGTTATTGCCAGATCTCTGTATGTGCGCTGATTACTGCACGCTGTGTTGCCTGATTGCCAGCCATAACAGTACAAGGAGCCCTCCAATGATTTCCAATAGAGGGAAAAAAGAAATCCTGACATCATTTTTTTTCCTTAGCTCTGTCTTCAGTCTTTTTTTTCCCCTAGACATTAGAGTGCTTCAGGACACAGCTGTGGACATGGATATTCAGGCTCTGTGCTCCTCAATTGATAATCTCGTTGTAAATGTACAAAAGATTCAAGATACTATTGATCAGAAATCGATGCTAGAACCAAGAATTCCGATTCCTGATTTGTTTTTTGGTGACAGAACTAAGTTCTTGAGCTTCAGAAATAATTGTAAGCTATTTTTGGCCTTGAAACCTCATTCTTCTGGTAATCCTATTCAACAGGTTTTGATTATTATTTCTTTTTTGCGCGGCGACCCACAGGACTGGGCGTTTTCTCTTGCACCAGGAGATTCTGCATTGAGTAATGTTGATGCATTTTTCCAGGCGCTCGGATTGCTTTACGATGAGCCTAATTCAGTGGATCAAGCTGAGAAAAATCTGCTGGCTTTATGCCAGGGTCAGGATGATGTAGAAGTATATTGTCAGAAATTTAGGAAATGGTCAGTACTCACTCTGTGGAATGAATCTGCACTAGCGGCTTTGTTCAGAAAGGGTCTCTCTGAAGCTCTTAAGGATGTAATGGTGGGATTTCTTATGCCTGCTGGTTTGAATGAGTCTATGTCCTTGGCCATTCAGATCGGTCGTCGCTTGCGCGAGCGTAAATCTGTGCACCATCTGGCGGTATTGTCTGAGAGTAAGCCTGAGCCTATGCAGTGCGACAGGACTATGACTAAAGTAGAACGGCACGAACACAGACGTCTGAACAGACTGTGTTTTTATTGTGGTGATTCTACTCATGCTATTTCTAATTGTCCTAAACGCACTAGGCGGTTCGATAGCTCTGCCGTTATTGGTACTGTACAGTCCAAATTCCTTTTGTCCATTACCTTAATGTGCTCTTTGTCATCATATTCTGTCATGGCGTTTGTGGATTCAGGCGCTGCCCTGAATCTGATGGATTTGGATTATGCTAAACGTTGTGGATTTTTCTTGGAGCCTTTGCGGTGTCCTATTCCGTTGAGAGGAATTGATGCTACACCTTTGGCCAAGAATAAGCCTCAGTACTGGGCCCAGCTGACCATGTGCATGGCTCCTGCACATCAGGAAGTTATTCGCTTTTTGGTACTGCATAATTTGCATGATGTGGTCGTGTTGGGGTTGCCATGGCTACAAACCCATAATCCAGTATTGGATTGGAACTCTATGTCGGTAACCAGCTGGGGTTGTCAGGGAGTACATGGTGATGTTCCATTTTTGTCTATTTCGTCATCCATTCCTTCTGACATCCCAGAGTTCTTGTCGGACTTTCAGGATGTATTTGAAGAGTCCAAGTCTGATGCCCTACCTCCGCATAGGAATTGTGATTGTGCTATCGATTTGATTCCTGGTAGTAAATTCCCTAAGGGTCGTTTATTTAATTTGTCCGTACCTGAACACACCGCTATGCGCAGTTATGTGAAGGAGTCCCTGGAGAAGGGACATATTCGCCCATCGTCGTCACCATTGGGAGCAGGGTTCTTTTTTGTAGCCAAGAAGGATGGTTCGCTAAGACCGTGTATTGATTACCGCCTTCTTAATAAGATCACTGTTAAGTTTCAGTATCCCTTGCCATTGATTTCTGACTTGTTTGCTCGGATTAAGGGGGCTAGTTGGTTTACTAAGATTGATCTTCGTGGTGCGTATAATCTGGTGAGAATCAGGCAGGGAGATGAATAGAAAACGGCATTTAATACGCCCGAGGGTCATTTTGAGTATCTGGTGATGCCGTTCGGACTTGCCAATGCTCCATCTGTTTTTCAGTCTTTTATGCATGACATTTTCCGTGAGTATCTGGATAAATTCTTGATTGTTTACTTGGATGACATTTTGATCTTCTCAGATGATTGGGAGTCTCATGTGAAGCAAGTCAGAATGGTTTTCCAGGTACTGCGTGCTAATTCCTTGTTCGTGAAGGGATCAAAGTGTCTCTTCGGTGTGCAGAAAGTTTCATTTTTGGGGTTCATCTTTTCCCCTTCTACTATCGAGATGGATCCGGTTAAGGTTCAGGCCATCCAGGATTGGACTCAGCCGACATCTCTAAAAAGTCTGCAGAAATTCCTGGGCTTTGCTAATTTTTATCGTCGCTTCATCTGTAATTTTTCTAGCATTGCCAGACCATTGACCGATTTGACCAAGAAGGGTGCTGATTTGGTTAATTGGTCTTCTGCTGCCGTGGAAGCTTTTCAGGAGTTGAAGCGTCGTTTTTGCTGTGCCCCTGTGTTGTGTCAACCTGATGTTTCTCTTCCGTTCCAGGTCGAGGTTGATGCTTCTGAGATTGGTGCAGGGGCGGTTTTGTCACAGAGAGGTTCTGGTTGCTCAGTGTTCAAACCATGTGCTTTCTTTTCCAGGAAATTTTCTGCTGCTGAGCGTAATTATGATGTGGGCAACCGAGAGTTGCTGGCCATGAAGTGGGCATTCGAGGAGTGGCGTCATTGGCTTGAGGGTGCTAAGCATCGCGTGGTGGTTTTGACTGATCATAAGAACCTTACTTATCTTGAGTCTGCCAAGCGCTTGAATCCTAGACAGGCCCGTTGGTCGTTATTTTTTGCTCGTTTTGATTTTGTGATTTCATACCTTCCGGGCTCTAAAAATGTGAAGGCGGATGCTCTGTCTAGGAGTTTTGTGCCCGACTCTCCGGGGTTATCTGAGCCGGCGAGTATCCTCAAGGAAGGAGTCATTGTGTCTGCCATCTCCCCTGATTTGCGGAGAGTGTTGCAGAAATTTCAGGCTAATAAACCTGATCGTTGTCCGGCCGAGAAACTGTTCGTCCCTGATAGGTGGACTAGTAAAGTTATCTCTGAACTTCATTGTTCGGTGCTGGCCGGTCATCCAGGAATCTTTGGTACCAGGGAGTTGGTTGCTAGATCCTTCTGGTGGCCATCTCTGTCACGGGATGTGCGTGCTTTTGTGCAGTCCTGTGGAATTTGTGCTAGGGCTAAGCCCTGCTGTTCACGTGCCAGTGGGTTGCTTTTGCCCTTGCCGGTCCCGAAGAGGCCTTGGACACATATTTCGATGGATTTCATTTCTGACCTTCCCGTTTCTCAAAAAATGTCGGTCATTTGGGTGGTCTGTGATCGCTTTTCTAAAATGGTCCATCTGGTGCCCTTGGTTAAATTGCCTTCCTCCTCTGATTTGGTGCCTTTGTTCTTCCAGCATGTGGTTCGTTTACATGGCATTCCTGAGAATATTGTTTCTGACAGAGGTTCCCAGTTTGTCTCGAGGTTCTGGCGAGCCTTTTGTGGTAGGATGGGCATTGACCTATCTTTTTCCTCGGCCTTCCATCCTCAGACTAATGGCCAGACCGAACGAACCAATCAGACCTTGGAAACATATCTGAGATGTTTTGTTTCCGCTGACCAGGATGATTGGGTGTCATTTTTGCCGTTGGCTGAGTTCGCCCTTAATAATCGGGCCAGCTCGGCTACCTTGGTCTCTCCATTTTTCTGCAATTCTGGGTTCCATCCTCGTTTCTCTTCAGGACAGGTTGAGTCTTCGGACTGTCCTGGTGTGGATTATGTGGTGGACAGGTTGCAGCAGATCTGGACTCAGGTAGTGGACAATTTGACCTTGTCCCAGGAGAAGGCTCAGCTTTTCGCTAATCGCAGACGCCGTGTGGGACCCCGACTTCGTGTTGGGGATCTGGTTTGGTTATCTTCTCGTCATATTCCTATGAAGGTTTCCTCTCCTAAATTTAAACCTCGTTTTATTGGTCCGTATAGGATTTCTGAGATTCTCAATCCGGTGTCTTTTCGTCTGACCCTCCCAGACTCCTTTTCCATACATAATGTATTCCATAGGTCGTTGTTGAGGAGATACGTGGCACCTATGGTTCCATCTGTGGAGCCTCCTGCCCCTGTTTTGGTGGAGGGGGAATTGGAGTATATTGTGGAGAAGATTTTGGATTCTCGTGTCTCTAGACGGAAACTCCAGTATTTGGTCAAATGGAAGGGTTATGCTCAGGAAGATAATTCCTGGGTTTTTGCCTCTGATGTCCATGCCCCAGATCTTGTTCGTGCCTTTCATGTGGCTCATCCTGGTCGGCCTGGGGGTTCTGGTGAGGGTTCGGTGACCCCTCCTCAAGGGGGGGGTACTGTTGTGAATTCTGTGGCCGAGTTCACTTCTGTGGTCACAAGTGGTATTGCAGTCTCTGGGCTTCCTCCCTCAGGTGTTTTGGTGAGCTCGTTGGCTGCCTTGCTATTTAGCTCCACCTGAGTCTGTCTTCCTTGCTCCTTGTCAATGTTCCAGTGTTGGATCTGAGCTACTGCATCTTTCCTTGGGCCTGCTGCTCTGCTAGATAAGTGCTTCTAGTTTGTTTTCTGTTTTTTCTGTCCAGCTTGCTATTAACTTTTGCTGGAAGCTCTGAGAAGCAAAGGGGTGCACCGCCGTGCTGTTAGTTCGGCACGGTGGGTCTTTTTGCCCCTTTGCGTGGTTTTCGTTTTAGGGTTTTTTGTAGACTGCATAGTTCTCTTTGCTATCCTCGCTCTGTCTAGAATATCGGGCCTCACTTTGCTGAATCTATTTCATTCCTACGTTTGTCTTTTCATCTTGCTAACAGTCATTATATGTGGGGGGCTGCCTATTCCTTTGGGGTATTTCTCTGAGGTAAGTCAGGCTTGTATTTCTATCTTCAGGCTAGTCAGCTCCTCAGGCAGTGCCGAGTTGCATAGGTAGTTGATAGGCGCAATCCACTGCTGCTTATAGTTGTGTGAGGATAGATCAGGTACTGCAGTCTACAGAGATTCCACGTCTCAGAGCTCGTCCTATTGTTTTTGGTTATTGCCAGATCTCTGTATGTGCGCTGATTACTGCACGCTGTGTTGCCTGATTGCCAGCCATAACACCCCCCCCCCAGGTCAAACAGTGCTCTACGACTTGCAAAATTTTCTCTCACAGCTCCACCAATGTTTAGTCTATGCGCTGACATCCTTCAATGCCTGGCACTGTCAATACCATTGTATTGACATTATTCTTATGTTAGGCCTTCGAAGCCTGTCTGCGGTCACTCCTTCCACTAGGCCTCCACTGACCTGTCTACTGCTGCCCGTGTTCCCCTGGAACCAATTTTAAATTGCCTACAGCCAGCCCAATTTATTATGTTAGGGCTTCGAAGCCTGTCTGCGGTCCCTCCTTCCACTAGGCCTCCACTGACCTGTCTACTGCCGCCCGTGTTCCCCTGGAACCAATTTTAAATTGCCTACAGCCCAATTTTTGTTATGTTAGGCCTTCGAAGCCTGTCTGCGGCCCGTTCTTTCCACTACTACTACACTGACCTGGCTACTGCCGCCCGTGTTCCCCTGGAACCAATTTTAAATTGCCTACAGCCAGCCCAATTTATTATGTTAGGGCTTCGAAGCCTGTCTGCGGTCCCTCCTTCCACTAGGCCTCCACTGACCTGTCTACTGCTGCCCGTGTTCCCCTGGAACCAATTTTAAATTGCCTACAGCCAGCCCAATTTATTATATTAGGGCTTCGAAGCCTGTCTGCGGTCCCTCCTTCCACTAGGCCTCCACTGACCTGTCTACTGCTGCCCGTGTTCCCCTGGAACCAATTTTAAATTGCCTACAGCCAGCCCAATTTATTATGTTAGGGCTTCGAAGCCTGTCTGCGGTCGCTCCTTCCACTAGGCCTCCACTGACCTGTCTACTGCTGCCCGTGTTCCCCTGGAACCAATTTTAAATTGCCTACAGCCAGCCCAATTTATTATGTTAGGGCTTCAAAGCCTGTCTGCGGTCCCTCCTTCCACTAGGCCTCCACTGACCTGTCTACTGCCGCCCGTGTTCCCCTGGAACCAATTTTAAATTGCCTACAGCCAGCCCAATTTATTATGTTAGGGCTTCGAAGCCTGTCTGCGGTCCCTCCTTCCACTAGGCCTCCACTGACCTGTCTACTGCTGCCCGTGTTCCCCTGGAACCAATTTTAAATTGCCTACAGCCAGCCCAATTTATTATGTTAGGGCTTCGAAGCCTGTCGGCGGTCCCTCCTTCCACTAGGCCTCCACTGACCTGTCTACTGCCGCCCGTGTTCCCCTGGAACCAATTTTAAATTGCCTACAGCCCAATTTTTGTTATGTTAGGCCTTCGAAGCCTGTCTGCGGCCCGTTCTTTCCACTACTACTACACTGACCTGGCTACTGCCGCCCGTGTTCCCCTGGAACCAATTTTAAATTGCCTACAGCCAGCCCAATTTATTATGTTAGGGCTTCGAAGCCTGTCTGCGGTCCCTCCTTCCACTAGGCCTCCACTGACCTGTCTACTGCTGCCCGTGTTCCCCTGGAACCAATTTTAAATTGCCTACAGCCAGCCCAATTTATTATGTTAGGGCTTCGAAGCCTGTCTGCGGTCCCTCCTTCCACTAGGCTTCCACTGACCTGTCTACTGCTGCCCGTGTTCCCCTGGAACCAATTTTAAATTGCCTACAGCCAGCCCAATTTATTATGTTAGGGCTTCGAAGCCTGTCTGCGGTCCCTCCTTCCACTAGGCCTCCACTGACCTGTCTACTGCTGCCCGTGTTCCCCTGGAACCAATTTTAAATTGCCTACAGCCAGCCCAATTTATTATATTAGGGCTTCGAAGCCTGTCTGCGGTCCCTCCTTCCACTAGGCCTCCACTGACCTGTCTACTGCTGCCCGTGTTCCCCTGGAACCAATTTTAAATTACCTACAGCCAGCCCAATTTATTATGTTAGGGCTTCGAAGCCTGTCTGCGGTCGCTCCTTCCACTAGGCCTCCACTGACCTGTCTACTGCCGCCCGTGTTCCCCTGGAACCAATTTTAAATTGCCTACAGCCAGCCCAATTTATTATGTTAGGGCTTCAAAGCCTGTCTGCGGTCCCTCCGTCCACTAGGCCTCCACTGACCTGTCTACTGCCGCCCGTGTTCCCCTGGAACCAATTTTAAATTGCCTACAGCCAGCCCAATTTATTATGTTAGGGCTTCGAAGCCTGTCTGTGGTCCCTCCTTCCACTAGGCCTCCACTGACCTGTCTACTGCTGCCCGTGTTCCCCTGGAACCAATTTTAAATTGCCTACAGCCAACCCAATTTATTATGTTAGGGCTTCGAAGCCTGTCTGCGGTCCCTCCTTCCACTAGGCCTCCACTGACCTGTCTACTGCCGCCCGTGTTCCCCTGGAACCAATTTTAAATTGCCTACAGCCAGCCCAATTTATTATGTTAGGGCTTCGAAGCCTGTCTGCGGTCCCTCCTTCCACTAGGCCTCCACTGACCTGTCTACTGCTGCCCGTGTTCCCCTGGAACCAATTTTAAATTGCCTACAGCCAGCCCAATTTATTATGTTAGGGCTTCGAAGCCTGTCTGCGGTCCCTCCTTCCACTAGGCCTCCACTGACCTGTCTACTGCCGCCCGTGTACCCCTGGAACCAATTTTAAATTGCCTACAGCCAGCCCAATTTATTATGTTAGGGCTTCGAAGCCTGTCTGCGGTCCCTCCTTCCACTAGGCCTCCACTGACCTGTCTACTGCCGCCCGTGTTCCCCTGGAACCAATTTTAAATTGCCTACAGCCAGCCCAATTTATTATGTTAGGGCTTCGAAGCCTGTCTGCGGTCCCTCCTTCCACTAGGCCTCCACTGACCTGTCTACTGCTGCCCGTGTTCCCCTGGAACCAATTTTAAATTGCCTACAGCCAGCCCAATTTATTATGTTAGGGCTTCGAAGCCTGTCTGCGGTCCCTCCTTCCACTAGGCCTCCACTGACCTGTCTACTGCTGCCCGTGTTCCCCTGGAACCAATTTTAAATTGCCTACAGCCAGCCCAATTTATAATGTTAGGGCTTCGAAGCCTGTCTGCGGTCCCTCCTTCCACTAGGCCTCCACTGACCTGTCTACTGCTGCCCGTGTTCCCCTGGAACCAATTTTAAATTGCCTACAGCCAGCCCAATTTATTATGTTAGGGCTTCGAAGCCTGTCTGCGGTCCCTCCTTCCACTAGGCCTCCACTGACCTGTCTACTGCTGCCCGTGTTCCCCTGGAACCAATTTTAAATTGCCTACAGCCAGCCCAATTTATTATGTTAGGGCTTCGAAGCCTGTCTGCGGTCCCTCCTTCCACTAGGCCTCCACTGACCTGTCTACTGCCGCCCGTGTTCCCCTGGAACCAATTTTAAATTGCCTACAGCCCAATTTTTGTTATGTTAGGCCTTCGAAGCCTGTCTGCGGCCCGTTCTTTCCACTACTACTACACTGACCTGGCTACTGCCGCCCGTGTTCCCCTGGAACCAATTTTAAATTGCCTACAGCCAGCCCAATTTATTATGTTAGGGCTTCGAAGCCTGTCTGCGGTCCCTCCTTCCACTAGGCCTCCACTGACCTGTCTACTGCCGCCCGTGTTCCCCTGGAACCAATTTTAAATTGCCTACAGCCAGCCCAATTTATTATGTTAGGGCTTCGAAGCCTGTCTGCGGTCCCTCCTTCCACTAGGCCTCCACTGACCTGTCTACTGCTGCCCGTGTTCCCCTGGAACCAATTTTAAATTGCCTACAGCCAGCCCAATTTATTATGTTAGGGCTTCGAAGCCTGTCTGCGGTCCCTCCTTCCACTAGGCCTCCACTGACCTGTCTACTGCTGTCCGTGTTCCCCTGGAACCAATTGTAAATTGCCTACATCCCAATTTTTGTTATGTTAGGCCTTTAAAGCCTGTCTGCGGCCCGTTCTTTCCACTACTACTACACTGACCAGGCCACTGCTGCCCGTGTTCCCCTGGAACCAATTTTAAATTGCCTACAGCCAGCCCAATTTATTATGTTAGGCCTTCAAAGCCTGTCTGCGGTCCCTCCTTCCACTAGGCCTCCACTGACCTGTCTACTGCTGCCCGTGTACCCCTTGAACCAACATCAGAAAATATAAAAATAAGTATTTTGCTTATAAAAAAAAAAATACTGGAGAGATATCAAATGCAGACATTTTAACATTAAAAACAAACACATACAACAAAAATCTGGTACAGTACTAAAAATGGCCACCAGCTACAATAACTTTCTCCTGCAAGTAGTTAACTGAAAGTTTTTTTCAATTTAAAACACAGATATGGCATCCACCGAGTGTTGTCCTGTCGCGTCTTCTTTATATTATTGCCAAGAAGATGCAAAACAATGAAAATAATAAAATCATTATTTACCAAAAAAATAAAGTAAGTCAAAACCACATTGCAAATAAACATTCATTACAAATAAAGAAGCAGGGCGCGTCCGAGGGTGAGTATATACCTAATAAGAATATAATCACCCTCGGACGCGCCCTGCTTCTTTCCGACAGCCTTCCTTCCTAAGAATCAGCCCTTCCGTGGTGTAGAGAGAGGGTGTGTTACACTCCAAGGTGTTCCCCAGGTTGCCTTTCCTGAGCTTCGATCTTCATGCTCTCGTTTAGTAGTTGTCGGAAAGTAGGCTGCATTAGGCCTACAAATTGGGTATGGGGTGGAGAGAGATGGTGTGTTACACTCCAAGGTGTTCCCCAGGTTTCCTTGCCATTGCTTCGGTCTTCCGACTCTCGTTTAGTAGTTGTAGAAAACTACACTGCATTAGGCCTACAAAATGGGTATCGGGTGGAGAGAGATGGTGTGTTACACTCCAAGGTGTTCCCCAGGTTTCCTTGCCATTGCTTCGGTCTTCCGACTCTCGTTTAGTAGTTGTAGAAAACTACACTGCATTAGGCCTACAAAATGGGTATCGGGTGGAGAGAGATGGTGTGTTACACTCCAAGGTGTTCCCCAGGTTTCCTTGCCATTGCTTCGGTCTTCCGACTCTCGTTTAGTAGTTGTAGAAAACTACACTGCATTAGGCCTACAAAATGGGTATCGGGTGGAGAGAGATGGTGTGTTACACTCCAAGGTGTTCCCCAGGTTTCCTTGCCATTGCTTCGGTCTTCCGACTCTCGTTTAGTAGTTGTAGAAAACTACACTGCATTAGGCCTACAAAATGGGTATCGGGTGGAGAGAGATGGTGTGTTACACTCCAAGGTGTTCCCCAGATTTCCTTGCCATTGCTTCGGTCTTCCGACTCTCGTTTAGTAGTTGTAGAAAACTACACTGCATTAGGCCTACAAAATGGGTATCGGGTGGAGAGAGATGGTGTGTTACACTCCAAGGTGTTCCCCAGGTTTCCTTGCCATTGCTTCGGTCTTCCGACTCTCGTTTAGTAGTTGTAGAAAACTACACTGCATTAGGCCTACAAAATGGGTATGGGGTGGAGAGAGATGGTGTGTTCCACTCCAAGGTGTTCTCCAGGTTGCCTTTCCTGAGCTTCTATCTTCAGGCTCTCGTTAAATTGTGGTTAAATGGAACAACTGCATTTGGCGTACTAGTTGGTTTGGGGCCTACTAACAGTGTCTGCCGCTCCTTGCTGTTCTCCTGGTTTCCTGTCCTGAAATTCCGTTTTCAGGCGCTCGTTAAGTAGTTGTTAATGTTAGACTGCATTTGGCCTACTAGTTGGGTTGGGGCCTACTATCGGTGTCTGCCACTCCTTGCTGTTCTCATCCACTGAACAAAGCTGTGCCGCCTGTTTACTACGGTTTCCAATTTTGAACTGCTTTTCGACTACTTACTGATTTGGGCCTACTCTCTGTGTCAGCCTCTCATTCCAGTTGTCCTCCACTGCAATGCCCCCTGGTTATTCCTGTGTTACCAATTTTGAATTGCATTTAGCCAACTTTATTCTTTGGGCCTATATCTGTGTTTCCTCCTCATCCTGCCCATTGCCCAGCCAGTGATAGATGAGTCTGCTGGTACATTGACCCATAACGCAACATTCCCCGTGCACGCTACACAACAACATTGTGACCCTGCTGAAAGTCAGGTTGCTCTTCCCGCATACCATACCACCTTACACGGGGACAAAGAGGAAGGTGCAGATGAAAGTGCAGGTTCCTTCATCAGGTGGGGGGAGGAATACTAGTTGGCGACGTCACTGGCACAGGGCCTCTCATAGTACGCAAAAGTGTTGCTGCCGGTGGGAGGCGCCCCCGCCGTGCAAACACACCGCTGTACTTTGAGGGGCCCTGTGCCAGTGCCAATGCCAACGAGTGGGCCCCCCCTGCTTGCTCAGGTTCACAGCACTTGCAAAGTTGAAATACTTACCTCTCCCTGCTCCACTGCCGTGACGTGGTCCAGATTTCCTGGGCCCACTAATTACTTGAACCAGCCCTACCCACCACAACTTTAGCCAAATGACCCCCAATTTCAAATGCCTTTTAATTATTATAAGGTAAATTACGCTTGACAAGCTTCATTAAGAAGAATGGATGGTTTTGACATTAAAATGGGCACTCTAGGTGTTTTCCTGGCCCCCACTCACTGCCGACTATGCTGCCCCATTGACTTGCATTGGGTTTCGTGTTTCGGTCGATCCCGACTTTACGTCATAATCGGCCAATTTCACTCGACCCGACTTTTGAGATAGTCGGGTTTCGCGAAACCCGGCTCGACTCTAAAAAGGTCAAGGTCGCTCAACTCTAGTCTTCACTATTAAGGGTAAAAGAAATCCAAACCTGCATTAAAAAGTGATTGCCCCCTAAACATATTAAATGGTTGGGCCACCCTTAACATAAACAACTGCAAGCAAGCATTTGCGATAACTGGCAATGAGTCTTTTACAACGCTCTAGAGAATTTTGGCCCACTTATCTTTGCAGAATTGTTGTAATTCTACCACATTGTAGGGTTTCTAATCATAAATCACCTTTTTAAAGTCATGCCACAGCATCTCAATTGGATTAAGGTCAGGACTTTAACTAGGCCACTCCAAAGTGTTAATTTTGCTTTTCTTAAGCCATTCAGAGGTGAACTTTGCTGGTGTATTTTAGATAACTGTCCTCCTGCATAACCCAAGTGCGGTTCAGCTTAAGGTCACAAATAGATGGCAGGACATTCTCCTTCAGGATTTTTTGGTAGAAAGCAGAATTCATTTTTCCATTTAGGACAGCAAGTCTTTCAGGTCCTGAAGCAGCAAAACAGACCCAGACCATCACAATACCACTACCATATTTTACTGTTGGTATTATGTTTTTTTTCTGAAATGCTGTTTTACTTCTATGTTTTGTTATCTTTTGAGGATCTTTTGTTCCACTTCACTTTGTCAGGCAGGTCCCATTTAAGTGATTTCTTGATTGAGATTGCAATTTGAACTCTGCTTCCCAAAGATGTGAGAAACTACGGTTAATTTATGTTTTAAGGGGGACAATCACTTTTTAACAAAGGCCCTGTAGGTTTGGATTTCTTTTTGACTTAATAATAAAGACCTTAATTTACAAAACTGCATTTTGTATTTACTTGTGTTATCTTTGTCTAATATTTAGAATAGTTTGTTGATCTGAAACATTTAAGTATGACAAACATGCAAATGAATAAGAAATCAGGAAGGGGGCAAACATTTTTTCACACCACTGTATATGTTTTTCTTTTAACCCGCAACTGGCTAAGAGTATATAGTGGAAGTAAAACCTTAAAATCAATTTTGCTAGTGGAGGGGCATCACAATAATCTGCTTGCCATCAGCATCAATCACATACATGATTTACATGACATAACATTAATCTTCGGGAACTGGAGCTGACCCTAAAGACTCATAATGGTAATGGTCGTCCAGCATCTGGAGATTCATAAATAGAATCACAATCATTGAGGGAAAGGTTACTCAAATATTTTGGATCCGAACACTTAAGAACAGAGTGGACAGTAAACAGTGACTTAGGCTTCTTTCACACTAGCGTCGGAATCTTCCCGTCGCAATGCGTCGGGGAGAGATTCCGACGCTATCGTTTAGTGCATTGCACAATGGAGGCAGCGGATGCATTTCTCTGGCGCATCCGCTGCCCCATTGTAAGGTGCGGGGAGGTGGGGGCAGAGTTCCGGCCGCGCATGCGCGGTCGGAAAAAGCGGTCCGTCAGGAGCAAAAAACGTTACATGTAGCGTTTTTTGCTCCCGATGGTCCGCCAAAGCACGACGCATCCGTCGCTCGACGGATGCGACGTGTGGCAATCTGTTGCAAATGCGTCGTCAATGCAAGTCTATGGGGAAAAAACGCATCCTGCAAACACTTTTGCAGGATGCGTTTTTTCTGCAAAACGACGCATTGTGACGGATTGCAGAAAACGCTAGTGTGAAAGTAGCCTTAGTCTGAAGTGTAAAGTCAGAATGCAATTGTATTTGTATGCTCTTTCCTTACTTTTACTGTAATATGCATGTTTATAGCAGTTTAGTCATAAGCACCTTTCTTTTTGTACTACTTTTTAACTCTGTGTGCATTGCCAGGTCAAAAGCCAGTAACTGTTTGCTGCAGACAAGTCCTCAAAGCATTAGCTCTGTGATTATTCCCTCCAAACTGCCAGGCATGACGTATACGGCAGATGAGCAATGTCAGATCTTGTTTGGACCTACAGCTTCATTTTGTCAAGAAATGCAGGTACAGTACATAATAAAATGTCGGAAAGGATAGTTCTATAAAACATATGCTCGATAACCATTTACTCAAAGGATAATAAAGCCACAATGAAATTAGCTACATTTATTTTTAAGCACAAATAGATCAACACTTGAGAATTATTAATAATACTGCTTAGAAATAGGAATACAAAGAGAGTATTCGCTGTTGAAAATGTAAGCACAGAGAATAATCTAGGTAAAATTGATTGGTAGAGGGTGGGTGTGAGATAGGGGACTCCATGTCTCATCCTAGGGCAGTAAATTGAATATTTATACTTCTATCTATTACAATTTTATTATTTACCATTATTCTTTGAGCAAAAACCTCATTCGTCAAGGTGAACTCTTACTTTCCATTAATGTTGGCTAAATCAACTGATTTTAGTGGGGTTGAACAATGATCTAATATGTATCAGGGCAGCTTAATACTCTTTATATTTTGCAACTGTTTCCTGTGTATATAAATCACTTGTAAAGGTGAATAAGATTCTCCCCAAAGAAATTAATACATGAGTCCAAACAGATCGTTGTCAGCTGAGCACTGTTTACAATTAGTTCAAAAATAGCAAAACTACAGTAAAACAACCCAATAAAAAATATAGGTCATATAAAACATGATAATCATTCCTTTGAAAATCCATGTCAGAATGTTTGTATATTGCTATGTGTATGGAGACGATTGAAGCAAGTGAAAAGTTAAAAAAATGTTTTTTTTTAAAATGAAAAATATATAAAAGTTCAAATCACTTTCCCTTTTCCCCATTCAAAATAAAACAATAAAAAATATAAAAAAGAAATACATATTTTGAATCGCTGTGTTAAGAAACGCCCGATCTATCAAAATAAAAAGTGAATGAATCCAGTCGGTGAACGGCGTAATGAGAAAAACATTTAAAATGCCAGAATTACGTTTTTTTGCTCACTGCAAAACTGCAATAAAATGCAATAACAGGCAATTAAAAGATACTATCTACTCCAAAATTGCATTGATAAAAACCTCGGTTCGGCACTCAATAAATAAGCCCTTATGCAGCCCAAGGTCCTTAAAAAACGGAGACGCTACGGGTCTCCGAAAATAAAAAAGAGCCTATACATGTTTGGTATCTGTGAACTAGTAATGACCTGGAGAATCCTAATGGCAAGTCAGTTTTAGCATTTAGTGAACATGATTTAAAAAAAATGGTGGAATTGCACTTTTTTGCAATTTCACCGCATTTGGAATTTTTTCCCATTTTCCAGCACATTATATTTTTAAATCAATGGTGTCGTTCAAAAGTCCAACTCATCCCTTAAAAAACAAGCCCTCATATAGATATATACAGTAGATGGAAAATTAAAAAAGCTATGGCTCTGGGTGGAAGAGGAGCAAAAAAAAAAACGAAATAGAAAAAAATGGAAAATGGCTTGGGGGCGATGGGGTTAATTTAGTGTCTCACCACATAGCATAAATCACAACTCCTCACTGTCTCTTATCCCTGCTGAGATCTAAAACTGCTCAGTGGAAGCTGCAGCTATCAGTTAAGCTAAGTTAGTGGTCCTGAAATGACTCTATTTCTGTCCAACAAGCTAAATGGACATACAGTTTTTTATGTGGAAAACATACAATGACCGTTTGTTTATCTAATATAACTATATGTCTCTAATCAATTATTTAAAAAATTGTAAGCAAACCGATACGATTGAACTGGGACATTGGTTTCAGTCGAATAGAAAATATTAGAATCTGTCAGTGGATTCAAAAGTTCTTCATGAACTGATACAGACCTAGAAATACTGATCATTTTTACATCAGTCTGCACCCCATTGAAATAATGGAATTTGTGAAAAGATTCTTGCCTTTACGATCTTATAAAAAAGGTGCAAAAATATGTGAATGTAACCTATTTCCGATAGGAATGAATTCTGTCTGCAGGACTTCACCAAAAAACATCAAAGCATGGAAACAAAAATCTCCAATGTCCACCTGACCCAAACGTAGTAAAAAAAAAGTGCAAGTAGACACTAAACCTTAGTTATTGCCGATCATTCCACAGCTTTAGGTTTTATTAGATTCCACATTATCTGGCAGTTCTGTGCTAGAAACAAGGGCTAGACTGTCAGGGTTGTTCACGTTATGGATGCTGAGTGATGAGAATTAGATTGTACTCATATGTATGTCATTTTTTTATTTGATGGCATCGATTCATAACTTAACATAATCAGTGAGGACAATGAGGTTAGAATCTGAGACACAATTCTCATAATATAATTCAGACTGTTAAAACAGTTCTGAATACTAAAACCTCAAAATTATTTTTAGCATAGTGGTTGTAGGTGTAACAAAAAACATGGCCACAGATATACATGACTATTGATGAGCAAGTACTAAAATGCTTGAGTGCTCATTACTCATATCAAGCAGGTCAGACACTCGGAAGGGCTCGACTTGAGTAATAGGGATAATGGAAGTCAATAGGAAACTCAAGCATTTTTCCAGAAGACCCTAACAGGGGGGCTGGGGAGGCAGGCAAATCCCTGAAATGGATGGAGACAGCACTGGAATGGAATGGGAACAGCATATAGAAGATGCCTGTACAAATTTTGGACTTCCAGGTTGCTGCTGGGAACAATGTTGTTAGAGTATTACTCCACTTTTACTGACTGACAGTAAAACATACAAAATTGAATGTAAAATGGATTTTACAGATAACAAATGTTAGGAAACATTCTCTCCTGCATAATGACTAGTATATAAATCAACATAAAAAGAGAAAAAAGCCTCCTCCACCACTTAATAGCTGGGCCATCTCTCACTGTATGTCCTCATCACCTACGACTACAGTACATGACATAGTAGATGGTGAAATAAAACTACGCCCACCGCTACTCACTGGTAAAAGTAATTTTAACATTTTACTACCTTATCTGGGCCTGTGGTGTGTGTTACATGGTCTGACACATCTTGTTTAATTTATGAATGAGGGACTCTGAAACTCACATAGCCGATGGGGACAATGCAAGAAGTGCCATAAATTAGAAGGAAGAGGGACTGTGATACACAGGGGTGTAACTACAACAGGTGCAGTGGTTGCATTCGTACCCGGGCACTGGAGTCTAGGGAGCCCTAAAATTCCCTTTGGCCTATATAAAAAGACTATTACTATTAAAGATTTAAAATATTTGGGGGCCCCGTTGGAGCTTTCGCATACGGGCCCATGAGTTTCATGTTACGCCACTGCTGATACACCTTGTATTAGACACAAAAGAGGGCCTCATACACATTCTGTTAAAATTGTTAGGTAGTGGGACTCCCAAACTCATAAAGCCTATGGGGACAATGGAAGAGGTGCCAAAAATTAGAAGGAAGAAGGACTCTGATACACCCTGTATTAGACATAAAGGAGCGCCTCATACATATTCTGTTAAAATTGTAGTAGTGGGACTCCTAGACTCATAAAGCCTATGCACTAAGTGCAAGGACTGAAAAACATTTACCCACGGGGGTATACATATACTGTATGCCCTATTTTTGTGAGAAGTATAGTTGCAAAGTATGATCTTCGTAGATTTTTTTACAAAGTGTGTATTTGAAAGTCAAATACTTATAGGTTTGCCAGAGTTTCTTATCTGATTTTTACCATTTAACATCAGACAAGTTTCAAGTAATGTTGGCTACATAATACTGTTGTTTCCTGCAACTTTAGGACATGACTTGAAAAATATTTTCTTGCAATGATCTTCAAATATGGAAAAACAATATTTTCAAAATTACAAAAGTGCGTACATTTCCATGAAGTAGTGGCATTACTGGACTGTTCTAGGCAGAATATTACCCAGGAAATACATACTGTAAAGCAAAGGGTTTTAGGTCGTTGTTAGCCCTCTTTCCAAACTCTGTCACCTTAGCGCACATGAAAAAGTGTTGAAAGCTTCCACTTCACTTCTCTCTAGCAATGCATTTATAGATGGGTAGGTAAATACGCAGAGGATAATCTTCACTCAAATGGGGAGCATGTGATGGTATGAATCATCATATGAAAGGGGTCTATTGCAAATTTAGCTACCGAGCCCAATCCTCTTCGTCTACTGTTATATTTTGTCTTTTTTTTAGTCAAGTCTAAATGTTAAAATGCATGCCTTATTTCTGTATTTAAATTGTATACAAACATCGCGTGGATCTTTTGAATCTTAACCTGCAATATCATCTCTGAGTAATGCACTTATTAATGTTGATTCTACTGATTTGGCACTCATTATTCTCATATATCAGCCTTTTCAACTTACTGAAAGTAGCAATTTGCTAAGAGTTGAAAGTTTTGGTTAATTGCTATTATCCATGTCAAATATGCCAACCCCAAGCAAGATGTTTGGCTGCATTCTCCCCTCCCAGCTGCAATGACATAAACAGTCATGTTCTGGATACAGTACAAATGTATGTTTATGGAAAGACTTAAAGGCAAAAGATTTCTTGATGGTGAGAATGTCCAACTGTCTTCTAGTATCAATGGCATCAGTTCAAAAATGTAAAATGTTCCTCAGGCCCTTTATGAATTACCAATGGAGTGGAAGATTTCTTGACACTCAAGTGACCCTTGGTGTAACTATTTAATAAGTCACATAGAGAGTGCCTTGACCTTAGTGGCAATGAGAATAATGAGGGTCGTTTGCCTTCGAGGTATGTTACAGAGGCACGGTCAAGACACATTACATATGTTGAACTTGTATTCGAATCACAACCAAGCCCAAAATGTTTTCTTAATACTGTGCTGATGACAGTGTTCTGGCGTATTTTACATAACAGAACTTTTATAAGCAATGAGGGACGGGTAACGGTCTATCACGCTTTCCATGAGTTGAGTACAGCTGGGATAGATAAAATAAGGAAAAGAGAGATATCAAGAAACTTGTAAGTCAGCACTTAGTGCAATGTTGTAAATGCACTTGTGTCTGAAAAAAAACAAAAAAAGGTTTATGGCTCCGGCAAGATAAGTCTTGAAATGTTCCTTCATCCGATATAACAAAATACTTGTGATTACCCTACAATGCAGACATACTTATTTTCCACAGATGTCTTGACTTCAGCGCAGAAAAGGTAACATCTGTTATAATGTAATTACTTAAGGCAATGCTTTTCTAAGTGCTATCTTGGAAAATTATTGAAATAACACAATCTGCTAAATCTTTACAGAAATCCCATTCGTGCATTTGAACAATATAACCCAGATCATTACATTTTGAATCAGGTCAAAACTATGCTGATATGCTAGATTTATTGCATAATTAAAGTCAATGAAATTAAATTATAATTACAGCCACAATGTCTGACCAGAGCAATCTCCTGCATATAATATAAAGAATTCCTGGTAGGTCATTAGAATTTAGTGTTGGGACGTGTACGGTGCTGAAAAAGATAATTTTCTGGATCAGTAAAGGTGATGAGAAAGTGAATATCTGGCATCGGGACCAGCTCCAAATTAAAACATTTTCTGGCTTGTGAGTCTCTCCAGATCTTCATAAAGTTTACATTATAATTGAACTCCATTATGGAGTTCAATTCATCACACTCATCTCAATGTAGAATTCTTAATGTTTGATTTTTAATTTAGTATTCATTTTGCACTTTCCTCTGGAAATACTAAATAGGACTTGTATTTCTACTAGTAGCAACTAGTGATGAGCGAGTGTGCTTGTTACTCGAGTTTCTCCGAGCGTGCTCGGGTGGTCTCTGAGTATTTCGCCGTGCTCGGAGATTTAGTTTTTTGTCAACGCAACTGCGTGATTTGCGGCTGCTAGACAGCTTGAATACATGTGTACATTGCCTAACAAACAGGCAATCCCTGCATATGTTCAGGTTGTCTAACAGTTGCAAATCACGCAGCTGCGTCGACATAAGCTAAATCTCCGAGCACGCTGAAATACTAGGAGACCACCTGAGCATGCTCGGAGAAACTCGAGTAACGAGCACACTCGCTCATCACTAGTAGCAACTATCACTTATTGACCCACATATTAGTCTTCCATGAAACTGACTCTAATGGTCTTGCCTATATTAGGAAAGTTATAGTTGTACATTTAAAGGTCTATGGCAATTTAGATGTGAATACATGAATTCAATATTAGAATATAATAAAAGCATAGTAAATAATGCAGTTTTTCAGTTCTAACAAAAATGAAACAGTGTGACCAAGGTGATAAGAGAATCTGCTGAAATTTTAATTAATCACGTTGCTAAAATTTCCTTGGAGATTATATTATATGAAAGGTAGTCAGAGCACATTGAATGTTCATTATTATGTTGTGGGGTCTCTCCAGACCCCAAAGCACAATAGACATTGAGTGAAATAGAAATACCCACCTTGCCTGTCACCTGTCCTGGCACTACTGCCATCCATCTGGTTCCCATCATTGATCCCTGCTGTCATTGATTTATTTGTCCACCATAAGAGCTGCCCTCTTCCTCATTCTTTACTCTACTCCAAGGTTTCCATTTGATGCAACAATGCACATAGTAGGGCCCAACGTGCATCACCAGAGCAGTACCTTAGGCGAAGCATTTCGTGATGCCGTGACTTGCCTTGTGATGTCAAAGGCCTACTTGGCACCTCAATAAATCAGAAAAATAATAGCCATTATGCTGAGTTTGCACAAAGCAAATCACAAAAAAAATCTGACTTAAAACAATCCATTTATTCTTTTAAACTTGACATGACTTCAGAGTGCCCTGAGCCAATTCACTTATCTCTATGACCAATACTTGGTATATGGAAAATGAGCTTTCTTCTGGGAAGAAAATAAAATTCTCGCTGTTTCCACCTATTAAAAGTACAGTATCTATCTTTACAGGGAATCCACAGTATGGCATTTATAGACATGCAGGTCTTTGAAAGCTAAATTCATCAATACTTTTATATCTGTTATATGTTGCTGCATTCCTAAAATGGGTTCACATAGTGTTTATTCTAGGTTCAATGACCCCATCACTTGGATTATGCACCAACAAGGCCATTGATTAGAATGATGCAGACAGAGTCACTGTGTGCCCTGCCATGCATAATTTTTAAGACACCATTATGTCTACTAGACTACTAATGTAATATAATGAATCACCTCCAGCCGGCTTAATTTTAATGCTGCTGTCAGAGATTGACAGCGGCATTTAATAGGTCAAAAGTCATTGGCTCTGTTCCACTCTACCCGTGGCTGTTACAGACAGATCCTGGAAGCAAGTCACAGCTAATGTTGATGATTATGGCTTACAGCCAATGAAAACCCAAAAGTTATTATTTCAGTAATTTAGAAGAATTAACAAAAACACCTGCAAAGGCTTCCTAAGCATTTAAAATTGTCCCTTAGTCTGTTTTAGTAGGCTCCACAATCATGGAGAAGACTGCTGACTTGACAGATGTCCAGATGGCAGTCATTGACACATTCCACAAGGAAATAAAGCCACAAAAGGTCGTTGCTAAAGTAGCTGTTCACAGAGTGCTGTATCCAAGCATATTAAATTAAGGTTGAGTGGAGGAAAAAAGTGTGGTAGAAAAAGGTGCACAAGCAACCAGGATAACCGCAGCCTTGAAAGGATTGTTAAGAAAAGGCCATTAAAAAATTTGGGGGAGATTCACAAGTATTGGCCTGCTGCTAGAGTCATTGCTTCAAGAGCCACCACACTCAGACATATCCGGGACATGGGCTACAAGTGTCGCATTCCTTGTGTCAAGCCAATCATGACCCGTAGACAACACCTGTAAATGCTTTTAGTAGCCAGACAGGAGTCTTTCACTTCTTGTTTCAGCGATTTTCATCCATTCTTCCTTAGAAAATTCTTCCAATTCTGTGAGATTCCTGGGTCAGAGTTGGCTATGAAAGATTAGAGCAGTGCACCTCCCCCCAAACCACATGCTGTAAATGCCGATATTAAAGATTGACAGCTGCAATTAGCAAGTTTACAGCCATAGCAGAAGCGCCACTCCACCAACAGCTGTTAGAGACAGATGATGGCTGAATTGCACAGCTATCATCCGCTTGGATTGGAGTGGACTCATTCATCTGTTCCCGATAAGTGATGAACATGTACAGCATTCATTGTTAAGGGTTCATCATTGTATTAGGAATTGCTTAATTAATTTGCATCTACGCTGTGTGCAGAATTATTAGGTAAGTAGTATTTTGATCACATGATACTTTTTATACATGCTGTCCTACTCCAAGCTGTTCAGGCTTGAGAGCGAACTACCAATTAAGTAAATCAGATGATGTGCCTCTCTGTAATGAGGAGGGGTGTTGTCTAATGACATCAAAACCCTATATAAGGTTATTTATTAGGCAACTTCCTTTCCTTTGGCAAAATGGGTCAGCAGATAGATTTGACTGGCTCTAAAAGTGTAAAATTGTGAGATGTGTTGCAGAGGGATGCAGCAGTCTTGAAATTGCCAAACTTTTGAAGCGTGATCACCGAACAATCAAGCGTTTCAGGCAAATAGCCAACAGGTTCGCAAGAAACGTATTGGGCAAAAAGGCGCAAAATAACTGCCCATGAATTGAGGAAAATCAAGCGTGAAGCTGCCAAGATGCCATTTGCCACCAGTTTTGCCATATTTCAGAGCTGCAACTTTACTGGAGTAACAAAAAGCACAAGGTTTGCGATACTCAGGGACATGGCCAAGGTAAGGAAGGCTGAAAAATGACCACCTTTGAACAAGAAACATAAGATAAAACGTCAAGACTGGGCAAAGAAATATCTTAAGACTGACTTTTCAAAGGTTTTATCAACAGATGAAATGAGAGTGACTCTTGATGGGCCAGATGATTGGGCCAGAGGCTGGATCAGTAAAGGGCAGAGAGCTCCACTCCGACTGAGATGCCAGCAAAGTGTAGGTGTGGTACTGGTATGGGCTGGCATCATCAAAGATGAACTTGTGGGACCTTTTCAGGTTGAGGATGGAGTGAAGCTCAACTCCCAGACCTACTGCCAGTTTCTGGAAGACAACTTCTTCAAGTAGTGGTACAGGAAGAAGTTGGTGTCGTTCAAGAAAAACATGATTTTCATGCAGGACAATGCTTCATCACATGCCTCCAACTACTCCACAGCGTGGCTGGCCAGTAAAGGTCTCAAAGAAGAAACAATGACATGGCCCCCTTGTTCACCTGATCTGAAACCCATAGAGAACCTGTGGTCCCTCATAAAAGGAGGGAAAACTGTACACCTCTCAGAACAGTGTCTGGGAGGCTGTGGTGGCTGCTGCACACAAGGTTGATCGCAAACAGATCAAGCAACTGACAGAATCTATGGATGGAAGGCTGTTGAGTGTCATCATATAAAAGGTGGCTATATTGGTCACTAATTTTGGGGGGGTTTTGTTTTTGCGTCAGAAATGTTTATTTCTAAATTTTGTGCAGTGATATTGGTTTACCTGGTGAAAATAAACAAGTGAGATGGGAATATATTTGTTTTTTATTAAGTTGCCTAATAATTCTGCACAGTAATAGTGCAGATATAGCGATATATATATAAAAAAAACCACTCCAACTTCAAAAAATGTTAAGCTTTAATATTTATGAGTCTCTTGGGTTGATTGAGAACATAGTTGTTGATCAATAATAAAAATAATCCTCTAAAATACAACTTGCCTAATATTTCTGCACACAGTGGATAGGCCCTTAACCCCTTCACCCCTGGGATCTCTTAACTCCTTCGCCCTCTGAGTGATTTTCCTTTTTTTTCCATTTCTTTTTTTCTTTCCTTCCTTCCAAGAGGCATAACTTTTTTTATTTTTCTATCCTTAAAGCCATATGAGGGCTTGTTTTTTGGGGATGACTTTTACAAGACATCATTTGTTTCATCATTTGATTGTTAAGCGGAAACAAAATCTGAGTGTGTTGAAGTTAAACAAAAAAAAATTCACATTTTTTTTTGGGGGGAGGTTTATTTACAATGTTCTCTATACGTTAAAATTAACATGTAATTAGCAATGCAATTCTCCAAGTCAGATAGATTTAAGACTATGCATATATCAAGCATTTATACATTTACATAACTTAAATATTAGAGAACGATAACACAAGTAAACACAAATTGCAGTTTTTACATAAAGGTCTTTATTATTAAGGAAAAAACAAATCCAAACCTATAGGGCCCTGTGTGAAAAAGTGATTGTCCCCTAAACCTATTAACTGTTTAGGCCTCCCAGAGCAGCAACAACTGCAATTAAGCATTTGCGATAATTGGCAATGAGTCTTTTACAACGCTCTGGAGGAATTTTCGCTCACTCATCTTTGCAGAATTGTAATTCAGCCAGTTTGGAGTCTTTCTGAGCATGAACCACCTTTATAAGGTCATTCCATAGCATCTCAATTGGATTAAGGTCACGACTTTGTCTAGGCCACTCCTAAGTCTTAATTTTGTTGCTCTGGTGGATTTGCTTGTGTGTTTTGGATCATTGTCCTGCTGCATAATCCAAATGCAACTGAGGTCTTGAAAAGGTCAGTTTGAGGTCACAGATAGATGGCAGAACATTCTCCTTTAATTCATGGTTCTATTTACCACAGCAAGAAATCCATATCCTGAAGCAGCAAAACAGCCCCAGACCATCATACTACCACCACCATATTTTAGTTTTGGATTGATGTTCCTTTGCTGAAATGCTGTGTTACTTGTACGCCAGATGTACTGGGACATACACCTTCCAAAAAGTCGCATGAGCCCACAGAGTATTCTCCCAAAAGTCTTGGGGATCATCAAGATGTTTTGTGGAAAAACTAAGACAAGTCTTTATGTTTTTATTGCTCAGTAGTCCTGGAACTCTTCCTTGTAGGCCTTTCTTGCCCAGTCTCTTTCTTATGGTAGAGTCATGAACACTGACCTTAACTAATGCAAATGAGGCCTGTAGTTCTTTGTATGTTCCTGTGGGGTCTTTTGTGGCTTCTTGGATGAGTTGTCACAGCGCTCTTGGGGTAATTTTGGTCAGCCGGCCACTCCTGGGAATGTTCATCACTCTTCCACCTTTTTACCATTTGTCGATAATGGCTCTCACTGTATTTTGCTGGAGTCCCTAAGCTTTAGATATGGCTTTATAACCTTTTCCAGACTGATACATCTCAATTACTTTGTTTTTCATTTGTTCCAGAATTTCTATGGATCATCACGGCATGATGTTTAATTTTTGAGGATCTTTTGGTTTACTTCATTTTCTCAGCCAGGTCCTATTTAAGTGATTTCTTTATTGAGAACAGGTGTGACAGTTATAAGCCACAGTTAATGTATGTTTTAGGTGGGGGCAACACTTTTTCACACAGGCCCTACAGGTATGGGTTTCTTCTTCCCTTAATAATAAAGATCTTCATTTAACCCCTTTCTGACATTAGATGTACTATACTGTCCATGTGCCCTGGGCCCGTCTGACCATGGACAGGATAGTACGTCAACACCGATCGGCCGTACACACTGGTGGTGTGTGGGCAATTGCAGCCGGGTGTCAGCTGATTCTCACAGCTGACACCTGGCACTAAGTGCCAGAAGAAGTCACAGACCCCTCTCAACACTTTAACCCCCGTATTACTTTGATCAAACATGATCGCAGTGTACCAGAGCCGGCACAGGGGCTGATAGCCCCTTTGGATCGGTGACCCCGCGGCATGAAACGGGGTCCTGATCACTGCCATGGAGACCCGATGTCATCATGATGACATCCGGGTCTCCAGAGTTGAGAGACTTCCTGTCATGCGCAGTGATGATCAGGAAGTCTCTCAGGTCAGTGTGCAGTGTCTGCAGCGCTTACAGTTTCCATAGCATGCAGATGCTGCTTCATCTGCATGCTATAGAAGCGATCAGCATGCACAAAATTATTGTCCCATATTGGGACAAAGTGTAAAACGTAGAATGAAATAATTTTTTTTTAAATAATTGTAAAAATATTACAAATGTAATAAAAAATAATAATAAAAAAAAATCAATATTGGGGATCCTAGTTAATGATAAACTTACCTGGAGCAGCCAGTGCCAGTCAGCAGCTGCCAAGGCAAACAGGATCATGGGGTGCATTAAGAGAGGTCTGGATACACATGATGAGAGCATTACACTGCCTCTGTACAAATCCCTAGTTAGACCGCACATGGAGTACTGTGTCCAGTTTTGGGCACCGGTGCTCAGGAAGGATATAATGGAACTAGAGAGAGTACAAAGGAGGGCAACAAAATTAATAAAGGGGATGGGAGAACTACAATACCCAGATAGATTAGCGAAATTAGGATTATTTAGTCTAGAAAAAAGACGACTGAGGGGCGATCTAATAACCATGTATAAGTATATAAGGGGACAATACAAATATCTCGCTGAGGATCTGTTTATACCAAGGAAGGTGACGGGCACAAGAGGGCATTCTTTGCGTCTGGAGGAGAGAAGGTTTTCCCACCAACATAGAAGAGGATTCTTTACTGTTAGGGCGGTAAGAATCTGGAATTGCTTGCCTGAGGAGGTGGTGATGGCGAACTCAGTCGAGGGGTTCAAGAGAGGCCTGGATGTCTTCCTGGAGCAGAACAATATTGTATCATACAATTATTAGGTTCTGGGGATTCATTATGATGGAACATAGGCTGAACTGGATGGACAAATGTCTTTTTTCGGCCTTACTAACTATGTTACTATGTAATATTAGGCTGGTTTCACATTTGCGTTTTTTTTGCGTTTTTGCGATAAAAAGCGCAAAAAAAGCATGCTTTTTTTTCTATACTTAACATTAAAAACGCATGCGTTTTGATGCGCTTTTGCAACGCATGCGTTTTTTGTCTGCATGCGTTGTATTGCAGAAATGCAACATGTAGTAATTTTAGCTGCGTTTTTTTTGCCGTAAAAAAGGGATAGGATCCCTAGGGTTAGGGTTAGAGTTTGGGTTAGGGTTAGAGTTTGTGTTAGGGTTAGGGTTAGAGTTTGTGTTTTAGGGTTAGGGTTAGAGTTTGTGTTTTAGGGTTAGGTTAGGGTTAGAGTTTGTGTTAGAGTTTGTGTTAGGGTTAGAGTTTGGGTTAGGGTTAGAGTTTGGGTTAGGGTTAGCGTTAGAGTTTGTGTTTTAGGGTTAGGGTTAGGGTTAGAGTTTGTGTTAGAGTTTGTTAGAGTTTGTGTTAGGGTTATGGTTAGGCTTAGAGTCTGTGTTTTAGGGTTAGGGTTAGAGTTTGTGTTTTAGGGTTAGGGTTAGGGTTAGAGTTTGTGTTAGAGTTTGTTAGAGTTTGTGTTAGGGTTAGGGTTAGAGTTTGTGTTAGTTTGTTAGAGTTTGTGTTAGGGTTAGGATTAGGGTTAGGGTCAGAGTTTGGGTTAGGGTTAGTGTTAGAGTTTGTGTTTAAGGGTTAGGGTTAGGGTTAGAGTTTGTGTTAGAGTTTGTTAGAGTTTGTGTTAGGGTTAGAGTTTGGGTTAGGGTTAGGGTTAGACTTTGGGTTAGGGTTAGAGTTTGTGTTTTAGGGTTAGGGTTAGAGATTGTGTTTTAGGGTTAGGGTTAGAGTTTGTGTTAGAGTTTGTTAGGGTTTGTGTTAGGGTTAGAGTTTGTGTTAGGGTTAGGGTTAGAGTTTGGGTTAGGGTTAGGGTTAGAGTTTGTGTTTTAGGGTTAGGGTTAGATTTAGAGTTTGTGTTTTAGGGTTAGGGTTAAGGTTAGGGTTAGAGTTTGTGTTAGAGTTTGTTAGAGTTTGTGTTAGGGTTAAGGTTAGGGTTAGAGTTTGTGTTAGAGTTTGTTAGAGTTTGTGTTAGGGTTACGGTTAGGGTTAGAGATTGTGTTAGAGTTTGTGTTAGGGTTAGGGTTAGAGTTTGGGTTAGGGTTAGAGTTTGTGTTTTAGGGTTAGGGTTAGAGTTTGTGTTAGAGTTTGTTAGAGTTTGTGTTAGGGTTTGGGTTAGAGTTTGGGTTAGGGTTAGGGTTAGAGTTTGGGTTCGGGTTAGAGTTTGTGTTTTAGGGTTAGGGTTAGGGTTAGAGTTTGTGTTAGAGTTTGTTAGAGTTTGTGTTAGGGTTAGGGTTCGAGTTTGGGTTAGGGTTAGGGTTAGAGTTTGGGTTAGGGTTAGAGTTTGTGTTTTAGGGTTAGGGTTAGGGTTAGAGTTTGTGTATGAGTTTGTTAGAGTTTGGGTTAGGGTTAGAGTTTGGGTTAGGGTTAGGGTTAGAGTTTGTGTTTTAGGGTTAGGGTTAGAGTTTGTGTTAGAGTTTGTTAGAGTTTGGGTTAGGTTTAGAGTTTGGGTTAGGGTTAGAGTTTGTGTTTTAGGGTTAGGGTTAGAGTTTGTGTTAGAGTTTGTTAGAGTTTGGGTTAGGGTTAGGGTTAGAGTTTGGGTTAGGGTTAGGGTTAGAGTTTGTGTTTTAGGGGTAGGGTTAGGGTTAGAGTTTGTGTATGAGTTTGTTAGAGTTTGGGTTAGGGTTAGAGTTTGGGTTAGGGTTAGGGTTAGAGTTTGTGTTTTAGGGTTAGGGTTAGAGTTTGTGTTAGAGTTTGTTAGAGTTTGTGTTAGCGTTAGGGTTAGGGTTAGAGTTTGTGTATGAGTTTGTTAGAGTTTGTGTTAGGGTTAGGGTTAGGGCAAGAGTTTGTGTTAGAGTTTGTTAGAGTTTGTCTGGAGGAGAGAAGGTTTTCCCACCAACATAGAAGAGGATTCTTTACTGTTAGGGCGGTAAGAATCTGGAATTGCTTGCCTGAGGAGGTGGTGATGGCGAACTCAGTCGAGGGGTTCAAGAGAGGCCTGGATGTCTTCCTGGAGCAGAACAATATTGTATCATACAATTATTAGGTTCTGGGGATTTATTATGATGGAACATAGGCTGAACTGGATGGACAAATGTCTTTTTTCGGCCTTACTATGTTACTATGTAATATTAGGCTGGTTTCACATTTGCGTTTTTTTTGCGTTTTTGCGATAAAAAGTGGAAAAAAAGCATGCTTTTTTTTCTATACTTAACATTAAAAACGCATGCGTTTTGACGCGTTTTTGCAACGCATGCGTTTTTTGTCTGCATGCGTTGTATTGCAGAAATGCAACATGTAGTAATTTTAGCTGCGTTTTTTTTGCCGTAAAAAAGGGTTAGGATTAGGGTTGAGCGAAACGGGTCGAACATTTTCAAAAGTCGCCGACTTTTGGCGAAGTCGAGTTTCATGAAACCCGATCCGACCCCTGTGCGTGGTCGGCCATGCGGTACGCGACTTTCGCGCCAAAGTCGCGTTTCAATGACGCGAAAAGCGCCATTTCTCAGCCAATGAAGGTAAACGCAGAGTGTGGGCAGCGTGATGACATAGGTCCTGGTCCCCACCATCTTAGAGAAGGGCATTGCAGTGATTGGCTTGCTGTCTGCGGCGTCACAGGGGCTATAAAGGGGAGTTCCCGCCGACCGCCATGTTACTGCTGCTGATCTGAGCTTAGGGAGAGGTTGCTGCCGCTTCGTCAGAAGCAAGGATAGCGTTAGGCAGGGTCCATTAACCACAAAACCGCTTGTGCTGTAGCGATTTCCACTGCCCAACACCACCTTCGGTGTGCAGGGACAGTGGAAGCTCCATTTTTTTTTTTCCTCAGCGCTGTAGCTCATTGGGCTGCCCTAGAAGGCTCCCTGATAGCTGCATTGCTGTGTGTACGCCGCTGTGCAAACCAACTGCTTTTTTCAAAGCACAAATCCTCTTGTTCCTTCCTTTCTGCACAGCTATCTTGTTTGTTTGTCCACACTTTTTATTTAATTTGTGCATCAGTCCACTCCTTATTGCTGCCTGCCATACCTGGCTGAGATTACTGCAGGGAGATAGTAATTGAAGGACAGTTCCTTTTTTTTTTTTTTTTTTTTTTGAGGGAGATTAAGATTGACATTTCTGCTAGAGTGCCATCTCTGTCTGTGTCATCTCTCACTCAGTGGGCCATAGAAAGCCTATTTATTTTTTTGCTTGATTTGGGTTCCAAAATCTACCAGAAAAAATCACAACATCAATCAGTGGGAGAAAAATATTGGCCTCAGGGCTTGTGTGCCACTCCTTACTCCTGTGTGTGCCATCTCTCACTCAGTGGGCCATAGAAAGCCTATTAATTTTTTTGCTTGATTTGGGTTCTAAATTCTACCTGAAAAAATCAATAAATCAATCAGTGGGAGATTAATATTGGCCTTTGGGCTTGTGTGCCAGTCCTAAGCGTGCCATCTCTCTCTCTCTCAGATAGTGGGCCATAGAAAGCCTATTTTTTTATTATTTTATTGGGTTTATAAATTTTCCCTGGAAAAAAAAAAAAAGTGGGAGATTAATATTGGCCTCTGGGCTTGTGTGCCAGTCCTGAGCGTGCCATCTCTCTCACAAATAGTGGGCCATAGAAAGCCTATTTATTTTTTTGGTTGATTTGGGTTCATAATTCTACCTGAAAAAATCAATCAATCAATCAGTGGGAGATTAATATTGGCCTTTGGGCTTGTGTGCCAGTCCTAAGCGTGCCATCTCTCTCTCTCAGATAGTGGGCCATAGAAAGCCTATTTATTATTATTTTTTTTATTGGGTTTATAAATTTTCCCTGGAAAAAAAAAAAAGTGGGAGATTAATATTGGCCTCTGGGCTTGTGTGCCAGTCCTGAGCGTGCCATCTCTCTCACAAATAGTGGGCCATAGAAAGCCTATTTATTTTTTGGGTTGATTTGGGTTCCTAATTCTACCTGAAAAAATCAATCAATCAATCAGTGGGAGAAAAATATTGGCCTCAGGGCTTGTGTGCCACTCCTTACTCCTGTGTGTGCCATCTCTCACTCAGTGGGCCATAGAAAGCCTATAAATTTTTTTGCTTGATTTGGGTTCTAAATTCTACCTGAAAAAATCATTAAATCAATCAGTGGGAGATTAATATTGGGCTTTGGGCTTGTGTGCCAGTCCTAAGCGTGCCATCTCTCTCTCTCAGATAGTGGGTCATAGAAAGCCTATTTATTATTATTTTTTTTATTGGGTTTATAAATTTTCCCTGGAAAAAAAAAAAATGGGAGATTAATATTGGCCTCTGGGCTTGTGTGCCAGTCCTGAGTGTGCCATCTCTCTCACAAATAGTGGGCCATAGAAAGCCTATTAATTTTTTTGCTTGATTTGGGTTCCAAAATCTACCTGAAAAAAATCACTAAATCAATCAGTGGGAGATTAATATTGGCCTCTGGGCTTGTGTGCCACTCCTGACTCCTGTGTGCGTCATCTGTCACTCAGTGGGCCCTAGAAAGCCTATTTTTTGTTTTATTTGTTTTCTAAATTCTCCCTGAAACAATCATTTTATTTTCTTTGGTTTCTAAATTATTCCTGAAAAAAATCATTTTTTTTGTATTTTTTTTTCTCTCAAGTCTCCCTGAAAAAAAAAAAAAAAAATCTGTGGGAGATTCATATTGCCCCTTCTGCTTGTGTGCCAGTCTTGACTCCTGGGTGTGCCATCTCTCTCTCTCTCCCCAATTGTGGGCCATAGAAAGCCTATTAATTTTTTTACTTGATTTGGGTTCCAAAATCTACCAAAAAAAATCACTAAATCAATCAGTGGGAGATTAATATTGGCCTCTGGGCTTGTGTGCCACTCCTGACTCCTGTGTGCGTCATCTGTCACTCAGTGGGCCCTAGAAAGCCTATTTTTTGTTTTATTTGTTTTCTAAATTCTCCCTGAAACAATCATTTTATTTTCTTTGGTTTCTAAATTATTCCTGAAAAAAATCATTTTTTTGGTATTTTTTTTTCTCTCAAGTCTCCCTGAAAAAAAAAAAAAAAAAAAAAATCTGTGGGAGATTCATATTGCCCCTTCTGCTTGTGTGCCAGTCTTGACTCCTGGGTGTGCCATCTCTCTCTCTCTCCCCAATTGTGGGCCATAGAAAGCCTATTAATTTTTTTGCTTGATTTGGGTTCCAAAATCTACCAAAAAAAATCCCTAAATCAATCAGTGGGAGATTAATATTGGCCTCTGGGCTTGTGTGCCACTCCTGACTCCTGTGTGCGTCATCTGTCACTCAGTGGGCCCTAGAAAGCCTATTTTTTGTTTTATTTGTTTTCTAAATTTTCCCTGAAACAATCATTTTATTTTCTTTGGTTTCTAAATTATTCCTGAAAAAAATCATTTTTTTTGTATTTTTTTTCTCTCAAGTCTCCCTGAAAAAAAAAAAAAAAATCTGTGGGAGATTCATATTGCCCCTTCTGCTTGTGTGCCAGTCTTGACTCCTGGGTGTGCCATCTCTCTCTCTCTCCCCAATTGTGGGCCATAGAAAGCCTATTCATTTTTTTGCTTGATTTGGGTTCCAAAATCTACCAAAAAAAATAACTAAATCAATCGGTGGGAGATTAATATTGGCCTCTGGGCTTGTGTGCCACTCCTGACTCCTGTGTGCGTCCTCTCTCACTCAGTGGGCCCTACAAAGCCTTTTTTTTTTTTTTTTTTCCTAAATTCTCCCTGAAACAATCATTTCATTTTATTTGTTTTATAAATTCTTCTATAAAAAATAATTTTTTTTAAATTTTTTTTTTTTCTGAAGTCTCCCTTTTAAAAACAAACAAACACAAATCAGTGGGAGATAAATATTTACATTTGCGCTTCAGTGACAGTCCTGCATGTGTGCCATCTCATTTGTTGCCAACAACAACAGAGTGTGTAACATTGTGGCTGATTTTCGTTGTGGTCTCACCCACCTGTAAAGGGGTAGCTAAATCATACTGAAGTTATAGCTCACCGTGTAAGTTGTGTGACAGCAACAAATACCGTTCGTTTGTTAACGTTTTTAAAACAATGAGGAAGTCTGGTGGAAGAGGTCGTGGCCGGGGGCGTTCATTGTCAGCTGGTAATGAGGGTAGTGGTAGTGGTGGAGCATCAGCTGGTCGTGGGAAAAAAAATATTGCACCTAAGTCTGGAGCTGTGGAGCCAGGTTCGTCGTCTGGCTACACAAGGCCTCGAACGCTCCCTTTTCTGGGAGTAGGAAAACCACTTTTAAAGCCGGAGCAGCAAGAGCAAGTTTTGGCTTATCTTGCTGACTCAGCCTCTAGCTCTTTTGCCTCCTCTCGTGAAACTGGTAAATGTCAAAGCAGCGCGTCGTTAGTGGATGTTCACGGTCAGGGACAAGTCGCTTCCTTGTCCTCTTCAGCAAAAACAACAACAGAGAAGAATGCAGCAGGCGACACAACGGGTTACTCCATGGAGCTCTTTACACATACCGTCCCTGGCTTAGAAAGTGAAGCAGTTAACAGTCCATGCCCATTACAAGTTGAATCTGACATGGAGTGCACTGATGCACAGCCACAGCCAGACTACTATCCTGGTCCTTTGACTCAGACCACAACATTGCCATCGCAGGGTGCTGATCAAGAATCAGACCCTGATGAGACTATGTTGCCCCATCACGAACACTATACCACCGACCGCCACGGTGACACAGACGAAGTTGCACACGAGCTACAAGAAGAGGTAATAGATGACCCAGTTCTTGACCCCGATTGGCAGCCATTGGGGGAACAGGGTGCAGGCGGCAGCAGTTCTGAAGCGGAGGAGGAGGGGCCGCAGCAGGCATCAACATCTGCCGGGCCCGTATCTTGCCCAAAACGCGTGGCAAAGCTAAAACCTGTTGGAGGACAGCGTGGCCATCCGGTTAAAGCTCAGTCTGCAATGCCTGAAAAGGTATCCGATGCTAGAAAGAGTGCAGTCTGGCATTTTTTTAAACAACATCCAATTGATCAGTGCAAAGTCATCTGTCAAAAATGTTCAACTACCTTAACCCTGCTGTTCTGTTGGTCAAAAATGACCGACTTTGAACTTCAATATTCTTTAAAATATTCAAGATGCGGCTCTGAAACCCGTGGCCGACCGACCCATCCTCATTTAAGTCAATCAACCACAAGTTTCAGAACCGCATCTTGAACACCCCAAAAAATACCAAAGTTCAAAATAGGTCTCCCCAGACCGAACAGAACAGCAGGGTTAAGCAGAGGACAGAATCTGAAAAGTCTCAATACAAGTTGCATGCATAGACATTTAACCACCATGCATTTGCAAGCCTGGACTAACTACCAAACGTCCCTTAAGGTTGTAGCACCCTCGGCCAATGAAGCTAGTCAGCAACGCAACATCCCTTCCGGCAGTGTAGGGCCACCATTTTCCGCACCACCTGCAGTATCTGTGCAGGTTTCTTTGCCAGGCCAAAGCCGTCAGGGTCAGGGAATCACCAGTTTCGTAGTAGGAAACACTGCATCTAGGGCACCGGTGGCAACAATACCATCTCCCACCGTCTCTCAGTCTGCCATGTCCACCGGCACCCCCGCTAGTTCCACGATCTCCAGCTCTCCAGTCCAGCTCACCCTACATGAGACTATGGTTAGAAAAAGGAAGTACTTAGCCTCGCATCCGCGTACACAGGGTTTGAACGCACACATAGCTAGACTAATCTCGTTAGAGATGATGCCCTACCGGTTAGTTGAAAGCGAAGCTTTCAAAGCCCTGATGGACTACGCTGTACCACGCTACGAGCTACCCAGTCGACACTTTTTTTCCAGAAAAGCCATCCCAGCCCTCCACCAGCATGTTAAAGAGCGCATCGTCCATGCACTCAGGCAATCTGTGAGCACAAAGGTGCACCTGACAACAGATGCATGGACCAGTAGGCATGGCCAGGGACGTTACGTGTCCATCACGGCACACTGGTTAAATGTGGTGGATGCAGGGTCCACAGGGGACAGCAAGTTTGGGACAGTTCTGCCTAGCCCACGGTCTAGGAAACAATTGGCTGTAGCCGTTCGCACCCCCTCCTCCTCCTCTTCGTCCTCCTGCAGAAGCGAGAGCTCGTCCACAGACCGCAGTCGCACAACCACTCCATCCGCAGCTGCCACTGTTGCACACCAGGTCTCCCATTATGGGGCAGCTACTGGCAAACGTCAGCAGGCTGTATTGGCTATGAAGTGTTTGGGCGACAACAGACACACCGCGGAAGTTCTGTCCGAGTTCTTGCAGAAAGAAACGCAGTCGTGGCTGGGCACTGTAGATCTTGAGGCAGGCAAGGTAGTGAGTGATAACGGAAGGAATTTCATGGCTGCCATCTCCCTTTCCCATCTGAAACACATTCCTTGCCTGGCTCACACCTTAAACCTGGTGGTGCAGTGCTTCCTGAAAAGTTATCCGGGGTTATCCGACCTGCTCCTCAAAGTGCGTGGACTTTGCTCACATATCCGCCGTTCGCCCGTACACTCCAGCCGTATGCAGACCTATCAGCGTTCTTTGAACCTTCCCCAGCATCGCCTAATCATAGACGTTGCAACAAGGTGGAACTCAACACTGCACATGCTTCAGAGACTGTGTGAACAGAGGCGGGCTGATATGTTTTTGTGGGAGGATACACATACACGGGCAGGCAGTAGGATGGCAGACATGGAGTTGTCAGGTGTGCAGTGGTCGAAGATTCAAGACATCTGTCAAGTCCTTCAGTGTTTTGAGGAATGCACACGGCTGGTTAGTGCAGACAACGCCATAATAAGCATGAGCATCCCCCTAATGCGTCTGCTGATGCAAAGTTTGACGCACATAAAGGATCAGGCGTCTGCAGCTGAGGAAGAGGAAAGCCTTGATGACAGTCAGCCATTGTCTGGCCAGGGCAGTGTACAGGACGAGGTAGCGGGCGAACAGGAGGAGGAGGACGAGGAGGATGATGGGGATGATTATATTTTTAATGAGGAAGCTTTTCCGGGGCCACTGGAAATTGGTGGCGCGGCAAGGCCGGGTTCTGGTTTTTTGAGGGACACAAGTGACGTGGATTTGCCTGAAACTGCCCCTCAACCAAGCACAACCGCAGATTTGAGAACTGGAACTTTGGCCCACATGGCGGATTATGCCTTACGTATCCTCAAAAGGGACACACGCATAACTAAAATGATGAATGATGACGATTACTGGTTGGCCTGCCTCCTTGATCCTCGCTATAAAGGCAAATTGCAAAATATAATGCCACATGAGAACTTGGAACTAATATTAGCAACCAAACAATCAACTCTTGTTGACCGTTTGCTTCTGGCATTCCCTGCACACAGCGCCCGTGATCGTTCTCACACGAGCTGCAGGGGCCAGCAGACCAGAGGAGTTAGAGGGGCAGAAATCAGAAGTGGCGTTGGCCAGAGGGGTTTTCTGACCAGGTTGTGGAGTGATTTTGCTATGACCGCAGACAGGACAGGTACTGCAGCATCAATTCAAAGTGACAGGAGACAACATTTGTCCAGTATGGTTACAAACTATTTTTCATCCCTTATCGATGTTCTCCCTCAACCGTCATTCCCATTTGATTACTGGGCATCAAAATTAGACACCTGGCCAGAATTGGCAGAATATGCATTGCAGGAGCTTGCTTGCCCGGCAGCTAGTGTCCTATCAGAAAGAGTATTCAGTGCTGCAGGTTCAATACTAACAGAAAAAAGGACTCGTCTGGCTACCCAAAATGTAGATGATCTAACCTTCATTAAAATGAACCACAACTGGATTTCGAAATCTTTTGCCCCACCTTGCCCGGCTGACACCTAGCTTTCCTATGAAAAGGTCTTGCCTGTGGACTATTCTGAATGCCTTTTCCAATCTCGTAATTTTCAGCACCTGATTGTCCAGCATACGACATGTTTACACCTCACTAAATGGCCAAACTCCCCACACGGGGCCGTGGTATCGACACTTGGCGACAGCACCCGTGAGAGTGCAGTTTGTCTGAAGAGGTGGGTGAGCCCGCTTTTGGTCGACGGCACTGCCACTGGGTCCCTCCTAGTACAATAAAGTGTCTCTGGCGGTGGTGGTGCGCACCCAACGTCAGACACACCGTTGTAATATGAGGGGCCCTGGGCCTGTACCGCCGGCCACAAGACAGTTTCCCCCCACCCCAGCTCAAACAGTGCTCTACCACTTGCAAAATTATCTCACAGCTCCACCAATGTTTAGTCTATGCGCTGACATCCTTCAATGCCTGCCACTGACAATACCATTGTATTGACATTTTTGTTATGTTAGGCCTTCGATGCCTGTCTGTGGTCACTCCTTCCACTAGGCCTCCACTGACCACACCACTGCTGCCCGTGTACCCCTGGAACCAATTTAAAATTGCCTACAGCCATGTGTTATTATTTTAGGCCTTCGATGCCTGTCTGCGGTCACTCCTTCCACTAGGCCTCCACTGACCACACCACTGCTGCCCGTGTACCCCTGGAACCAATTTAAAATTGCCTACAGCCAGCCCAATTTTTTTATTTTAGGCCTTCGATGCCTGTCTGCGGTCCATTCTTTCAACTACTACTACACTGACCAGGTCACTGCTGCCCGTGTACCCCTGGAACCAATTTAAAATTGCCTACAGCCATGTGTTATTATTTTAGGCCTTCGATGCCTGTCTGCGGTCACTCCTTCCACTAGGCCTCCACTGACCACACCACTGCTGCCCGTGTACCCCTGGAACCAATTTAAAATTGCCTACAGCCATGTGTTATTATTTTAGGCCTTCGATGCCTGTCTGCGGTCACTCCTTCCACTAGGCCTCCACTGACCACACCACTGCTGCCCGTGTACCCCTGGAACCAATTTAAAATTGCCTACAGCCAGCCCAATTTTTTTATTTTAGGCCTTCGATGCCTGTCTGCGGTCCATTCTTTCAACTACTACTACACTGACCAGGGCACTGCTGCCCGTGTACCCCTGGAACCAATTTAAAATTGCCTACAGCCATGTGTTATTATTTTAGGCCTTCGATGCCTGTCTGCGGTCACTCCTTCCACTAGGCCTCCACTGACCACACCACTGCTGCCCGTGTACCCCTGGAACCAATTTAAAATTGCCTACAGCCAGCCCAATTTTTTTATTTTAGGCCTTCGATGCCTGTCTGCGGTCCATTCTTTCAACTACTACTACACTGACCAGGGCACTGCTGCCCGTGTACCCCTGGAACCAATTTAAAATTGCCTACAGCCATGTGTTATTATTTTAGGCCTTCGATGCCTGTCTGCGGTCACTCCTTCCACTAGGCCTCCACTGACCACACCACTGCTGCCCGTGTACCCCTGGAACCAATTTAAAATTGCCTACAGCCATGTGTTATTATTTTAGGCCTTCGATGCCTGTCTGCGGTCACTCCTTCCACTAGGCCTCCACTGACCACACCACTGCTGCCCGTGTACCCCTGGAACCAATTTAAAATTGCCTACAGCCAGCCCAATTTTTTTATTTTAGGCCTTCGATGCCTGTCTGCGGTCCATTCTTTCAACTACTACTACACTGACCAGGGCACTGCTGCCCGTGTACCCCTGGAACCAATTTAAAATTGCCTACAGCCATGTGTTATTATTTTAGGCCTTCGATGCCTGTCTGCGGTCACTCCTTCCACTAGGCCTCCACTGACCACACCACTGCTGCCCGTGTACCCCTGGAACCAATTTAAAATTGCCTACAGCCAGCCCAATTTTTTTATTTTAGGCCTTCGATGCCTGTCTGCGGTCCATTCTTTCAACTACTACTACACTGACCAGGGCACTGCTGCCCGTGTACCCCTGGAACCAATTTAAAATTGCCTACAGCCATGTGTTATTATTTTAGGCCTTCGATGCCTGTTGTTGGAAACTACGCTGCATTAGGCCTACAAATTGGGTATGGGGTGTAGAGAGATGGTGTGTTCCACTCCAAGGTGTTCTCCAGGTTGCCTTTCCTGAGCTTCGATCTTCCGGCTCTCGTTTAGTAGTTCTTGGAAACTACACTGCATTAGGCCTTCAAATTGGGTATGGGGTGTAGAGAGAGGGTGTGTTACACTCCAAGGTGTTCCCCAGGTTGCCTTTCCTGAGCTTCGATCTTCCGGCTCTCGTTTAGTAGTTGTTGGAAACTACGCTGCATTAGGCCTTCAAATTGGGTATGGGGTGTAGAGAGAGGGTGTGTTACACTCCAAGGTGTTCCCCAGGTTGCCTTTCCTGAGCTTCGATCTTCCGACTCTCGTTTAGTAGTTCTTGGAAACTACACTGCATTAGGCCTTCAAATTGGGTATGGGGTGTAGAGAGAGGGTGTGTTACACTCCAAGGTGTTCCCCAGGTTGCCTTTCCTGAGCTTCGATATTCCGGCTCTCGTTTAGTAGTTGTTGGAAACTACACTGCATTAGGCCTACAAATTTGGTATGGGGGAAACATTGGCGCATCTGCGGTCCCTCCTTCCTCTAGGCCTCCACTGACCTGTCTACTGCTGCCCGTGTTCCCCTGGAACCAATTTTAAATTGCCTACAGGCAGCCCAATTTATTATGTTAGGGCTTCGAAGCCTGTCTGCGGTCCCTCCTTCCACTAGGCCTCCACTGACCTGTCTACTGCTGCCCGTGTACCCCTTGAACCAACATCATAAAATAAAAAAAAAAGTATTTTGCTTATAAAAAAGAAAATACTGGTGAGATATCAAATGCAGACATTTTAACATTAAAAACAAACACACAACTAAAATCTGGTACAGTACTAAAAATGGCCACCAGCTACAATTACTTTCTCCTGCAAGTAGTTAACTGAAAGGTTTTTTAAATTGAAAACACACATATGGCATCCACCGAGAGTTGTCCTGTCCCGTCTTCTTTATATTATTGCCGAGAAGATGCAAAACAATGAAAATAATAAAATCATTAATTACCAAAATAATAGAGAAAGTCAACACCACATTGCAAATAAACATTCATTCCAAATAAGGAAGCAGGGCGCGTCCGAGGGTGAGTATATACCTAATAAGAATATAATCACCCTCGGACGCGCAATGCTTATTTCCAACAGCCTTCCTTCCTAAGAATCAGCCCTTCCGTGGTGTAGAGAGACGTTGTGTTACACTCCAAGGTGTTCCCCAGGTTGCCTTTCCTGAGCTTCGATCTTCCGGCTCTCGTTTAGTAGTTCTTGGAAACTACACTGCATTAGGCCTTCAAATTGGGTATGGGGTGTAGAGAGAGGGTGTGTTACACTCCAAGGTGTTCCCCAGGTTGCCTTTCCTGAGCTTCGATCTTCATGCTCTCGTTTAGTAGTTGTCGGAAACTACGCTGCATTAGGCCTACAAATTGGGTATGGGGTGTAGAGAGAGGGTTTGTTACACTCCAAGATGTTCCCCAGGTTGCCTTTCCTGAGCTTCGATCTTCCGACTCTCGTTTAGTAGTTGTTGGAAACTACACTGCATTAGGCCTACAAATTGGGTATGGGGTGTAGAGAGACGGTGTGTTACACTCCAAGGTGTTCCCCAGGTTTCCTTGCCATTGCTTCGGTCTTCCGACTCTCGTTTAGTAGTTGTAGAAACGTACACTGCATTAGGCCTACAAAATGGGTATGGGGTGGAGAGAGATGGTGTGTTACACTCCAAGGTGTTCCCCAGGTTGCCTTTCCTGAGCTTCTATCTTCAGGCTCTCATTAAATTGTGGTTAAATGGAACAACTGCATTTGGCGTACTAGTTGGTTTGGGGCCTACTATCGGTGTCTGCCACTCCTTGCTGTTCTCCTGGTTTCCTGTCCTGAAATTCCATTTTCAGGCTCTCGTTAAGTAGTTGTTAATGTTAGACTGCATTTGGCCTACTAGTTGGGTTGGGGCCTACTATCGGTGTCTGCCACTCCTTGCTGTTCTCCTCCACTGAACAAAGCTGTGCCGCCTGTTTACTACGGTTGCCAATTTTGAACTGCATTTCGACTACTTACTGATTTGGCCCTACTCTCTGTGTCAGCCTCTCATTCCAGTTGTCCTCCACTGCAATGCCCCCTGGTTATTCCTGTGTTACCAATTTTGAACTGCATTTAGCCCACTTTATTCTTTGGGCCTATATCTGTGTTTCCACTTCATCGTGCCCATTGCCCAGCCAGTGATAGATGAGTCTGCTGGTACATTGACCCATAACGCAACATTCCCCGTGCATGCTACACAACAACATTGTGACCCTGCTGAAAGTCAGGTTGCTCTTCCCGCATACCATACCACCTTACACGGGGACAAAGAGGAAGGTGCAGATGAAAGTGCAGGTTCCTTCATCAGGTGGGGGGAGGAATACTAGTTGGCGACGTCACTGGCACAGGGCCTCTCATAGTACGCAAAAGTGTTGCTGCCGGTGGGAGGCGCCCCCGCCGTGCAAACACACCGCTGTACTTTGAGGGGCCCTGTGCCAGTGCCAATGCCAACAAGTGGGCCCCCCCTGCTTGCTCAGGATCACAGCACTTGCAAAGTTGAAATACTTACCTCTCCCTGCTCCACTGCCGTGACGTGGTCCAGATTTCCTGGGCCCACTAATTACTTGAACCAGCCCTACCCCACACAACTTTAGCCAAATGACCCCCAATTTCAAATGCCTTCCAATTATTATAAGGTAAATTATGCTTGACAAGCTTCATTAAGAAGAATGGATGGTTTTGACATTAAAATGGGCACTCTAGGTGTTTTCCTGGCCCCCACTCACTGCCGACTATGCTGCCCCATTGACTTGCATTGGGTTTCGTGTTTCGGTCGATCCCAACTTTACGTCATAATCGGCCGATTTCACTCGACCCGACTTTTGAGATAGTCGGGTTTCGCGAAACCCGGCTCGACTCTAAAAAGGTCAAGGTCGCTCAACTCTAGTTAGGATCCCTAGGGTTAGGGTTAGAGTTTGGGTTAGGGTTAGAGTTTGGGTTAGGGTTAGGGTTAGAGTTTGTGTTTTAGGGTTAGGGTTAGAGTTTGTGTTTTAGGGTTAGGTTAGGGTTAGAGTTTGTGTTAGAGTTTGTGTTAGGGTTAGAGTTTGGGTTAGGGTTAGGGTTAGAGTTTGGGTTAGGGTTAGCGTTAGAGTTTGTGTTCTAAGGTTAGGGTTAGGGTTAGAGTTTGTGTTTTAGGGTTAGGGTTAGAGTTTGTGTTAGAGTTTGTTAGAATTTGTGTTAGAGTTATGGTTAGGCTTAGAGTCTGTGTTTTAGGGTTAGGGTTAGGGTTAAAGTTTGTGTTTTAGGGTTAGGGTTAGGGTTAGAGTTTGTGTTAGAGTTTGTTAGAGTTTGTGTTAGGGTTAGGATTAGGGTTAGGGTTAGAGTTTGGGTTAGGGTTAGTGTTAGAGTTTGTATTAGGGTTAGAGTTTGGGTTAGGGTTAGGGTTAGACTTTGGGTTAGGGTTAGAGTTTGTGTTTTAGGGTTAGGGTTAGAGTTTGTGTTTTAGGGTTAGGGTTAGGGTTAGAGTTTGTGTTAGAGTTTGTTAGAGTTTGTGTTAGGGTTAGAGTTTGTGTTAGGGTTAGGGTTAGAGTTTGGGTTAGGGTTAGAGTTTGTGTTTTAGGGTTAGGGTTAGAGTTTGTGTTAGAGTTTGTTAGAGTTTGTGTTGGGGTTAAGGTTAGGGTTATGGTTAGAGTTTGTGTTAGAGTTTGTTAGAGTTTGTGTTAGGGTTACGGTTAGGGTTAGAGTTTGTGTTAGAGTTTGTGTTAGGGTTAGGGTTAGAGTTTGGGTTAGGGTTAGGGTTAGAGTTTGTGTTTTAGGGTTAGGGTTAGGGTTAGAGTTTGTGTTAGAGTTTGTTAGAGTTTGTGTTAGGGTTAGGGTTAGAGTTTGGGTTAGGGTTAGTGTTAGAGTTTGTATTAGGGTTAGAGTTTGGGTTAGGGTTAGGGTTAGACTTTGGGTTAGGGTTAGAGTTTGTGTTTTAGGGTTAGGGTTAGAGTTTGTGTTTTAGGGTTAGGGTTAGGGTTAGAGTTTGTGTTAGAGTTTGTTAGAGTTTGTGTTAGGGTTAGAGTTTGTGTTAGGGTTAGGGTTAGAGTTTGGGTTAGGGTTAGAGTTTGTGTTTTAGGGTTAGGGTTAGAGTTTGTGTTAGAGTTTGTTAGAGTTTGTGTTGGGGTTAAGGTTAGGGTTATGGTTAGAGTTTGTGTTAGAGTTTGTTAGAGTTTGTGTTAGGGTTACGGTTAGGGTTAGAGTTTGTGTTAGAGTTTGTGTTAGGGTTAGGGTTAGAGTTTGGGTTAGGGTTAGGGTTAGAGTTTGTGTTTTAGGGTTAGGGTTAGGGTTAGAGTTTGTGTTAGAGTTTGTTAGAGTTTGTGTTAGGGTTAGGGTTAGAGTTTGGGTTAGGGTTAGAGTTTGTGTTTTAGGGTTAGGGTTAGAGTTTGTGTTAGAGTTTGTTAGAGTTTGTGTTAGGGTTAGGGTTAGAGTTTGGGTTAGGGTTAGGGTTAGAGTTCGGGTTAGGGTTAGGGTTAGAGTTTGTGTTTTAGGGGTAGGGTTAGGGTTAGAGTTTGTGTATGAGTTTGTTAGAGTTTGGGTTAGGGTTATGGTTAGAGTTTGGGTTAGGGTTAGGGTTAGAGTTTGGGTTAGGGTTAGAGTTTGTGTTTTAGGGTTAGGGTTAGGGTTAGAGTTTGTGTATGAGTTTGTTAGAGTTTGGGTTAGGGTTAGAGTTTGTGTTAGGGTTAAGGTTAGGGTTATGGTTAGAGTTTGTGTTAGAGTTTGTTAGAGTTTGTGTTAGGGTTACGGTTAGGGTTAGAGTTTGTGTTAGAGTTTGTGTTAGGGTTAGGGTTAGAGTTTGGGTTAGGGTTAGGGTTAGAGTTTGTGTTTTAGGGTTAGGGTTAGGGTTAGAGTTTGTGTTAGAGTTTGTTAGAGTTTGTTTTAGGGTTAGGGTTAGAGGTTGTCTTAGGTTTAGGGTTAGAGTTTGGGTTCGGGTTAGAGTTTGTGTTTTAGGGTTAGGGTTAGGGCTAGAGTTTGTGTTAGAGTTTGTTAGAGTTTGTGTTAGGGTTAGGGTTAGAGTTTGGGTTAGGGTTAGGGTTAGAGTTTGGGTTAGGGTTAGAGTTTGTGTTTTAGGGTTAGGGTTAGGGTTAGAGTTTGTGTATGAGTTTGTTAGAGTTTGGGTTAGGGTTAGAGTTTGGGTTAGGATTAGGGTTAGAGTTTGTGTTTTAGGGTTAGGGTTAGGGTTAGAGTTTGTGTTAGAGTTTGTTAGAGTTTGTTTTAGGGTTAGGGTTAGAGGTTGTCTTAGGTTTAGGGTTAGAGTTTGGGTTCGGGTTAGAGTTTGTGTTTTAGGGTTAGGGTTAGGGTTAGAGTTTGTGTTAGAGTTTGTTAGAGTTTGTGTTAGGGTTAGAGTTTGGGTTAGGGTTAGAGTTTGGGTTAGGGTTAGGGTTAGAGTTTGTGTTTTAGGGGTAGGGTTAGGGTTAGAGTTTGTGTATGAGTTTGTTAGAGTTTGGGTTCGGGTTAGAGTTTGGGTTAGGGTTAGAGTTTGTGTTTTAGGGTTAGGGTTAGAGTTTGTGTTAGAGGTTGTTAGAGTTTGGGTTAGGGTTAGGGTTAGAGTTTGTGTTTTAGGGTTAGGGTTAGAGTTTGTGTTAGAGTTTGTTAGAGTTTGTGTTAGGGTTAGGGTTAGTGTTAGGGTTAGAGTTTGGGTTAGGGTTAGAGTTTGTGTTTTAGGGTTAGGGTTAGGGTTAGAGTTTGTGTTAGAGTTTGTGTTAGGGTTAGGGTTAGAGTTTGTGTTAGAGTTTGTGTTAGGATTAGGGTTAGAGTTTGTGTTAGTTTGTTAGAGTTTGTGTTAGGGTTAGGGTTACGGTTAGAGTTTGTGTTAGAGTTTGTTAGAGTTTGTGTTAGGGTTAAGGTTAGGGTTAGGGTTAGAGTTTGTGTTAGAGTTTGTGTTAGGGCTAGGGTTAGTGTTAGAGTTTGGGTTAGGGCTAGGGTTAGAGTTTGTGTTTTAGGGTTAGGGTTAGGGTTAGAGTTTGTGTTAGAGTTTGTTAGAATTTGTGTTAGGGCTAGGGTTAGAGTTTGGGTTAGGGTTAGGGTTAGAGTTTGGGTTAGGGTTAGCGTTAGAGTTTGTGTTTTAGAGTTAGGGTTAGGGTTAGAGTTTGTGTATGAGTTTGTTAGAGTTTGGGTTAGGGTTAGAGTTTGTGTTAGGGTTAGAGTTTGTGTTTTAGGGTTAGGGTTTGAGTTTGTGTTAGAGTTTGTTAGAGTTTGGGTTAAGGTTAGAGTTTGGGTTAGGGTTAGAGTTTGTGTTTTAGGGTTAGGGTTAGGGTTAGAGTTTGTGTTATAGTTTGTTAGAGTTTGTGTTAGGGTTAGGGTTAGAGTTTGGGTTAGGGTTAGGGTTAGAGTTTGGGTTAGGGTTAGGGTTAGAGTTTGTGTTTTAGGGGTAGGTTTAGGGTTAGAAGTTTGTGTATGAGTTTGTTAGAGTTTGGGTTAGGGTTAGAGTTTGGGTTAGGGTTAGAGTTTGTGTTTTAGGGTTAGGGTTAGAGTTTGTGTTTTAGGGTTAGGGTTAGAGTTTGTGTTAGAGTTTGTTAGAGTTTGTGTTAGGGTTAGGGTTAGTGCTAGGGTTAGAGTTTGGGTTAGGGTTAGAGTTTGTGTTTTAGGGTTAGGGTTAGGGTTAGAGTTTGTGTTAGAGTTTGTGTTAGGGTTAGGGTTAGAGTTTGTGTTAGAGTTTGTGTTAGGATTAGGGTTAGAGTTTGTGTTAGTTTGTTAGAGTTTGTGTTAGGGTTAGGGTTAGGGTTAGAGTTTGTGTTAGAGTTTGTGTTAGGGTTAAGGTTAGGGTTAGGGTTAGAGTTTGTGTTAGAGTTTGTGTTAGGGCTAGGGTTAGTGTTAGAGTTTGGGTTAGGGCTAGGGTTAGAGTTTGTGTTTTAGGGTTAGGGTTAGGGTTAGAGTTTGTGTTAGAGTTTGTTAGAATTTGTGTTAGGGCTAGGGTTAGAGTTTGGGTTAGGGTTAGGGTTAGAGTTTGGGTTAGGGTTAGCGTTAGAGTTTGTGTTTTAGAGTTAGGGTTAGGGTTAGAGTTTGTGTATGAGTTTGTTAGAGTTTGGGTTAGGGTTAGAGTTTGTGTTAGGGTTAGAGTTTGTGTTTTAGGGTTAGGGTTAGGGTTTGAGTTTGTGTTAGAGTTTGTTAGAGTTTGGGTTAAGGTTAGAGTTTGGGTTAGGGTTAGAGTTTGTGTTTTAGGGTTAGGGTTAGGGTTAGAGTTTGTGTTAGAGTTTGTTAGAGTTTGTGTTAGGGTTAGGGTTAGAGTTTGGGTTAGGGTTAGGGTTAGAGTTTGGGTTAGGGTTAGGGTTAGAGTTTGTGTTTTAGGGGTAGGTTTAGGGTTAGAGTTTGTGTATGAGTTTGTTAGAGTTTGGGTTAGGGCTAGAGTTTGGGTTAGGGTTAGAGTTTGTGTTTTAGGGTTAGGGTTAGAGTTTGTGTATGAGTTTGTTAGAGTTTGGGTTAGGGTTAGAGTTTGGGTTAGGGCTAGAGTTTGTGTTTTAGGGTTAGGGTTAGAGTTTGTGTTAGAGGTTGTTAGAGTTTGGGTTAGGGTTAGGGTTAGAGTTTGGGTTAGGGTTAGAGTTTGTGTTTTAGGGTTAGGGTTAGAGTTTGTGTTAGAGGTTGTTAGCGTTTGGGTTAGGGTTAGGGTTAGAGTTTGGGTTAGGGTTAGAGTTTGTGTTTTAGGGTTAGGGTTAGAGTTTGTGTTAGAGTTTGTTAGAGTTTGTGTTAGAGTTAGGGTTAGTGTTAGGGTTAGAGTTTGGGTTAGGGTTAGAGTTTGTGTTTTAGGGTTAGGGTTAGGGTTAGAGTTTGTGTTAGAGTTTGTGTTAGGGTTAGGGTTAGAGTTTGTGTTAGAGTTTGTGTTAGGATTAGGGTTAGAGTTTGTGTTAGTTTGTTAGAGTTTGTGTTAGGGTTAGGGTTAGAGTTTGTGTTAGAGTTTGTTAGAGTTTGTGTTAGCGTTAGGGTTAGGGTTAGAGTTTGTGTTAGAGTTTGTTAGAGTTTGTGTTAGGGTTAAGGTTAGGGTTAGGGTTAGAGTTTGTGTTAGAGTTTGTGTTAGGGCTAGGGTTAGTGTTAGAGTTTGGGTTAGGGCTAGGGTTAGAGTTTGTGTTTTAGGGTTAGGGTTAGGGTTAGAGTTTGTGTTAGAGTTTGTTAGAGTTTGTGTTAGGTTTAGGGTTAGAGTTTGGGCTAGGGTTAGGGTTAGAGTTTGTGTTTTAGGGTTAGGATTAGGGTTAGAGTTTGTGTTAGAGTTGGTTAGAATTTGTGTTAGGGTTAGGGTTAGAGTTTGGGTTAGGGTTAGGGTTAGAGTTTGGGTTAGGGTTAGGGTTAGAGTTTGTGTTTTAGGGTTAGGCTTAGGGTTAGAGTTTGTGTTAGAGTTTGTTAGAGTTTGTGTTAGGGTTAGGGTTAGAGTTTGGGTTAGGGTTAGGGTTAGAGTTTGTGTTTTAGGGTTAGGGTTAGAGTTTGTGTTAGAGTTTGTTAGAGTTTGGGTTAGGGTTAGGGTTAGAGTTTGGGTTAGGGTCAGAGTTTGTGTTTTAGGGTTAGGGTTAGAGTTTGTGTTAGAGTTTGTGTTAGGGTTAGTGTTAGGGTTAGAATTTAGGTTAGGGTTAGGGTTAGAGTTTGTGTTTTAGGGTTAGGGTTAGAGTTAGAGTTTGTGTTAGAGTTTGTTAGAGTTTGTGTTAGGGTTAGGGTTAGAGTTTGTGTTAGGGTTAGGGTTAGGGTTAGAGTTTGTGTTAGAGTTTGTGTTAGGGTTAAGGTTAGAGTTTGTGTTAGAGTTTGTTAGAGTTTGTGATAGGTTAGGGTTAGGATTAGAGTTTGTGTTAGAGTTTGTTAGAGTTTGTGTTAGGGTTAGGGTTAGAGTTTGTGTTAGGGTTAGGGTTAGGGTTAGAGTTTGTGTTAGAGTTTTTGTTAGTTTGTGTTAGGGTTAGGGTTTGGGTTAGAGTTAGTGTTAGAGTTTGTGTTAGAGTTTGTGTGAGAGTTTGTGTTAGAGTTTGTGTTAGAGTTTGTGTTAGGGTTAGGGTTAGAGTTAGAGTTTGTGTTTTAGGGTTAGGGTTAAGGTTAGGGTTAGGATCCCTAGGGTTACTAGGGATCCTTACCCTAACCCTAACCCTAGGAATTTCTGTTTATAGTGGGTTTTCTAGTTGATTTTGATGATTGGCAGCTGTCACACACTTCTCATCATGCGTTTCAAAAATGTAAACACAGGAAAAAATGCTTGCAAACGCGTCAAAACGCCGCATTTGCGTTAAAACATGTAAAAACGCATGCGCTTAAAAACACAGCGTTTAAACGCGTTTAAATGCGTTTAAACGCGTTTAAACGCGTTTTTGCACCAAATGTGTTTGCGTTTAAAACGCCGCAGATCAAAACGCAAGTGTGAAACCAGCCTTAATTCTAGCAAGAAAAAAATATTTGAATGAAAAAAAATCTAAACAATAATAGCACACATATTTGGTATTGCCACATCTTTAATGACCCGGCCTATAAAACTGTCTCACTAGTTAACAAGGCAAAAAACAATGCTTTATCATCATACTGCGAAACAAAAAGTGAAATAACACGCGATCAAAAAGACGGATGTATATAAACATGGTACCGCTGAAAATGTCATCTTGTCCTGCAAAAGACAAGCCCCCATACAGATCCATCAGTGGAAAATTAGAAAAGTTATAGCTCTCAGAATAAAGCAATGCAAAATAATGATTTTTTTTATATAAAATAGTTTTTATTGTATAAAAGTGCCAAAACATAAAAAAATAAATGAGATATCGCTGCAACTGCTCTAACCCGAAGAATAAAACTGCATTATCAATTTTACCACACGCCGAACAGAATAAACGCCCCCCAAAAGAAATTCATGATGTACAGTTTTTTGTTCATTCTGCCTCCTCAAAATCGGAATAAAAAGGGATTTAAAAATATCATGTGCCCGAAAATAGTGCCAATAAAATTGTCACATGACTCTGTGGGTCTAAATATGGAAAAATTATAGTTCTCAAAATGTACTGATGCAAAAACTATTTTTTGCAATAGAAAGCATCTTTTAGTGTGTGACAGCAGCCAAATTCTAAAATCCCGCTGTAATGGCACCTTTCAAACGTCCTGATATTTCCGGTACTGGAGAGGTCAGTGTCCATGTGTGTAATACTTGTGGCTAGTGTTGAGCATTCCGATACCGCAAGTATCGGGTATCGGCCGATACTTGCGGTATCGGAATTCCGATACCGAGTTCCGATACTTTTGTGGTATCGGGAATCGGTGTCGGATCCATAGTGATGTGTAAAATATTCTAGGAATTTAGGACCTGCGAATGACGTTGCGGCTTCTGATTGGTCGCGTGGCGGTCACATGAGCGGCACGCGACCAATCAGAAGCCGCGACGTCATTTTCAGGTCCTAAACGCGCTCATTTTAAACAAAGAAGCCTGCCGGTTACCCGCGGTGAAGTCCAGGGGCCGCCGGAGAGGTGAATATATCAATATTTTTTATTTTAATTCTTTATTTTACACATTAATATGGATCCCAGGGCCTGAAGGAGAGTTTCCTCTCCTTCAGACCCTGGGAACCATCAGGATACCTTCCGATACTTGGGGTCCCATTGACTTGTATTGGTATCGGATATCGGTATCGGCGATATCCGATACTTTTCGGGTATCGGCCGATACTATCCGATACCGATACTTTCAAGTATCGGACGGTATCGCTCAACACTACTTGTGGCACATGTGTGTCATGCGTGTGCCACATCAGTACCAAAAGGACGGATGCCAGGGAAGAAGCATTACAGTAAACACTGTTACCCAGCGCCGAGTGCTGAACATGGCTCTCACCATTTTCCCCTGCTCTGATGGCGATCGGCACAAGCATGGGAGATTCCCATACTTGTGCCGATCACCGGCAGAGCAGGGGACAATAATGAGAGCCGTGTTCAGCACCCGGCACTGGGGAACAGCGCTTAGTGTAATGCTTCTTCTCCGGCACCAATGCGTGTTACATGGATGACATCCATGTGTTTTATGTGTATGCACGTGTGCTGGATGTTTTGTTGCCCATGCTGAAAAATGAACATGTTAGCGTGTATTGGCCATGGACACACGGTCCATGGAAACACATTAACATCTGCACAGACCCATTCACTTGAATAAATAAATACTGCTCCGTTCCTCCCGAGTCTCTACGCATGGCTGCTGAATGGTATAAAATTCTATGACACACCCATGGTGTCAATATGATCACTGCACCCCTAGATTAATTCATTGAGAGGTGTAATTTGTAAAATGGGGTCACTTATGGGGGGTCCTGCTGTTTTGGCACCTCATGAGCTCTCCCAGTGGATCATGGCACCTGCAAACCATAACAGTAAAATCTGGCGCTCCTTCCCTACTGAGCTCTGCCATGTGCCCAAACAGTGGTTTACCCCCACATATGGACTATCAGCATACTCAGGACAAATTTTACAACAACCTTTGCGGTCTAATTTCTCCTGTTACACATGGTAAAATTAAAAAATGTGGACTAAAAGATCATGTTTGTGGAAAAAATGTGATTTTTTTATTTTCACACCCGGGCGTTATAAACTATAGTGAAACACCTGGGGATTCAAAGTTCTCACCACACATCTAGGTAAGTTCCCTGGGGAGACTAGTTTCAAAAATGGGGTCACTTGTGGGGGTTTCCACTGTTTAGACACATCAGGGGCTCTCCAAATGCGACATGGCGTCCGATCTCAATTCCAGCCAATTCTCCATTGAAAAACTTAAACAGCGCTCCTTCCTTTCCGAGCTCAGCTATGCGCCCAAACAGTGGTTCATTTTTTTTCTTAAACATTCCAAAAATTCTTGTGAAGCACCAGAATGGTAAATAAACTTCTTGAATGTGGTTTTAATAACCTTGAGGGGTGCAGTTTTTAGAATGGTGTCACACTTGGGTATTTTCTATCATATAGACCCCTCAAAGTGATTTTAAATGTGATGTGGTCCCTAAAAAAAACTGGTGTTGTAAAAATGAGAAATCGCTGTTTAACTTTTAACCCTTATATCTTCCTAGCAAAAAAATATTTTGGTTCCAAAATTGTGCTGATGTAATTTTCAAAATTTTTGTCAAATTTCCGTTTTTTTTCACAAATAAATGCAAGTCATATCAAATAAGTTTTACGACTATCATAAAGTACAATATGTCACGAGAAAACAATGTCAGAATCACCGGGATCCGTTGCAGCGTTCTAGAGTTATTACCTCATAAAGGGACAGTGGTCAGAATTGTAAAAATTGGCCTGGTCATTAACGTGCAAATCACCCTTGGGGGTAGAGGGGTTCAAAACTGTATTTTGTGTTTACTTGTGTTATCTTTGTCTAGTATTTAAATTTGTTTGGTAATATAAAACATTTTAGTGTGACAAACATGTATAGAACAATGAGAACAACATATGGAACATTAATTTTTTTATGTATTTTATTATTTTCTCACCCTGAGGTGCAGATCTGTTTGTATACGTGTCCTGGCTGCTAACAGCGGCTTATTTTTTGGATGCAATTTTCATTGTTTATTGATGTTATACAAGCTAAATATGATTGACTTACTCCAGCTGTAAGTATTGCACATGTCTTGGCAGAGCAATGCCATAAAATATGAAGTTCCGTAACCTCTTTAATACACTGAAAAAAAGTCAGGGTCATTCATGTGTCACTTCAGTTGAGGTCAGACGCTGGCAAAAATTCAATTAGCTATTGGTACAAGTAAATAATGTCAGTAAACAAAAATGATCAAGCTGGACTAACCGAACAATTGCTCAATGTAATAGAATGCGGGTAATACGCTGCTCATTGTATTCATATGGATTAATATTAAATTTTTTCTCTAAACTGCTGCTGGCTAACACAAGAACTACAAACCTGTCCTAAGGGTTCTTTACAATTACTGAGAGCACAATATGTAGAAAAGGGATTTATGTCACTCCTGGCCGAGCGACTCTGGTGCCTAAGTAGGGTTCCAACCCGTACTCCAATAGTAGCAATAAAGCTGGAACCCAGGATAGTTTGAACATATAACAGTTTTTTTGGCAATTCACAAATCACGTTTCAGTGTGTTTAGACCTTCATCAGAACTGATGCTGTCAGAGAACAGGACTGACAAGGGCGATCCATATTGCTGAAGAAAAGCAATTAGGTCTAACCCCATTAGGTCTAAATTATCTGTTTAATGCAGTCTGCATTGTAAAATCTGATGACAGATCTGTTTTAAAGATTTTTCAGAGTTCGGATATTTCATCACATAATTAGCCTGTATCAGTATCAGCAAAGGTTATTATACATTACTGTTATTTATGCTTGTAATATACAGTATGTACCTGTATCATACTTGTTTATTGTAGTTGGGATAATTTACCCACTACGACAATTTATGGAACAAAATGAAATGTAGCAAGAAGCTCTGATTATATAGAAAGTGTCAATCTATCCATATATCCACCCTACACTGCCCTTCTCCATAATATCCCCTCACACTGTGACATATATCCTACATTTTCACCAGTTTTCCCCTCTACATGCCTTATCAGTATCTTGCACTGTTTGGTGGTATAACATAAACAGCACAGCAAAGACAGTGGGGGATCCGGCTTTTCGTTCACTTTTTAGCTCACAGACACAAGCTACCGCACCATGGAGGATTATTATACAGCAGAGCTGAGTTGTGTTGATCAGAATAAACCTCTGATGTGAGATAAAACACTTTTTATACAGCTCTGTACCATGTTTATCTGTCTGCCACTCGCTGTTTACTTCCATGCTGCTCACTCCTCCGCCCTCTCCTCTCTCCATAGAAAATAATGGCCTCACATGACACCTGCAATCTGTCTCCTGTGAGCAAGAGACTTGAGCAGCTTTATCACAATGGATAACATGTTTAGGGTGGAGGGTAAAAAGTGCCTGATAAGTGGGGAAGTATGTAGCTGATTTATCTGAAAAGATACATTTTTGTTACTTATAATCGCTTACACTAATGTTTAATGTAAAGGTTGTTGAAAGTACAGTCGTGTTTTAATATGCCTGTAAATCAAAAATGTTAAAAGATATGATGCACTGTTAGGTTCCAAACCAAGACCGCATCGGACTCTCAACTCTAAATATCAGCTAGCATCAGCGATCAATGTTTCTTTACTGGGTCAAATTTCATTTCAGTAACAATGTTTAATCAATAATAAGCATACAACAATAGCTGTGATACTTTCAAAAGACGGTGCTACTAGGTACTAAGCATTCAGGGTGCTCAAACTTTTGCATTGGCCCATTTCCTTTTTGTTATTTTTAGAATGTAAAATGTAAAAGTCGAAATATATATATATATATATATATATATATATATATATACATATAGATATAGGAAAAAATGAGAGCAGCACAATGCTCACCGATGGGTGCCAAGCCTCCTGGGTAAGACCGTCCAAATGTCCACCCAAATAATATGCCAGACAGAAAAGGAAGGCAGCACTCCAATAGTTGAAGAAGAGGTGAAAGAGCTGTGAAGTTTATTTCAGACCCACGTCTCACGACGTTTCGGCTCACACTGAGCCTTTCCCAAGCTTGAGAAAGGCTCAGTGTGAGCCGAAACGTCATGAGATGTGGGTCTGAAATAAACTTCACAGTTTTTCACCTCTTCAACTATTGGAGTGCTGCCTTCCTTTTCTGTCTGGTATATATATATATATATATATATATATATATATATATATACATATATATATATATATATATATATACATATTGTGAGGTTCCAAGGGGAGAAGTACTAGAAAACAGATATGTTTCTCCCCGTTTCATTTCATATGTATCACGGTATTGATTGTGAAGCTGTTTATTTCACTGTAATCCGGTCCTGGTTTCTTTAGTGATCAGCCTGAAAGGACTGGTGCTTCGCTTCCACACATTCAATCCAGCTTTTGACTCCTGTCTGATTCAGCTGATATAATCAGGAACTGCTGGGATCTCAGTCTCTCATCTGCTGGTCTGGGAAGCTGACACAGTAAGGTTGCACAAACTTCTTTCTTGTTGTGTAGGTTTATTTTGCAGTTAGTATCTTGTTGTTAGTTAGTGGCCAGACGGCCTTAGACATTTTATTTCATGTTTGGCACGTGTAACATTGTACGGCAAAATGTGTACAATAAATACACCTGACACATACCTGTGTGGAACTCGCTAGCCTGCTATTGTTCGATGTGACTCCATAGCCACCTGCTTGGGCCAAAGCAGAGTTCCCTGATGAGCTATATGTCCACAATATATATATATATATATACACCCTGTCATGGGCAGCCCAATCTCCAGACCTGAACCCCATTGAAGTCCTCTGGAATGTAATCAAGAGGATGATGGATAGTCACAAGCCATCAAACAAAGAAGAACTGCTTAAATTTTTGCTGCAGAAGCAGTGTGTAAGGGTGATGGAAAGCATGCCAAGACGCTTAAAAACTGTGATTAAATATCATGGTTATTCCACAAAATATTGATTTCTGAACTCTTCCTGAGTTAAAATATTAGTATTGTTGTTTCTAAATGATTATGAGCTTGCTTTCTTTGCATTATTTGAGGTCTGAAAGTGCTGTTTTTTAATTTTTTTTTAATTTTAACCATTTCCCTTTGTCAGAAAAAAAATACAAAATGTATTACTTGGAAATTCAGAGACATGTTGTCAGAAGTTTATAGAATAAAAGAACAATTTAAATTTTTCAAAAATATACCTATAAAGAGAAAAATCAGACAAACTGAACATTTTGCATATATATATATATATATTAGGACTGGCGGAACGTACCAAGTATAAGGTGAAATAATATTGGTGCGTTCGCAGTCCGGGGTCCACCGTGCAGGTGAAACCCTGCTGCTAGTAAATGGCAGCGCTATATGGCGGTGGAAACGAATCCTGTAAAGCCACAGGTCTGCAAACCGCACTAATGAGTGCAAGCAAGGAGTCAGCGAACTCAATCTCAAGACTCAGGGTTGAAGTCCGTACAGACTACTTGCGCACAACACCACAACTGGGTGTGTTAGGTAACTGTAAGATATAGTTAGAGCACCCTGTGCGAACTGTGCCGTGCTGGCAGACACCACTAAGCACCCGGACGTGGGTTAGGAAGCGCACTACTGGCGCGTGGCACCGCACTGGCGGTCACAGCAATAGACGCTGATTCGTGTGTAACATGTTGAAAGGTTAGTCAGGAGCTAGATAGCAGCCATACACCTTACGCGAACAGTCATACAATAGGGTAGGGGTATTTAATGAACAACTTGCACTCACAACAAACACACGTATACAATTGTACACTAGCGCATGGCCGTGCGGTCATGCGAAGCTTATATAGCTGCAGCACGTTCAGGACCTTCCAATAAAGGACCAAAGGGAAGCTGCCATGGAAGTTAGCACCTTCAGGACCTTCCAGGAGGACCAATGGGAACCGCTGCAGCATCTCAGCATGTGACCCTCGATCTCCAGCAGGAGATCTCACCCTGGGCATGCTCAGAAGGGAAAAAGCAGGACTTAGTCCCAAAAGCGTTCGCTCGCTGCTGCCCAGCACTGGCTTTAATGGCAAAAGCTGGGAAAGCAACAGCAAGCCTAAGCACAGAGTGAGACTGAGCCAGACGCAAGGAACGACGTCTCCGCTGAGCAGGCTCCACTGCGGCAGGAGAAGAATGGGAGACCGCAGCAGAAACGGCCCGAGATTCCCCCTGTGCAGAAGCGGGAACTCGACCCCTAGCAATATATATATACAGTATATACAACCCCTGGCAAAAATTCTGGAATCACCGGCCTTGGAGGATGTTCATTTAGTTGTTTCATTTTGTAGAAAAAAAGCAGATCACAGACATGGCACAAAACTAAACTAATTTCAAATGGCAAATTTCTGGCTTTAAGAAACACTAAAAGAAATCAAGAACAAGAAATCAAATTAGATCTGCTCGTTAGTCTGCATCTAAAAAGGAGTGATCACGCCTTGGAGAGCTGTTGCACCAAGTAGACTGACATGAATCATTGCTCCAACACAAGAGATGTCAATTGAAACCAAGGAGAAGATTATCAAACTCTTAAAAGAGGGTAAATCATCACGCAATGTTGCACAAGATGTTGGTTGTTCACAGTCAGCTGTGTCTAAAATCTGGACCAAATACAAACAACATGGGAAGGTTGTTAAAGGTAAACATACTGGTAGACCAAGGAAGACATCAAAGCGTCAAGACCAGAAACTTAAAGCAATATGTCTCCAAAACAGGAAATGCACAACAAAACAAATGAGGAAGGAATGGGTGGAAACTGGAGTCAACGTCTGTGACCGAACTGTAAGAAACCGCCTAAAGGAAATTGGATTTACATACAAAAAAGCTAAACGAAAGCCATCATTAACACGCAAAAAGAAAAAAACAAGGTTACAATGGGCTAAGGAAAAGCAATCGTGGACTGTGGATGATTGGATGAAAGTGAAATTCAGTGATGAATCGCAAATCTGCATTGGGCCAGGTGATGATGCTGGAACTTTTGTTTGGTGCCATTCCAATGAGATTTCGAAAGATGACTGCCTAAAGAGAACATGCAAATTTCCACAGTCATTGATGATATGTGGCTGCATGTCAGGTAAAGGCACTGGGGAGATGGCTGTCATTACATCTTCAATAAATGCACAAGTTTATGTTGATATTTTGGACACTTTTCTTATCCCATCAATTGAAAAGATGTTTGAGGATGATGAAATCATTTTTCAAGATGATAATGCATCCTGCCATAGAGCAAAAGCTGTGAAAACATTCCTTGAAAGACACATAAGGTCAATGTCATGGCCTGCAAATAGTCCGGATCTCAATCCTTTTGAAAATCTTTGGTGGAATTTGAAGATAATGGTCCATGACAAGGTTCCAACCTGCAAAGCTGATGTGGCAACAGCAATCAGAGAAAGTTGGAGTCAGATTGATGAAGAGTACTCTTTGACACTCATTAAGTCCATGCCTCAGAGACTTCAAGCTGCTATAAAAGCCAGAGGTGGTGCAACAAAATACTAGTGATGTTTTGGAGTGGTTTTTTGTTGGTTTGTTTTTCATGATTCCATAATTTTTTCCTCAGAATTGAGTGATTCCATTTTTTCCCTTTGCTTGGTTAAAAAAGTAACCATTACTGACTACCACATTTTTTTGTTCTTGATTTTGTTTAGTGTTTCTTAAAGCCAGAAAGTTGCCATTTGAAATTACTTTGGTTTTTTGTTTGTTTGTTTTTCATGATTCCATAATTTTTTCCTCAGGATTGAGTGATTCCATAATTTTTTCCCTTTGCTTGGTTAAAAAAGTAACCATTACTGACTACCACATTTTTTGTTCTTGATTTTGTTTAGTGTTTCTTAAGGCCAGAAAGTTGCCATTTGAAATTACTTTAGTTTTGTGCCCTGTCTGTGATCTGATTTTTTTCTACAAAATTTAACAACTGAATGAACATCCTCCAAGGCCGGTGATTCCATAATTTTTTCCAGGGGTTGTATATATACACAGGTGCTTCTCACAAGCAGTTCTTCAATACAAAAAGTGGAACTCATATATTATATAGTTTTTGCAAACAGAGTGAACTATTTCAAGTGTTTATTTCTGATGGCTTACAGCCAATGAAAACCCAAAAGTCATTATCTCAGTAAATTAGAATACTTTATAACATGGGATGAAGGCGATCAGCCTGTGGCACTGCTGAGGTGTTATGGAAGACCAGGTTGCTTTGATAGCAGCCTTCAGTTTGTCTGTTTTGTTGGGTCTGGTGGCTCTTATCTTCTTCTTGACAATACCCCATAGATTCCCAATGGGGTTAAAGTCAGGCAAGTTTTCTTGCCAATCAAGCAAATTCATACTGTTTTTTTAAATCAGTTATAGGCTGTCGACAGTTTGTCGGCAGAGGGAAGCATGAAGTGCTCTAAAATATCCTGGTAGATGGCTGAGCTGACTTTGGTCTTGATAAAACACAGTGGACCTACACCAGCAGATGACATGACTCCCCAAACTATCACTGGTTGTGGAAACTTCACACTAGACCTCAAGCAGCTTGGATTGTGTGCCTCTCCTCTCTTTCTCCAGACTCTGGGACCTTAATTTCCAAATGAAATGCAAAATTTAATTTCATCTGAAAGCAACACCTTGGACCACCAAGCAACTGTCCAGTTCTTTTTCTACTTGGCCCAGGTAAGACAATTCTGGCATTATCTATTGGTCTTGAGTGGCTTGACACAAGGAATGAAACACTTGTAGCCTATGTCCTGGATACGTCTGTGTGTAGTGGCTCTTGAAGCAATGACTCCAGCAGCAATCCACTCCTTGTAAATCTCCCCCAAATATTTGAATGGCCTTTTCTTAACAATCCTTTCAAGGCTGCGGTTATCCTAGTTGTTTGTGCACCTTCTTCTACCACACTTTTTCCTTCCACTCAACTTTCCATTAATGTGCTGGGATACAGCACTCTGCGAACAGCCAGCTTCTGTAGCAATGACTTTTTGTGGTTTACCATCCTTGTGGAGTGCGTCAATGACTGCCTGCCTTCTGGACATCTGTCAAGTCAGCAGTCTTCCCCATGATTGTGGAGCTGAAACAGACTAAGGGACCTTTTTAAATGCTTAGGAAGCCTTTGCAGGTGTTTTTGCTAATTATTCTAATTTACTGAGATAATGACTTTTGGGTTTTCATTGGTTGTAAGCCATAATCATCAACAATAACACACATAAACACTTGAAATAGATCAACCTGTTTGCAATGACTACATATTTGAGTTTCACTTTTTGTATTGAAGAACTGAAATAAATTAACTTTTTGTTGATATTCTAATTTTGTGAGAAGTTCCTGTGTATATACAGCTCTGGCAAAAATTAAGAGACCACTGCAATATGTTCAGTTTGTCTGATTTTTATCTTTATAGGTATATTTTTGAGTAAAATGCAAATTGTTCTTTTAGTCTATAAACTTCTGACAATATGTCTCCAAATTTCCAAGCAATACATTTTGGTTTTTTGTTCTAAAAGGAGAAATGGTAAAAATTTTTAAAAAAACGCAGTGCTTTCAGACCTCAAATAATGCAAAGAAAACAAGTTCATAATCATTTAGAAACAACAATACTAATGTTTTAACTCAGGAAGAGTTCATAAATCAATATTTTGAGGAATAACCATGATTTTTAATCACAGCTTTAATGTGTCTTGGCATGCTTTCCACCAGTCTTTCACACTGCTTCTGGCATAAAAATGTAAGCAGTTCTTCTTTGTTTTATGGTTGTGACTATCCATCAACCTCATGATTACATTCCAGAGGTTTTCAATGTGGCTCAGGTCTGGAGATTGGGCTGCCCATGACAGGATTTTGATGTGGTGGTCTCTTAATTTTTGCCAGACCTGTATAATATATATATATCTATATATATCTATATATATAATTGTCTAAGGGGCACTTCCGTCCGTCACGGATATTCATTGTTGTGGCCAGCCTGTGGGCATAGACAAACGGGCAGGGGAGGCCAGGAAGTATGCAGAGCGAGTCCCCGCCCACTCCGTACAGGCCCGACCAGAAGCACTGCAAAGGGGCGGAGTCAGCATGAGGAGAGCGGAGCCAGCCAGGACCATGGGTGCTGTTGGGCCTACCGCGGCCAAAAGCTGGGGACTAAATTAGCAGCCTCGGGTCGCGGCCAGCCAGTGGGCATAGACAAACGGGCAGGGGAGGCCAGGAAGTATGCAGAGCGAGTCCCCGCCCACTGCAGAAGTGCTGCAAAGGGGGCAGAGTCGCCGTGAGGAAGGCAGAGCCGGCTGGGACCATGGGCGCTGTTGGGCCTACCGCGGCCAAAAGTCGGGGACTAAATTACCAGCTGTGGTCAGTGGTGACGGCCGCAACAGCAGGAAAGAGCGCAGCAAATGCATTGGTGACAGCTGCGGACGGAAGGTGTGTATATACTAGATGGGCTGTGCAATATAATACATGGACTGTGCAACATACTCCGTAGCCTGAGATATATACTACGTGGGCTCTGCAATATACTCCATGGCCTGTGCTATGTACTATGTGGGCTGTGCAATATACTCCGTGGCTTACCTAACATGTTTTGATATAGGTGTATCCCTGTCAAGTTTTATGGTCACCTATTTGCCTTCTGAATTCCCTCTTTGTCTTACCAATGTAATTAATTGTACATGAGCATTTGAAAGATAAACAACGTCTGTTGTCTTGCAGTTGGCAAAATGTTTGTTGTTATAGATTTTGCTAGTACTCTCAAACCGATCACCGACCTCAAGAAATTTGCAAAAAGTGCAGTTACCACATCTATATGTACCATCTATATGTACCAAATTGTCTTTTATCCAGCCATGTGCCACTTTTTTGAGGGGAGGGAATATAAGTGGTGTGTACAAGTTAGTTTCTGCAAGAATGTTCTATACTCAAGCACGTCAACTAAGGGATAGACGTTTGGAGAGGGGCTATCTTATGGGCATGTTAAAAGAGACCTCTGTCAATGCAGAGTTATGAACAAGAACAAATTTGCTAAGACCCCAGGTTAGCATAAATAATGATCCCCTTCCGGGCTGATAGAGAATTTTGATGACTGCTCCTCTGAGATTAGGAGAATTATAAAAAAAACACTGGGACATTATAAGAGCGTACATCACCTTCAGAAAGGGGAGATCCATCGGAAAAGCAATTTCTCCTATCTCTTAAATACTACCCCTTTGGGATCACCATTCTGAGGCCCAATGGGCCGTGACTGTGTCACCTCAATAATTTGTATTGCAATACATAGTCCCCAAAGTAGCGATCCACCTAGCCTCACACAGTCAATAATTTTTGAATGTTACCACCTCTAATACATTCGTGTATGACATCAATTCCCCTAATTTTTAATGACCCGGTTTCAAAACAATGGTGTTCCTTAAAGTGAGTTGGCAAGGTTTTTAAAAGTAAATTGTCTGCCTCTGTCCTGGTGGCCCCAATATGCCTCACGTGCGCCCTTAATTGAATCCTCAACTCCCTTGAGGTTAAGCTTGCCTAAATCCTGGGACAACCATATGTTGCATAATAAATAACATATGCGGTGCCACAGGAGAGATAATGTTTAATAACAAACTTACGTTATCAGTCTGCAGATTCAAAGGAAGCACAGTAAAGGACATTGGTGCAGGTGAGTGTTAGGGCTAGCGGAACGCACCAAATAATAAGACTGATAGTGTACGGTGCGTTCGTAGCCCGGGGTCCACCGTGCAGAGATGGAACCTGCTGCTGAGTAATGACGGACTATATGGCGGTACTCATAAGTATACTCGCGTGGGTTAAACTTCACCCAACGTGAAGGAAGCGATCCTGTTGCGTCACAGGATCGCGGTACCGCACATAGAAGGCGAGCAAGCAGTCAGCGAACTTAACCCCAACTAGGATTGAAGTCCGATTAGACTACTTGCTGACACAACACCGCAACAGGGTGTGTTAGGCAACTCTTATAATTAGAGCACCAAAGTGCGAACTGTGCCGTGCTGGCAGGCACCACTAAGCACCCAGACGTGGGTCAGGAAGCGCACTACTGGCGTGTGACGCCGCACTGGCGGTCACAGCAATAGACGCTGATACGTGTGTGACACGTTGAGTGATTTGTCGGGCGCTAGATAGCAGCCATACTCCATACGCGAACAGTCATACAATAGGGTAGGGGTATTTAATGAACGACTTGCACTCACAACAAACACACGTATTCAATTGTACACTAGCGCGTGGCCGTGCGGTCATGCGCAGTTTATATAATTGCAGGACAGGAAGTGGCCACAGAAACTTTGCCCTTCCAGGGCCTGCCAAGAAGACCAATGGAATGCGCTGCAGAGCCAGAGCACATGACCCTCGATCTCCAATGGGAGATCTTGCTCTGGGCATGCTCAGTGTGCGCAAACAAGGACTTAGTCCCAGGGAAGTCTGCTCGCCGCTGACCAGCATTGACTTTAATGGCAGGAGCTGAAGAAGCAGCAGTAACTCTCTGTACAGAGTGAGAGCGAGCAAGACCCTGGGAGCGACGTCCCTGCTGAGCAGACTCCACTGCGGCTGGAGGAGAATGGGAGACCGCAGCGGAGACGGATCGAGATTCCCCCTGTGCAGCAGAGGAAACTCGACTCCTAACATTACCCCCCCTCCTAGGGCCCCCCCTCCTTGGGCCTCGCTACGCTCGAAGGCAGCAATGAGCTGTGGGGCCCGAATGTTTTCAGCAGACTCCCAAGACCTGTCCTCTGGACCATAACCCTTCCAATCCACCAAATAAAACTTTTTGCCGCGTACCACCTTGCACCCCAAAATAGCGTTCACCTCGTAATCGTCCGTAGACGAACCCGATGTCCCGGCAGATGACTCGGAAAACTGGGACATGTATACGGGTTTCAAGAGGGACACATGAAAGGTGTCGGTGATACCCAAGCGTGGAGGAAGAGCCAGGTGGTAGACCACAGGATTAACCTGTTCGAGAGCCTTGAAGGGACCCAAGTAGCGAGGAGCAAACTTAGTGGACTCAACTCGCAGCCTGATGTTACGGGCGGAGAGCCACACCAAGTCGCCAGGGGCAAAAGTCGGAGCGGGGCGCCGATGAACATCGGCGGAGGACCTCATTCTCTCCTTGGAGGCCCGAATGGCATCCTGCGTGCGATCCCAAATGTCCCGTGCCTCCACAGCCCAGTCTGCCACCCTGGGATCAGCGGAAGACACAGGCATGGGCACAGGAACACGCGGATGCTGGCTGTAATTTAAGAGGAATGGAGTCTGACCGGTAGAGTCGGCTACGGCATTGTTAAGTGCAAACTCTGTCCACGGTTGCAAGGATGCCCAGTCATCCTGTCTGGCAGAAACAAAATGTCGCAGATATGTGACCAAGGTCTGGTTGGCCCTTTCTACCAACCCATTCGTCTCGGGATGATATGCCGAAGAGAGATTTAACTCAATACTGAGTAGACGACATAGCTCCCTCCAGAATCGAGACGCAAACTGGGGGCCCGGTCACTAAAAATTTTGTCTGGCATACCGTGTAAGCGAAAGATATGCTTGATAAACAAGACAGCCAACGCCCGTGCAGATGGTAGCCGTGGAAGAGGCACCAAATGCACCATTTTGGAAAAATGATCGGTGATCACCCAGATAATGGTGCAATTACGAGACTTGGGTAAGCCAACCACAAAGTCCATCCCGACCATCTCCCAGGGCCTGTCAGCCACGGGCAGAGGATAAAGCAACCCAGCTGGCCGTTGCCGAGGAGTCTTGTTCCTGGCGCAAGAGACACACGCCCGAACGTACTCCGCGACATCACGAGCCATATGCGGCCACCAACCCTCGCTAGGGTTGAGCGACCTTGACCTTTTTAGAGTCGAGCCGTGTTTCGCGAAACCCGACTATCTTAGAAGTCGAGTCGAGTGGAATCGGCCGATTATCGCGAAAAGTCGGGTATCGCCCGAAACACGAAACCCAATGCATGTCAATGGGGGAGCATAGTCAGCAGTGAGTGGAGGCCAGGAAAACACCTACACTGCCCATTTTAATGACAAAAACATCCATTCTTGTTAAAGAAGCTTGTCAATCGTAATTTACCTTATAATAATTGGAAGGCATTTGAAATTGGGGGTCATTTGGCTAAAGTTGTGGGGGGTAGGGCTGGTTCAAGTAATTAGTGGGCCCAGTAAATCTGGACCACGTCACGGCAGTGGAGCAGGGAGAGGTAAGTATTTAAACTTTGCAAGTGCTGTGATCCTGAGCAAGCAGGGGGGGCCCACTCGTTGGCATTGGCACTGGCACAGGGCCCCTCAAAGTACAGCGGTGTGTTTGCACGGCGGGGGCGCCTCCCACCGGCAGCAACACTTTTGCGTACTATGAGAGGCCCTGTGCCAGTGACGTCGCCAACTAGTATTCCTCCCCCCACCTGATGAAGGAACCTGCACTTTCATCTGCACCTTCCTCTTTGTCCCCGTGTAAGGTGGTATGGTATGCGGGAAGAGGAACCTGACTTTCAGCAGGGTCACAATCTTGCTGTGTAGCGTGCACGGGGAATTTTGCGTTATGGGTCAATGTACCAGCAGACTCATCTATCACTGGCTGGGCAATGGGCAGGATGAGGAGGAAACACAGATATAGGCCCAAAGAATAAAGTGGGCTAAATGCAGTTCAAAATTGGTAACACAGGACTAACCAGGGGGCATTGCAGTGGAGGACAACTGGAATGAGAGGCTGACACAGAGAGTAGGCCCAAATCAGTAAGTAGTCGACATGCAGTTCAAAATTGGCAACCGTAGTAAACAGGCGGCCCAGCTTTGTTCAGTTGAGGAGAACAGCAAGGAGTGGCAGACACCGATAGTAGGCCCCAACCCAACTAGTAGGCCAAATGCAGTCTAACATTAACAACTACTTAACAAGAGCCTGAAAATGGAATTTCAGGACAGGAAACCAGGAGAACAGCATGGAGTGGCAGACACCGATAGTAGGCCCCAAACCAACTAGTACGCCAAATGCAGTTGTTCCATTTAACTACAATTTAATGAGAGCCTGAAGATAGAAGTTCAGGAAAGGCAACCTGGAGAACACCTTGGAGTGGAACACACCATCTCTCTACACCCCATACCCAATTTGTAGGCCTAATGCAGCATAGTTTCCAACAACTACTAAACGAGAGCATGAAGATTGAAGCTCAGGAAAGGCAATCTGGAGAACACCTTGGAGTGGAACACACCATCTCTCTACACCCCATACCCAATTTGTAGGCCTAATGCAGCGTAGTTTCCAACAACTACTAAACGAGAGCATGAAGATTGAAGCTCAGGAAAGGCAACCTGGAGAACACCTTGGAGTGGAACACACCATCTCTCTACACCCCATACCCAATTTGTAGGCCTAATGCAGCGTAGTTTCCAACAACTACTAAACGAGAGCATGAAGATTGAAGCTCAGGAAAGGCAACCTGGAGAACACCTTGGAGTGGAACACACCATCTCTCTACACCCCATACCCAATTTGTAGGCCTAATGCAGCGTAGTTTCCAACAACTACTAAACGAGAGCATGAAGATTGAAGCAATGGAGAGGAAACCTGGGGAACACCTTGGGGAGGCAGACACCGTTAGTAGGCCCTACCAAAGTTGTACACCAAATGCAGTTTTAAAATTCCTAGAGGCTGAAAACAAGACTATTGACGCTCAGCTTTTTTCAAAGGAACACAGCTGAATTGAGTGGCGCAGACAGACACAGGTAGTAGGACTCAAACCAAAAATGTGGCTCACTGCAGCAGAAAAAAGTTACAGGGGTACACAAGCTGCAGTGCTCTGGGCAGTGGAGGACAATTTCAATAGTGAACCGCAGACAGACTTTGTACGCCTACTATTAAAAAAAGGATGCTCTATGCAATTATAAATAGGTTCTAGGGGTACACGGGCAGCAGTGGTGTGGTCAGTGGAGGCCTAGTGGAAGGAGTGACCGCAGACAGGCATCGAAGGCCTAAAATAATAACACATGGCTGTAGGCAATTTTAAATTGGTTCCAGGGGTACACGGGCAGCAGTGGCCTGGTCAGTGTAGTAGTAGTAGAAAGAACGGACCGCAGACAGGCATCGAAGGCCTAAAATAAAAAAATTGGGCTGGCTGTAGGCAATTTTAAATTGGTTCCAGGGGTACACGGGCAGCAGTGGTGTGGTCAGTGGAGGCATATTGTAAGGAGTGACCGCAGACAGGCATCGAAGGCCTAAAATAATAACACATGGCTGTAGGCAATTTTAAATTGGTTCCAGGGGTACACGGGCAGCAGTGGCCTGGTCAGTGTAGTAGTAGTAGAAAGAACGGACCGCAGACAGGCATCGAAGGCCTAAAATAAAAAAATTGGGCTGGCTGTAGGCAATTTTAAATTGGTTCCAGGGGTACACGGGCAGCAGTGGTGTGGTCAGTGGAGGCATATTGTAAGGAGTGACCGCAGACAGGCATCGAAGGCCTAAAATAATAACACATGGCTGTAGGCAATTTTAAATTGGTTCCAGGGGTACACGGGCAGCAGTGGTGTGGTCAGTGGAGGCCTAGTGGAAGGAGTGACCGCAGACAGGCATCGAAGGCCTAAAATAAAAAAATTGGGCTGGCTGTAGGCAATTTTAAATTGGTTCCAGGGGTACACGGGCAGCAGTGGTGTGGTCAGTGGAGGCATATTGTAAGGAGTGACCGCAGACAGGCATCGAAGGCCTAAAATAATAACACACGGCTGTTGGCAATTTTAAATTGGTTCCAGGGGTACACGGGCAGCAGTGGCCTGGTCAGTGTAGTAGTAGTAGAAAGAATGGACCGCAGACAGGCATCGAAGGCCTAAAATAAAAAAATTGGGCTGGCTGTAGGCAATTTTAAATTGGTTCCAGGGGTACACGGGCAGCAGTGGTGTGGTCAGTGGAGGCATATTGTAAGGAGTGACCGCAGACAGGCATCGAAGGCCTAAAATAATAACACATGGCTGTAGGCAATTTTAAATTGGTTCCAGGGGTACACGGGCAGCAGTGGTGTGGTCAGTGAAGGCATAGTGGAAGGAGTGACCGCAGACAGGCTTCGAAGGCCTAACATAACAAAAATGTCAATACAATGGTATTGTCAGTGGCAGGCATTGAAGGATGTCAGCGCATAGACTAAACATTGGTGGAGCTGTGAGATAATTTTGCAAGTGGTAGAGCACTGTTTGAGCTTGGGGGGGGGGAACTGTCTTGTGGCCGGCGGTACAGGCCCAGGGCCCCTCATATTACAACGGTGTGTCTGATGTTGGGTGCGCACCACCACCGCCAGAGACACTTTATTGTACTAGGAGGGACCCAGTGGCAGTGCCGTCGACCAAAAGCGGGCACACCCACCTCTTCAGACAAACAGCACTCTCACGGGAGCTGTCGCCAAGTGTCGATACCACTGCCCCGTGTGGGGAGTTTGGCCATTTAGTGAGGTGTAAACATGTCGTATGCTGGACAATCAGGTGCAGAAAATTACGAGATTGGAAAAGGCATTCAGAATAGTCCACAGGCAAGACCTTTTCATAGGAAAGCTAGGTGTCTGCCGGGCAAGGTGGGGCAAAAGATTTCGAAATCCAGTTGTGGTTCATTTTAATGAAGGTTAGATCATCTACATTTTGGGTAGCCAGACGAGTCCTTTTTTCTGTTAGTATTGAACCTGCAGCACTGAATACTCTTTCTGATAGGACACTAGCTGCCGGGCAAGCAAGCTCCTGCAATGCATATTCTGCCAATTCTGGCCAGGTGTCTAATTTTGATGCCCAGTAATTAAATGGGAATGATGGTTGAGGGAGAACATCGATAAGGGATGAAAAATAGTTTGTAACCATACTGGACAAATGTTGTCTCCTGTCACTTTGAATTGATGCTGCAGTACCTGTCCTGTCTGCGGTCATAGCAAAATCACTGCACAACCTGGTCAGAAAACCCCTCTGGCCAACGCCACTTCTGATTTCTGCCCCTCTAACTCCTCTGGTCTGCTGGCCCCTGCAGCTCGTGTGAGAACGATCACGGGCGCTGTGTGCAGGGAATGCCAGAAGCAAACGGTCAACAAGAGTTGATTGTTTGGTTGCTAATATTAGTTCCAAGTTCTCATGTGGCATTATATTTTGCAATTTGCCTTTATAGCGAGGATCAAGGAGGCAGGCCAACCAGTAATCGTCATCGTTCATCATTTTAGTTATGCGTGTGTCCCTTTTGAGGATACGTAAGGCATAATCCGCCATGTGGGCCAAAGTTCCAGTTCTCAAATCTGCGGTTGTGCTTGGTTGAGGGGCAGTTTCAGGCAAATCCACGTCACTTGTGTCCCTCCAAAAACCAGAACCTGGCCTTGCCGCGCCACCAATTTCCAGTGGCCCCGGAAAAGCTTCCTCATTAAAAATATAATCATCCCCATCATCCTCCTCGTCCTCCTCCTCCTCTTCGCCCGCTAACTCGTCCTGTACACTGCCCTGGCCAGACAATGGCTGACTGTCATCAAGGCTTTCCTCTTCCTCAGCTGCAGACGCCTGATCCTTTATGTGCGTCAAACTTTGCATCAGCAGACGCATTAGGGGGATGCTCATGCTTATTATGGCGTTGTCTGCACTAACCAGCCGTGTGCATTCCTCAAAACACTGAAGGACTTGACACATGTCTTGAATCTTCGACCACTGCACACCTGACAACTCCATGTCTGCCATCCTACTGCCTGCCCGTGTATGTGTATCCTCCCACAAAAACATAACAGCCCGCCTCTGTTCGCACAGTCTCTGAAGCATGTGCAGTGTTGAGTTCCACCTTGTTGCAACGTCTATGATTAGGCGATGCTGGGGAAGGTTCAAAGAACGCTGATAGGTCTGCATACGGCTGGAGTGTACGGGCGAACGGCGGATATGTGAGCAAAGTCCACGCACTTTGAGGAGCAGGTCGGATAACCCCGGATAACTTTTCAGGAAGCACTGCACCACCAGGTTTAAGGTGTGAGCCAGGCAAGGAATGTGTTTCAGTTGGGAAAGGGAGATGGCAGCCATGAAATTCCTTCCGTTATCACTCACTACCTTGCCTGCCTCAAGATCTACAGTGCCCAGCCACGACTGCGTTTCTTTCTGCAAGAACTCGGACAGAACTTCCGCGGTGTGTCTGTTGTCGCCCAAACACTTCATAGCCAATACAGCCTGCTGACGTTTGCCAGTAGCTGCCCCATAATGGGAGACCTGGTGTGCAACAGTGGCAGCTGCGGATGGAGTGGTTGTGCGACTGCGGTCTGTGGACGAGCTCTCGCTTCTGCAGGAGGACGAAGAGGAGGAGGAGGGGGTGCGAACGGCTACAGCCAACTGTTTCCTAGACCATGGGTAGGCAGAACTGTCCCAAACTTGCTGTCCCCTGTGGACCCTGCATCCACAACATTCACCCAGTGTGCCGTGATGGACACGTAACGTCCCTGGCCATGCCTACTGGTCCATGCATCTGTTGTCAGGTGCACCTTTGTGCTCACAGATTGCCTGAGTGCATGGACGATGCGCTCTTTAACATGCTGGTGGAGGGCTGGGATGGCTTTTCTGGAAAAAAAGTGTCGACTGGGTAGCTCGTAGCGTGGTACAGCGTAGTCCATCAGGGCTTTGAAAGCTTCGCTTTCAACTAACCGGTAGGGCATCATCTCTAACGAGATTAGTCTAGCTATGTGGGCGTTCAAACCCTGTGTACGCGGATGCGAGGCTAAGTACTTCCTTTTTCTAACCATAGTCTCATGTAGGGTGAGCTGGACTGGAGAGCTGGAGATCGTGGAACTAGCGGGGGTGCCGGTGGACATGGCAGACTGAGAGACGGTGGGAGATGGTATTGTTGCCGCCGGTGCCCTAGATGCAGTGTTTCCTACTACGACTGGTGATTCCCTGACCCTGACTGCTTTGGCCTGGCAAAGAAACCTGCACAGATACTGCAGGTGGTGCGGAAAATGGTGGCCCTACACTGCCGGAAGGGATGTTGCGTTGCTGACTAGCTTCATTGGCCGAGGGTGCTACAACCTTAAGGGACGTTTGGTAGTTAGTCCAGGCTTGCAAATGCATGGTGGTTAAATGTCTATGCATGCAACTTGTATTGAGACTTTTCAGATTCTGTCCTCTGCTTAAGGTAGTTGAACATTTTTGACAGATGACTTTGCGCTGATCAATTGGATGTTGTTTAAAAAAATGCCAGACTGCACTCTTTCTAGCATCGGATACCTTTTCAGGCATTGCAGACTGAGCTTTAACCGGATGGCCACGCTGTCCTCCAACAGGTTTTGGCTTTGCCACGCGTTTTGGGCAAGATACGGGCCCGGCAGATGGAACCTGTTGCGATGTTGATGCCTGCTGCGGCCCCTCCTCCTCCGCTTCAGAACTGCTGCCGCCTGCACCCTGTTCCCCCAATGGCTGCCAATCGGGGTCAAGAACTGGGTCATCTATTACCTCTTCTTGTAGCTCGTGTGCAACTTCATCTGTGTCACCGTGTCGGTCGGTGGTATAGCGTTCGTGATGGGGCAACATAGTCTCATCAGGGTCTGATTCTTGATCATTACCCTGCAAGGGCAATGTTGTGGTCTGAGTCAAAGGACCAGCATAGTAGTCTGGCTGTGGCTGTGCATCAGTGCACTCCATGTCAGATTCAACTTGTAATGGGCATGGACTGTTAACTGCTTCACTTTCTAAGCCAGGGACGGTATGTGTAAAGAGCTCCATGGAGTAACCCGTTGTGTCGCCTGCTGCATTCTTCTCTATTGTTGTTTTTGCTGAAGAGGACAAGGAAGCGACTTGTCCCTGAAAGTGAACATCCACTAACGACGCGCTGCTGTGACATTTACCAGTTTCACGAGAGGAGGCAAAAGAGCTAGAGGCTGAGTCAGCAAGATAAGCCAAAACTTATATATAGATATAGGCCCAAAGAATAAAGTGGGCTAAATGCAGTTCAAAATTGGTAACACAGGACTAACCAGGGGGCATTGCAGTGGAGGACAACTGGAATGAGAGGCTGACACAGAGAGTAGGCCCAAATCAGTAAGTAGTCGACATGCAGTTCAAAATTGGCAACCGTAGTAAACAGGCGGCCCAGCTTTGTTCAGTTGAGGAGAACAGCAAGGAGTGGCAGACACCGATAGTAGGCCCCAACCCAACTAGTAGGCCAAATGCAGTCTAACATTAACAACTACTTAACAAGAGCCTGAAAATGGAATTTCAGGACAGGAAACCAGGAGAACAGCATGGAGTGGCAGACACCGATAGTAGGCCCCAAACCAACTAGTACGCCAAATGCAGTTGTTCCATTTAACTACAATTTAATGAGAGCCTGAAGATAGAAGTTCAGGAAAGGCAACCTGGAGAACACCTTGGAGTGGAACACACCATCTCTCTACACCCCATACCCAATTTGTAGGCCTAATGCAGCATAGTTTCCAACAACTACTAAACGAGAGCATGAAGATTGAAGCTCAGGAAAGGCAATCTGGAGAACACCTTGGAGTGGAACACACCATCTCTCTACACCCCATACCCAATTTGTAGGCCTAATGCAGCGTAGTTTCCAACAACTACTAAACGAGAGCATGAAGATTGAAGCTCAGGAAAGGCAACCTGGAGAACACCTTGGAGTGGAACACACCATCTCTCTACACCCCATACCCAATTTGTAGGCCTAATGCAGCGTAGTTTCCAACAACTACTAAACGAGAGCATGAAGATTGAAGCTCAGGAAAGGCAACCTGGAGAACACCTTGGAGTGGAACACACCATCTCTCTACACCCCATACCCAATTTGTAGGCCTAATGCAGCGTAGTTTCCAACAACTACTAAACGAGAGCATGAAGATTGAAGCAATGGAGAGGAAACCTGGGGAACACCTTGGGGAGGCAGACACCGTTAGTAGACCCTACCAAAGTTGTACACCCAATGCAGTTTTAAAATTCCTAGAGGCTGAAAACAAGACTATTGACGCTCAGCTTTTTTCAAAGGAACACAGCTGAATTGAGTGGCGCAGACAGACACAGGTAGTAGGACTCAAACCAAAAATGTGGCTCACTGCAGCAGAAAAAAGTTACAGGGGTACACAAGCTGCAGTGCTCTGGGCAGTGGAGGACAATTTCAATAGTGAACCGCAGACAGACTTTGTACGCCTACTATTAAAAAAAGGATGCTCTATGCAATTATAAATAGGTTCTAGGGGTACACGGGCAGCAGTGGTGTGGTCAGTGGAGGCCTAGTGGAAGGAGTGACCGCAGACAGGCATCGAAGGCCTAAAATAATAACACATGGCTGTAGGCAATTTTAAATTGGTTCCAGGGGTACACGGGCAGCAGTGGCCTGGTCAGTGTAGTAGTAGTAGTAGAAAGAACGGACCGCAGACAGGCATCGAAGGCCTAAAATAAAAAAATTGGGCTGGCTGTAGGCAATTTTAAATTGGTTCCAGGGGTACACGGGCAGCAGTGGTGTGGTCAGTGGAGGCATATTGTAAGGAGTGACCGCAGACAGGCATCGAAGGCCTAAAATAATAACACATGGCTGTAGGCAATTTTAAATTGGTTCCAGGGGTACACGGGCAGCAGTGGCCTGGTCAGTGTAGTAGTAGTAGAAAGAACGGACCGCAGACAGGCATCGAAGGCCTAAAATAAAAAAATTGGGCTGGCTGTAGGCAATTTTAAATTGGTTCCAGGGGTACACGGGCAGCAGTGGTGTGGTCAGTGGAGGCATATTGTAAGGAGTGACCGCAGACAGGCATCGAAGGCCTAAAATAATAACACATGGCTGTAGGCAATTTTAAATTGGTTCCAGGGGTACACGGGCAGCAGTGGTGTGGTCAGTGGAGGCCTAGTGGAAGGAGTGACCGCAGACAGGCATCGAAGGCCTAAAATAAAAAAATTGGGCTGGCTGTAGGCAATTTTAAATTGGTTCCAGGGGTACACGGGCAGCAGTGGTGTGGTCAGTGGAGGCATATTGTAAGGAGTGACCGCAGACAGGCATCGAAGGCCTAAAATAATAACACACGGCTGTTGGCAATTTTAAATTGGTTCCAGGGGTACACGGGCAGCAGTGGCCTGGTCAGTGTAGTAGTAGTAGAAAGAATGGACCGCAGACAGGCATCGAAGGCCTAAAATAAAAAAATTGGGCTGGCTGTAGGCAATTTTAAATTGGTTCCAGGGGTACACGGGCAGCAGTGGTGTGGTCAGTGGAGGCATATTGTAAGGAGTGACCGCAGACAGGCATCGAAGGCCTAAAATAATAACACATGGCTGTAGGCAATTTTAAATTGGTTCCAGGGGTACACGGGCAGCAGTGGTGTGGTCAGTGAAGGCATAGTGGAAGGAGTGACCGCAGACAGGCTTCGAAGGCCTAACATAACAAAAATGTCAATACAATAGTATTGTCAGTGGCAGGCATTGAAGGATGTCAGCGCATAGACTAAACATTGGTGGAGCTGTGAGATAATTTTGCAAGTGGTAGAGCACTGTTTGAGCTTGGGGGGGGGGGACTGTCTTGTGGCCGGCGGTACAGGCCCAGGGCCCCTCATATTACAACGGTGTGTCTGATGTTGGGTGCGCACCACCACCACCAGAGACACTTTATTGTACTAGGAGGGACCCAGTGGCAGTGCCGTCGACCAAAAGCGGGCACACCCACCTCTTCAGACAAACAGCACTCTCACGGGAGCTGTCGCCAAGTGTCGATACCACTGCCCCGTGTGGGGAGTTTGGCCATTTAGTGAGGTGTAAACATGTCGTATGCTGGACAATCAGGTGCAGAAAATTACGAGATTGGAAAAGGCATTCAGAATAGTCCACAGGCAAGACCTTTTCATAGGAAAGCTAGGTGTCTGCCGGGCAAGGTGGGGCAAAAGATTTCGAAATCCAGTTGTGGTTCATTTTAATGAAGGTTAGATCATCTACATTTTGGGTAGCCAGACGAGTCCTTTTTTCTGTTAGTATTGAACCTGCAGCACTGAATACTCTTTCTGATAGGACACTAGCTGCCGGGCAAGCAAGCTCCTGCAATGCATATTCTGCCAATTCTGGCCAGGTGTCTAATTTTGATGCCCAGTAATCAAATGGGAATGATGGTTGAGGGAGAACATCGATAAGGGATGAAAAATAGTTTGTAACCATACTGGACAAATGTTGTCTCCTGTCACTTTGAATTGATGCTGCAGTACCTGTCCTGTCTGCGGTCATAGCAAAATCACTGCACAACCTGGTCAGAAAACCCCTCTGGCCAACGCCACTTCTGATTTCTGCCCCTCTAACTCCTCTGGTCTGCTGGCCCCTGCAGCTCGTGTGAGAACGATCACGGGCGCTGTGTGCAGGGAATGCCAGAAGCAAACGGTCAACAAGAGTTGATTGTTTGGTTGCTAATATTAGTTCCAAGTTCTCATGTGGCATTATATTTTGCAATTTGCCTTTATAGCGAGGATCAAGGAGGCAGGCCAACCAGTAATCGTCATCGTTCATCATTTTAGTTATGCGTGTGTCCCTTTTGAGGATACGTAAGGCATAATCCGCCATGTGGGCCAAAGTTCCAGTTCTCAAATCTGCGGTTGTGCTTGGTTGAGGGGCAGTTTCAGGCAAATCCACGTCACTTGTGTCCCTCCAAAAACCAGAACCTGGCCTTGCCGCGCCACCAATTTCCAGTGGCCCCGGAAAAGCTTCCTCATTAAAAATATAATCATCCCCATCATCCTCCTCGTCCTCCTCCTCCTCTTCGCCCGCTAACTCGTCCTGTACACTGCCCTGGCCAGACAATGGCTGACTGTCATCAAGGCTTTCCTCTTCCTCAGCTGCAGACGCCTGATCCTTTATGTGCGTCAAACTTTGCATCAGCAGACGCATTAGGGGGATGCTCATGCTTATTATGGCGTTGTCTGCACTAACCAGCCGTGTGCATTCCTCAAAACACTGAAGGACTTGACACATGTCTTGAATCTTCGACCACTGCACACCTGACAACTCCATGTCTGCCATCCTACTGCCTGCCCGTGTATGTGTATCCTCCCACAAAAACATAACAGCCCGCCTCTGTTCGCACAGTCTCTGAAGCATGTGCAGTGTTGAGTTCCACCTTGTTGCAACGTCTATGATTAGGCGATGCTGGGGAAGGTTCAAAGAACGCTGATAGGTCTGCATACGGCTGGAGTGTACGGGCGAACGGCGGATATGTGAGCAAAGTCCACGCACTTTGAGGAGCAGGTCGGATAACCCCGGATAACTTTTCAGGAAGCACTGCACCACCAGGTTTAAGGTGTGAGCCAGGCAAGGAATGTGTTTCAGTTGGGAAAGGGAGATGGCAGCCATGAAATTCCTTCCGTTATCACTCACTACCTTGCCTGCCTCAAGATCTACAGTGCCCAGCCACGACTGCGTTTCTTTCTGCAAGAACTCGGACAGAACTTCCGCGGTGTGTCTGTTGTCGCCCAAACACTTCATAGCCAATACAGCCTGCTGACGTTTGCCAGTAGCTGCCCCATAATGGGAGACCTGGTGTGCAACAGTGGCAGCTGCGGATGGAGTGGTTGTGCGACTGCGGTTTGTGGACGAGCTCTCGCTTCTGCAGGAGGACGAAGAGGAGGAGGAGGGGGTGCGAACGGCTACAGCCAACTGTTTCCTAGACCATGGGTAGGCAGAACTGTCCCAAACTTGCTGTCCCCTGTGGACCCTGCATCCACAACATTCACCCAGTGTGCCGTGATGGACACGTAACGTCCCTGGCCATGCCTACTGGTCCATGCATCTGTTGTCAGGTGCACCTTTGTGCTCACAGATTGCCTGAGTGCATGGACGATGCGCTCTTTAACATGCTGGTGGAGGGCTGGGATGGCTTTTCTGGAAAAAAAGTGTCGACTGGGTAGCTCGTAGCGTGGTACAGCGTAGTCCATCAGGGCTTTGAAAGCTTCGCTTTCAACTAACCGGTAGGGCATCATCTCTAACGAGATTAGTCTAGCTATGTGGGCGTTCAAACCCTGTGTACGCGGATGCGAGGCTAAGTACTTCCTTTTTCTAACCATAGTCTCATGTAGGGTGAGCTGGACTGGAGAGCTGGAGATCGTGGAACTAGCGGGGGTGCCGGTGGACATGGCAGACTGAGAGACGGTGGGAGATGGTATTGTTGCCGCCGGTGCCCTAGATGCAGTGTTTCCTACTACGACTGGTGATTCCCTGACCCTGACTGCTTTGGCCTGGCAAAGAAACCTGCACAGATACTGCAGGTGGTGCGGAAAATGGTGGCCCTACACTGCCGGAAGGGATGTTGCGTTGCTGACTAGCTTCATTGGCCGAGGGTGCTACAACCTTAAGGGACGTTTGGTAGTTAGTCCAGGCTTGCAAATGCATGGTGGTTAAATGTCTATGCATGCAACTTGTATTGAGACTTTTCAGATTCTGTCCTCTGCTTAAGGTAGTTGAACATTTTTGACAGATGACTTTGCGCTGATCAATTGGATGTTGTTTAAAAAAATGCCAGACTGCACTCTTTCTAGCATCGGATACCTTTTCAGGCATTGCAGACTGAGCTTTAACCGGATGGCCACGCTGTCCTCCAACAGGTTTTGGCTTTGCCACGCGTTTTGGGCAAGATACGGGCCCGGCAGATGGAACCTGTTGCGATGTTGATGCCTGCTGCGGCCCCTCCTCCTCCGCTTCAGAACTGCTGCCGCCTGCACCCTGTTCCCCCAATGGCTGCCAATCGGGGTCAAGAACTGGGTCATCTATTACCTCTTCTTGTAGCTCGTGTGCAACTTCATCTGTGTCACCGTGTCGGTCGGTGGTATAGCGTTCGTGATGGGGCAACATAGTCTCATCAGGGTCTGATTCTTGATCATTACCCTGCAAGGGCAATGTTGTGGTCTGAGTCAAAGGACCAGCATAGTAGTCTGGCTGTGGCTGTGCATCAGTGCACTCCATGTCAGATTCAACTTGTAATGGGCATGGACTGTTAACTGCTTCACTTTCTAAGCCAGGGACGGTATGTGTAAAGAGCTCCATGGAGTAACCCGTTGTGTCGCCTGCTGCATTCTTCTCTGTTGTTGTTTTTGCTGAAGAGGACAAGGAAGCGACTTGTCCCTGACCGTGAACATCCACTAACGACGCGCTGCTGTGACATTTACCAGTTTCACGAGAGGAGGCAAAAGAGCTAGAGGCTGAGTCAGCAAGATAAGCCAAAACTTGCTCTTGCTGCTCCGGCTTTAAAAGCGGTTTTCCTACTCCCAGAAAAGGGAGCGTTCGAGGCCTTATGTAGCCAGACGACGAACCTGGCTCCACAGCTCCAGACTTAGGTGCAATATTTTTTTTCCCACGACCAGCTGATGCTCCACCACTACCACTACCCTCATTACCAGCTGACAATGAACGCCCCCGGCCACGACCTCTTCCACCAGACTTCCTCATTGTTTTAAAAACTTAACCAAACTAATGGTATTTGTTGCTGTCACACAACTTACACGGTGAGCTATAACTTCAGTATGATTTAGCTACCCCTTTACAGGTGAGTGAGACCACAACGAAAATCAGGCACAATGTTACACACTCTGTTGTTGGTGGCAACAAATGAGAGAGATGCCACACACGCAGGACTGTCACTGGAGCACAAATGTAAATATTAATCTCCCACTGATTTGATTTTTTTTTTTTTTCAGGGAGACTTTAGGAAAAAAAAAAAATAGAATAAAATGATTTTTTTCAGGAAGAATTTAGAAACCAAATAAAATAAAATTATTTTTTCTGGGAGAATTTAGAAAACAAATAAAACAAAAAAAGGCTTTCTATGGCCCACTGAGTGAGAGATGACGCACACAGGAGTCAGGAGTGGCACACAAGCCCAGAGGCCAATATTGTTCTCCCACTGATTGATGTAGTGATTTTTTCAGGTAGATTTTGGAACCCAAATCAAGCTAAAAAAATAATAGGCTTTCTATGGCCCACAATTGGAGAGAGAGAGAGAGATGGCACACCCAGGAGTCAAGACTGGCACACAAGCAGAAAGGGCAATATTAATCTCCCACTGATTTGATTTTTTTTTTTTCAGGGAGACTTTAGGAAAAAAAAATAATAGAATAAAATGATTTTTTCAGGAAGAATTTAGAAACCAAATAAAATAAAATGATTTTTTCAGGGAGAATTTAGAAAACAAATAAAAGAAAAAATAGGCTTTCTATGGCCCACGGAGTGAGAGATGACGCACACAGGAGTCAGGAGTGGCACACAAGCCCAGAGGCCAATATTGTTCTCCCAATGATTGATGTAGTGATTTTTTCAGGTAGATTTTGGAACCCAAATCAAGCTAAAAAAATAATAGGCTTTCTATGGCCCACAATTGGAGAGAGAAAGAGAGATGGCACACCCAGGAGTCAAGACTGGCACACAAGCAGAAAGGGCAATATTAATCTCCCACTGATTTGATTTTTTTTCTTTTTTCCAGGGAGACTTTAGAAAAAAAAAATAATAAAAAAAAAAAAGATTTTTTTCAGGAAGAATTTAGAAACCAAATAAAATAAAAATGATTTTTTCAGGGAGAATTTATAAAACAAATAAAACAAAAAATAGGCTTTCTATGGCCCACTGAGTGAGAGATGACGCACACAGGAGTCAGGAGTGGCACACAAGCCCAGAGGCCAATATTTATCTCCCACTGATTGATTTATTGATTTTTTCAGTTAGAATTTAGAACCCAAATCAACCAAAAAAATAAATAGGCTTTCTATGGCCCACTATTTGTGAGAGAGATGGCACGCTCAGGACTGGCACACAAGCCCAGAGGCCAATATTAATCTCCCACTTTTTTTTTTTTGTTCCAGGGAAAATTTATAAACCCAATAAAAAAAATAATAAATAGGCTTTCTATGGCCCACTATCTGAGAGAGAGAGAGATGGCACGCTTAGGACTGGCACACAAGCCCAAAGGCCAATATTAATCTCCCACTGATTGATTTATTGATTTTTTCAGTTAGAATTTAGAACCCAAATAAAGCAAAAAAAAAAAAATAGGCTTTCTATGGCCCACTGAGTGAGTGATGATGCACACAGGAGTCAGGAGTGGCACACAAGCCCTGAGGCCAATATTTTTCTCCCACTGATTGATGTAGTGATTTTTTCAGGTAGATTTTAGAACCCAAATCAAGCAAAAAAATAAATAGGCTTTCTATGGCCCACTGACTGAGAGATGGCACACACAGGAGTCAAGAGTGGCACACAAGCCCTGAGGCCAATATTTTTCTCCCACTGATTGATGTAGTGATTTTTTCAGGTAGATTTTATAACCCAAATCAAGCAAAAAAATAAATAGGCTTTCTATGGCCCACTGAGTGAGAGATGGCACACACAGGGATGGCACTCTAGCAGAAATGTCAATCTTAATCTCCCACAAAAAAAAAAAAACAGGGAGTGTCCAACAATTACTATCTCCCTGCAGTAATCTCAGCCAGGTATGGCAGGCAGCAATAAGGAGTGGACTGATGCACAAATTAAATAAAAAGTGTGGACAAACAAAAAAGATAGCTGTGCAGAAAGGAAGGAACAAGAGGATTTGTGCTTTGAAAAAAGCAGTTGGTTTGCACAGCGGCGTACACACAGCAATGCAGCTATCAGGGAGCCTTCTAGGGCAGCCCAATGAGCTACAGCGCAGAGGGGAAAAAAAAAAAATGTAGCTTCCACTGTCCCTGCACACCGAAGGTGGTGTTGGGCAGTGGAAATCGCTACAGCACAAGCGGTTTGGTGGTTAATGGACCCTGCCTAACGCTATCCCTGCTTCTGACGAAGCGGCAGCAACCTCTCCCTAAGCTCAGATCAGCAGCAGTAACATGGCGGTCGGCGGGAACGCCCCTTTATAGCCCCTGTGACTCCGCAGACAGCAAGCCAATCACTGCAATGCCCTTCTCTAAGATGGTGGGGACCAGGACCTATGTCATCACGCTGCCCACACTCTGCGTTTACCTTCATTGGCTGAGAAATGGCGCTTTTCGCGTCATTGAAACGCGACTTTGGCGCGAAAGTCGCGTACCGCATGGCCGACCCCGCACAGGGGTCGTATCGGGTTTCATGAAACCCGACTTTGCCAAAAGTCGGCGACTTTTGAAAATGAACGACCCGTTTCGCTCAACCCTAGTCCTCGCCAGTAACTCTGATGTCCTTTTAGTACCAAAATGTCCACCCACCCTGGACGAGTGCGCCCAAGAGCGAACCTCCGGTCGCAAACTAGATGGAACAAAAGTCTTGCCCGGGGGCACAGACTCCAGCGAAACCGGGGCCACGGTTCTCAAACTCTCGGTGGGGACAATAAGCCGAGGCTCCTCCTCCTCCGCAGATGACACAACGGAGCGAGAGAGAGCGTCGGCCCGAATGTTCTTCTCCCCAGAAAGGAAATGGAGGGTGAAATGAAACCGGGAGAAGAACAAGGACCATCTGGCCTGGCGAGAATTCAACCGCTGAGCTGTCTGCAGATACACCAAATTTTTGTGATCTGTGAAGACTTGGAAGGGAAAACGTGCTCCCTCCAAGAGATGTCTCCACTCTGAGAAAGCCAACTTCATGGCTAGCAACTCCCTGTCCCCGATGGAATAATTCCTCTCTGCTGGTGCGAAGGTCTTGGAGAAAAAGAAGCAAGGATGCTTCCGACCTTGAGCATCCTTTTGGAAGAGGACTGCTCCAGCACCAACAGAAGAGGCATCCACCTCCATGATAAATGGCTTATCAACATCGGGGCGATGAAGAATGGGAGCGCTAGCGAAGTGTGACTTTATAGAGATAAAAGCCTTGGAGACCTCCTCAGACCACAATTTGGGATTCGCCCCCTTCTTGGTGAGGGCAACCAAGGGAGCTACCAAAGTTGAGAAATGCGGGATGAACTGGCGATAATAATTGATGAACGCCATAAAACGCTGCACCGCTTTAAGAGAATGGGGTTCCTGCCAGTCCATCACACCCTGTAGTTTGGCAGGATCCATAGCCAATCCCTGGGCTGAGATGATGTAGCCTAGGAAAGGTAAGGACTCCTGCTCAAACATACACTTCTCCAACTTGGCATAGAGGGAGTTTGCCCGTAGGAGGTCGAAGACTTTGCAAACATCTCTCCGGTGGGAGTCAATATCTGGAGAGTAGATGAGAATATCATCCAGATAGACTATGACCGAGGTGGAAAGCATATCCCGGAAGATATCGTTCACAAAGTCTTGGAAAACGGCTGGGGCATTACAGAGCCCAAAGGGCATCACCAGATATTCATAGTGCCCATCCCTGGTGTTAAAAGCCGTCTTCCATTTGTCCCCCTCACGGATGCGAATCAGGTTGTAAGCACCCCGCAGATCTAATTTAGTAAATACCCTTGCTCCCCGAAGCCTATCGAACAGTTCACATATCAAAGGCAAAGGGTATTTATTCTTAACGGTGATGGCGTTAAGACCCCTGTAGTCTATGCATGGACGCAATTCCCCACTCTTCTTCTGCACGAAGAAGAACCCTGCCCCAGCAGGTGACACTGACTTCCTGATGAACCCTCTTGCCAGATTTTCCTGGATGTACTGTGACATTGCCTCCGTCTCCGGGAGAGATAGCGGATAGACTCGACCCCGGGGAGGCTCAGCACCAGGCAAGAGGTCAATAGGACAGTCATAGGGGCGATGGGGCGGAAGGGTCTCCGCCGCCTTTTTGGAGAATTCATCTGCATACGACCAATACTGCTTGGGGAGAGAGGAAAGATCTGCGGGTACCTCAGTTGTAGCTATCTGAACGCACTCCCTCTGACACCTACCCCCACAAGATTCACCCCATCCCAGAATTCTGCCTGAGGACCACTCGATATGAGGAGAGTGGTACCGTAGCCAAGGTATTCCCAACAGGACTTCATCAATTCCCTCTGGAATGACGAGCAGAGAAATAATCTCCTGATGAGATGGCGACATGGACAGAGTAAAAGGGATGGTCTGGTGAGTTATCTGTGAGGGCAGAGTCGACCCATTCACCACTCGTACCGTTACAGGTTGAGCTAGCATAACCAGAGGTATTGCGTGGCGTTGGGCGAAGGCAGAAGACATAAAATTGCCCTCCGCCCCAGAATCCACGCAGAGCTCTACCGAGTGGGAGAATGAGCCTATAGTAATTGTCCCCTTAAAGGACAATTTAGAGGCAAACGTCGCCGTTTCTAGTGTACCTCCACCTACGACCACTAGACGCTGACGTTTCCTCAACCGCTGAGGACATCTGGTGGCTAAATGTCCAGACTGCTGGCAAACATGACAGACCCTGAGTGCACAAGCGGTCCGGGACTTAGGTCCCGCTTGTGACACTTCCCTGGCCTCATGTGACTCAGGAACCAGGACCGGAGATTCCAGAGGTTTGGCGAAAGTAGGAGCCAGCCGAAACCTCTGCCTACACTGGGCTCGCTCTAACCTCCGCTCGTTAAAACGGAGGTCAATTCGAGTGGAGACTGTTATTAACTCCTCCAGTGTGGCAGGAATCTCCCTAGTGGCCAGAGCGTCCTTTACATGGTCAGCTAAGCCCCTCCAAAATATGGGGATAAGAGCTTTATCCGACCATTCCAGCTCAGATGCTAAAGTGCGGAATTGGACGGCAAAATGACTGACCAAGGACTCACCCTGAGTTAATGCCAGCAGTTGGAGCGCAGTGTCATGGGTGAATCACCAAAACATGAGGAGATGAATGAAAGCAGCACTCACCCGTGATCTTCAATGATAATATAGTCCTTTATTGACCGTGGCTCAACATTCCCAGCTAGGAACAAGGCAGGTTACAACATGAGGAGGGAGCGGTGAGGGAGGGTGCAGAGACGAGACAGACGACGGCCGTTTCGCGAACAATCGAGACCCGTTGAAGCGATTGTTCGCGAAACGGCCGTCGTCTGTCTCGTCTCTGCACCCTCCCTCACCGCTCCCTCCTCATGTTGTAACCTGCCTTGTTCCTAGCTGGGAATGTTGAGCCACGGTCAATAAAGGACTATATTATCATTGAAGATCACGGGTGAGTGCTGCTTTCATTCATCTCCTCATGTTTTGGTGATTCAGCTGCGTCTTGTGCATGCACCGCCCCGTCTTCAGAAGAAGCTTACCTCGTCTGGTCTCTAAGGAGAATTTGTGGAGGTCTGAATGTGAGAAAGCTCGTTCGGTGCCGATCGACTGACCTCTTGTGACTGAGTGTCATGGATGACTTGAGGTCCTAAAAAGACCTGTTTTAAAGTGCTCAAAAACAGAGGAGCACTCTGCACCACATGATCGCCACGCTCCCACAGCGGCGTAGCCCATTTCAACACCCTGTCCGACAATAGAGACACAATAAATCCCACCTTAGCCCGCTCTGTGGGGAAACGTGCAGGCAGAAGCTCGAGATGAATAGAGCACTGACTCACGAATCCCCTACAAAATTTGCTATTACCAGAAAATTTTTCTGGCAGCGGGAGGCGAGAAAATGTCGGAACAGGGGTGGCAATGGACAAAGTTGCTGCAGCCACGCTGGCAGCCTGTACAGCAACTGCGGTAACATCCACAGCTGAGGTTGCGCTCTCGAGAGCCGCCAACCTACCCTCCAGCTGCTGTATATACCGCAGGGATTGCTGTTTGTCCGTCATCACTAGCCAGACCCTGGCGCTAGTGTAATGTTAGGGCTAGCGGAACGCACCAAATAATAAGACTGATAGTGTACGGTGCGTTCGTAGCCCGGGGTCCACCGTGCAGAGATGGAACCTGCTGCTGAGTAATGATGGACTATATGGCGGTACTCATAAGTATACTCGCGTGGGTTAAACTTCACCCAACGTGAAGGAAGCGATCCTGTTGCGTCACAGGATCGCGGTACCGCACATAGAAGGCGAGCAAGATACAACAGGAGAACAATGAGTCAGAGAAATATGCCAGTATAAACAAATGTGAAAAAGCTTTATTAATGTGAAAATAAAACAAACAAAGAAACAGAACTGTTTATACAAAGTGTCAAACAGTTCTAATGAGCAACCAATACAATGTATAGCCGTACAAACAACAGGTGTGAAGCAAGATTCCAATTAAAACAATGAACGGTTCGCCAAGCCTAATTGTCTACACAGGGTAGAAGTATATTATGTCAAATAACATCTATCACAGCGGTACTAGGAATGATATATACAGGGGATATCATATAATACATACATAGACCAAACTACATCGTATATCCATAAGTATGGGCAAAGAGTATAACGGGGATGTTTATGAAGAGGAGTAATGCTTATAATGATCCCAAAGCAGCACAAATAATGTGTCCTCCATAACTCCAATAGATCAAAAGTCACACCCACACGTATGAAACCCCCAAAGCACAGAAGAGTCAGTCTAAGAACAATGACATATATCCCCCAAATAGACCGCAGTAACAGAGAGGTGACGGTAAATAGTTACCCATGTGTACAAAGGCAGGCAGAGCCGGTCCAAGGTCCCCAACGCACGTTTCGGTGCGGGTACACCTTCCTCAGGGGCCCCTGAGGAATATATTGAGTCGTTTCTTGTCTGCTATTATTATGCTATTTAGCATATACATGCCACCGGATGCATGATACTATTATTAGTTTAAAATGACTTTGGGACTATTTTTCATATAGAAGGCGAGCAAGCAGTCAGCGAACTTAACCCCAACTAGGATTGAAGTCCGATTAGACCACTTGCTGACACAACACCGCAACAGGGTGTGTTAGGCAACTCTTATAATTAGAGCACCGAAGTGCGAACTGTGCCGTGCTGGCAGGCACCACTAAGCACCCAGACGTGGGTCAGGAAGCGCACTACTGGCGCGTGGCGCCGCACTGGCGGTCACAGCAATAGACGCTGATACGTGTGTGACATGTTGAGTGATTTGTCGGGCGCTAGATAGCAGCCATACTCCATACGCGAACAGTCATACAATAGGGTAGGGGTATTTAATGAACGACTTGCACTCACAACAAACACACGTATTCAATTGTACACTAGCGCATGGCCGTGCGGTCATGCGCAGTTTATATAATTGCAGGACAGGAAGTGGCCACAGAAACTTTGCCCTTCCAGGGCCTGCCAAGAGGACCAATGGAATGCGCTGCAGAGCCAGAGCACATGACCCTCGATCTCCAACGGGAGATCTTGCTCTGGGCATGCTCAGTGTGCGCAAACAAGGACTTAGTCCCAGGGAAGTCTGCTCGCCGCTGACCAGCACTGACTTTAATTGCAGGAGCTGAAGAAGCAGCAGTAACTCTCTGTACAGAGTGAGAGCGAGCAAGACACTGGGAGCGACGTCCCTGCTGAGCAGACTCCACTACGGCTGGAGGAGAATGGGAGACCGCAGCGAAGACGGATCGAGATTCCCCCTGTGCAGCAGAGGAAACTCGACTCCTAACAGTGAGGCAGCAAAGAAAGCAGTCAAAAATAAGGCCTCTTGAGGAAAATGGATTAGTTAACATTGGTACATGGTGGCTCTTCACAAGGATATCTTTTAAAAAAAAGTGCCCGTCATGATGCCATTAATGGGGATTCAGAGTGATTGTGCTAGAACTGGATCCGTCTTTAACAATGACCAAAGTTTATCCAAAATGGATCTCATTGTGTACCATTCATGATTACATGTTGAAATAAAACATATCTTTTCATCACTTTCTTTTATTTTACAGGATATCTTAACAAATTGGTTCGTGGTGTCATCTCTGCCATACTATATCCCATTTTGATGCATCTACCACAGTATCCCCACTCCTGAAATCTCAGTTTGAGATCCCTAGCCTGTATTTCAAATCTTTCCTCAGATGAGCAGATCCACTTCATCTTGAGGAATTGTTCAACCGGGAGAGCCTTGTTGGTAGACGCATTATGGGCGGATGCAGCAATGAATTTTCTTATGTAGATTTCCTATATACATCAGTTTAAATCAACTGATCATCAGCCACCTAAATGCTTAAATCAAGAAAATTTATTTTTTTAGTATTGTATTTATAGGTCAATGTAATATTAAATGGATTTAGGTTTAATTGACCCATGAATGCCTTGAGCTGCTTCGCCGTGTCCGGCACAAAAAATTAGTAACTAGTAACATAGTTCTTAAGGTTGAAGGAAGACTTTAAGTCCATCTAGTTCAACCCATAGCCTAACCTAACATGCCCTCACATGTTGATCCTGAGGAAGGCAAAAAAAACCCATGTGGCAAAGAGTAAGCTCCACATTGGGGAAAGAAATTCCTTTACGACTCCACATACAGCAATCAGACTAATTCCCTGGATCAACGCCCTATCAAGGAATCTACTGTATATACCCTGTAACATTATACTTTTCAAGAAAGGTATCCAGTCACCTCTTAAATTTTAGTAGGGAATCGCTCCTTTCAACATCATACGGCAGAGAGTTCCATAGTCTCACTGATCTTACAGTAAAGAATCTGTGTCTGTTATTATGCTTAAACCTTTTTTCCTCCAGATGTAGAGGATGCCCCCTTGTCCCTGTCTCAGGTCCATGATTAAAAGGATCATCAGAAAGGTTTTTGTACTGTCCCCTCATATATTTATACATTAACATAAGATCACCCCTTAGCCTTCGTTTTTCCAAACTAAATAACCCCAAGTGTAATAACCTATAATGGTATTGCAGACTCTCCAGTCCTCTAATAACCTTGGTCGCTCTTCTCTGCACCCGCTCTAGTTCAGCTATGTCTTTTTTATGCAACGGAGACCAGAACTGTACACAGTATTCTAAGTGTGGTCGCACTAGTGACTTGTATAGAGGTAAAATTATGTTCTCCTCAGGTGCATCTATGCCTCTTTTAATGCATCCCATTATTTTATTTGCCTTTGTAGCAGCTGCCTGACACTGGCCACTAAATGTAAGTTTGTCATCCACCCATACACCCAGGTCTTTTTCATTGACGGTTTTGCCCAGAGTTTTAGAATTAAGCACATAGTTACATATTTTATTACTTCTACCCAAGTGCATGACCTTACATTTATCCCCATTAAAGCTCATTTGCCATTGATCAGCCCAAGCTTCTAGTTTACATAAATCATCCTGTAATATAAAATTGTCCTCCTCTGTATTGATTACCCTGCAGAGTTTAGTGTCATCTGCAAATATTGCAATTCTGTTTGTATGCCCCTTATAAGGTCATTAATAAATATGTTAAAAAGAAGAGGGCCCAATACCCCACTGCTAACCGCGACCCAGTCCGAGTGTGCTCCATTGATTACCACCCTTTGTTTCCTATCCCTGAGCCAGCTCTTAACCCACTTACACATATTTTCCCCTATCCCCCTAATTCTCATTTTATGTATCAACCTTTTGTGTGGCACCGTATCAAAAGCTTTTGAAAAGTCCATATACACTAGGTTCACTGCGTTCCCTTGATCCAGTCCGGAACTTACCTCTTCATAGAAATTGATCAGATTAGTCTGACATGAACGGTCTCTAGAAAACCCGTGCTGATACTGCTGATAACATGAGGTTATTCCTCTTCAGATACTCCAGTATAGCATCTCTTAGAAAACTCTCCAGGATTTTACCCACAGTAGAGGTTAAGCTTACTGGCCTATAATTTCCGAGTTCAGTTTTTGTCCCCTTTTTGAATATTGGCACCACATTTGCCATACGTCAGTCCTGTGGTACAGACCCTGTTATTATGGAGTCTTTAAAGATTAAAAATAATTGTCTATCAATGACTGTACTTTAATTCCTGCAGTTCTCGGGGGTGTATCCCATCCAGGCCCAGAGATTTGTCAATTTTATTGATTTTTAGATGCCGCCATACTTCCTGCTGGGTTAACCCCTTTACCTCCAAGGGTGGTTTGCACGTTAATGACCGGGCCAATTTTTACAATTCTGACCACTGTCCCTTTATGAGGTTATAACTCTAGAACGCTTCAACGGATCCAAGTGATTCTGACATTGTTTTCTCGTGACATATTGTACTTCATGATAGTGGTAACATTCTTTTGATATTACCTGCATTTATTTGTGAAAAAATGGAAATTTGGCAAAAATTTTGAAAATTTTGCAATTTTCAAACTTTGAACTTTTATGCAATCAAATCGCAGAGATATGTCACACAAAATACTTAATAAATAACATTTCCCACATGTCTACATTACATCAGCACAATTTTGGTACCAACATTTTTTTTTGTTAGGGAGTTATAAGGGTTAAAACTTGACCAGCAATTTCTCATTTTTAAAACACCATTTTTTTAAGGGACCACATCTCATTTGAAGTCATTTTGAGGGGTCTATATGATAGAAAATACCCAAGTGTGACACCATTCTAAAAACTGCACCCCTCAAGGTGCTCAAAACCACATTCAGGAAGTTTATTAACACTTCAGGTGTTTCACAGGAATTTTTGGAATGTTTAAATAAAAATGAACATTTAACTTTTTTTCACAAAAAATTTACTTCAGCTCCAATTTGTTTTATTTTACCAAGGGTAACAGGAGAAAATGGACCCCAAAAGTTGTTGAACAATTTGTCCTGAGTACAACTATACCCCATATGTGGGGGTAAACCACTGTTTGGGCGCATGACAGAGCTCGGAAGTGAAGGAGCGCCATTTGACTTTTCAATGCAAAATTGACTGAAATCGAGATGGGACGCCATGTTACGTTTGGAGAGCCCCTGATGTGCCTAAACATTAAACCCACCCCCAAGTGACACCATTTTGGAAAGTAGACCCCATAAGGAACTTATCTAGAGGTGTGGTGAGCACTTTGACCCACCAAGTGCTTTACAGAAGTTTATAATGCAGAACCGTAAAAATAACTCCTGTCAGTCCTGGTTCCCAGCTAAAAGCTGCCTCACTCGGATCACCGTCCTTGTGACCAGGGCACCTCAGGTAGTCCTGACCAGCAGTAGGAACTGTAGCTTCCCCAACGCAGTAGCCGTCCCATGCTCTGCAGATACGGCCTCTCTGTGCGCTATTCAGGAAGTCCAGTCCCTGTCACTTCCAACACACGGGCCCTCAGTCCATAGCCTCACCAGGTGCTTCCAGGAATCCAGTCCACTCCAGGACTTCCAACACACAAGCTATCAGTCCATGGCCTCACCATGTGCTTCCAGGAATTCAGTCCACTCCAGGACATTCCAACACAGAGGCCATGCACTCTGAACCATGTGACCAAACTCTGGTCACATTATGTAGCTGTAACCACTCCCATAGATGGGTGGTGTGTGTGGTTAGCCAGTCCCACCCAGCTCACCAGCTAACCCTGCAAGCCTCCCTTTACAAACTATACAAATACTTGTGCGACTACAGGTCACAGAACAACAATACTACAGGCTTACTGCGCAGATTCCTTCTGCGACACATACCGGCCATTGACAATCATGCTGGACACTGTTTCATTATCATCATTACAGATACGCCTCCATGTGTATCCTGAGGAGCACATACAGCACCCCCTGGCTGTAACATGGATCATGCATCACATTACCTGTAAATTACCCTTGCCCTTTGTATCTCTTTGATTGCTGGGAGTAAATTTATGGGTTGATACCTGTCGATTTTGATATTTTTTGGTACCGGGACTACTTTCCTCATCCATATCCATTGTTTTACCAGAGTTGCTTTCCTGGGATTTCACACCCAATGTATACAATTTTAATGAGGCTGATCTAGATAGTGAGCCTGAACTGAATTTAGATATGGGGCGTGAACGGTCTGATTGGGTCCTCCATTTATAGACAGGATTCATCTGTAAATCATTAGTCTCTATGTAATTTTTGAATTTGACAGTACTTGACCTCCTTTTCCTATTTTTAGAATTAATTTTCAATATCTTCATTAAATCTTCTTAAAGCCTCAGTTGGTAATTTATTCTTAATAGTTGTCTGTGAATTCTCTCTCAACTTCCATCTCATTAAGAAATGTGGTAATTCGGATCACACAGTAATTCCAGGAGCACTTTTTAAAAGGTGATGGATAAATCTTCCCATTTGGTTTTAAATGTTTCGTCTTCAACAACAAAGGACAGGAATACCTGCACCCTCAAGCATCTGGGAATCAGACCTTTTTGTGTATATTATTGTAAAAATGTACCATTCCGCCATGTTTTTATCCTTTTCCTCAAGAGATCCTTAAATCTGGCAATAACCTCCTGCAGGCATCCACCCCTAGTCTCTGCGTACATACTGCCATCCTCTTTAAAAACCTCATTTAACTGCAAGAGCTACGTCTCATCACGGGCCCTAAAGTCCATGTGGTCAGTCGGATTAGGTGTGAACCACACAGAAAAAGATATATATGATCAAAAAGATACCTTCAGCTACCAGAGGGAAAGATCAACATACATGTCATAGGTTCTTACCCACAGTGCTAGTTCATATAAGTGCTAATGGTCAGCTCTACCTTAAAGAGGTCTCCAATGCGCGTTTCGCAATCTTTTGAATATAATGTTTCATCAGAGGGAGATTCAGTGTCCCTCAACCCAAATTGTCCTTGCAAATACTTTCAGCATAACTCACGCAATCAGTGTTTAGCCAATAGAGCCAACAGGGTGGCACATGCCTACTCGTACCCACCCAACCCCTCTAGCGTCATGCATGGCATCATCACAAGACTGCAGATGCATACACATACTGTATGTAATCAGTATTTTAAATTTTATGCTTAGATAATCTTAGATGAATAGGACAGTCACAAAATGCAAAGCATGTTTCAGACACAGCCTCTTTTGATCTTCTGATGGCAAAGGCATAAATCAGAACTCCTGAGCGCCTGTGTAATATCTGTGACAAGTCTCCAACTACCATGCTATGTGGCTTAAGGTCTGGGATAGGGCCTGCTCCTTCTGCTGCCCCTTCAGCTACGCCTGATGGAGGCTGCATGCAGTGCACTGAAAGTCCACTTAGTAGCTCTTTTTAGCAGTCCTCCAGATTATTATTAGATGACTGCCAGTATGCAAATTTCAATAATGAGATAACAAAGAATGGTTATTTATCCTAATAATGGCTTTGAGCATAAGCTTTATATGAAACATATATTAATGACTTGTGCAATCTTTTATGAAATATTTGCTTTAAATATGTGCCTGCCATTTTTAACATATTTTTTAGCATGTTATTTGTACAGGACTCTGGTGTAAGTTGGAGACCGAGAAAGAGTGTAGGACAAGACTGGATCCACCAATGGATGGCACAGAGTGTGGTAACGAAAAGGTAGGTCACTATTTTGGCATTCCATTAGAAAATGCAAATTGCACATTTTGGGTATGTGCACACGTTTCAGATTTTGCTGTGGATCCGCAGCTGATTAGCCGCTGTGGATTCGCAGCAGTTTTCCATGAGTTTTACAGTACCATGTAAACCTGTGGAAAACAAAATCCGCAGTGCACATGCTGCGGAAAAAGCATGCGGAAACGCTGCGTTGTGTATTCCGCAGAATGTTAATTTTTTGTGCGGATTCCGCAGCGGTTTACACCTGCTCCTAAATAGGAATCCGCAGGTGTAAAACGGCAGGTGGAATCCGCACAAAAAACGCAGAAAAACCGCAGTAAATCCTCAGTAATTCCGCAGGAAATCCGCAGTGCGGATTTCCTGCGGATTTACCAAAATCAGTGCGGAAAAATCCGCACACATTTCCGCAACATGTGCGCATACACTTTATGTCTGACTTCTGTGTAGAAAAACTATTAGGGTATGTGCATACATTGCGGAAAGGTCTGCTGAGTTTTCTGCACTGATTTTGGTAAATCCACACAAAATCTGCACTGCGGATTTACTGCGGAATTACCGTGGATTTACCACCTTTTTATCTCGGTTTTTGTGCGGATTCCACCTGTGGTTTTACACTTGCGGATTACTATTATGGAGCAGGTGTAAACCGCTGCCAAATCCGCACAAAGAATTGACATGCTGCGGAATAAACAACGCAGCGTTTCTGCGCATTTTTTCTGCAGTATGTGCACTGCGGAATTTGTTTTCCATAGTTTTACATGGTACTGTAAACTCAAGGAAAACTGCTGCGAATCCACAGCGGCCAATCCGCTGCAGATCCGCAGCAAAATCTGCAACATGTGCACATACCCTAAATGATAAGCGAATGTGCTCAGATAAGATGTTATCCGTGCATGCTTGGGTTCTAACCGAATGTTTTTGGCGTTCTCGAATAATATGTTCGAATCCCGCGCCTGCATTTCTCGTGGAGGTTCGACAGCTGTAACACATGCATAGATTGCCTATTTGTTAGGCATGTGTTGTATCTGTTGAACAGCCACAAGACATGCTGCTGCAGGAATTTGAACATATTATTTGAGCACGCCGAAAATACTTGGTTAGCATCCGAGCATGCATACCTTATCCATGCACCTTCGCTTATCACAAAAAACTAAATCTGTTGCAGGGGTGAAACCATAGCCATAGTAGCCATATCAACTGCTATGAGGCTAGAGTTGCCAACCTCCTTGGCAATTGTTTTCTAGATACCTGAACAAAAAATTTCTTAGATGGCCCAAAATTGTGCACTCAATATTCCCCAACATGATGTTCATGAAAAATACAGCTGCAATAAACCACAAATTCTGTAACACCAAATAACCTCATCTTAGCCAAGTCAACATTCGTATTCAATTAACCCCTTTACCAACTTAGACATATAGGTACTTTTAAAGTGACCTCCCCCTGTTCGGTGCGGGCTACGGTGATGAGCCCACAACTTTTCCGCCACATGTCAGCTGATCTGAACAGCTGACATGTGCTCCTAACAGCCATGGGTGGAATCGCGTTCCACCCTCGGCTGTTAATATGTTAAATGCTGCTGTCAATCTCTGACATGATCGTGACAAAAGCGTGTCACGAACCCCATCCATCAGCACCTGTGTCACCTGACCGTGGGTCGCCGATGTGTTGGCATGACAGCACGGGGTCTGCAAGAGACCCCTGTTGTTGTCATTGCCAGGTAGATAGGAGTGCCACTCAGCAGTTGATGCTCACAGCAAGCGAGCATTTTTGCTACTAAGAGCAGGGCTGAAGCCCTACTTTGTGTAGCACAAGCGATTGGATGATCGCAGCTTCTTATTAAAGGGAATCTGTCACCCCAAAAATCGTATATGAGATGAGGGCACCGGCATTAGGGGCTTATCTACAGCATTCTGTCATGCTTGGAAGCGAGCAATAATTCCTTTTATCATGCATTTACAAACATGAAACATGTTCTTACTCCAGTTCAGAAGGGGAAGCTCTGATCCAGTTTGTGGGTGGCTCCCCTATATATATTCTGGCTGGAGGGAAAGTCGGTCAGTCTGTGAGAGAGACAGAGGAAAGGGGCTGTGCAGACAAGATCTGCAGCTCCTGTAAGGAAAGTGTGGGGCCTTGCAGGCACATGAGGTGCTGCAGCTACTGGAAAGGAGAGAGAAAAGGACGGAACAAGCTGTAGAGAGCGCGAAAGAGGAAAAGGAGCAAAGGAGAGTGAAGAGCTGGAGGGAGAAACTGCAACTGAGTTTCCTCCACGCTGAGCGCAGAAACCGGTAGCCGGAAGATGGAGGTTGTGGGGGTAACTCTATGCACCATGGCAGAAACTGGTGGACAGAAAATTGCAAGTTACCTGTCTACCATTAACATCTGAAGACACAGTAGCAGATAGAGCCCGAGTCATGATAGAGATCCTGTAAAAAGGCTCGAGTTACCTGTCATGCGGGTAGTGTCCTACCTAAAGGGGGGCAGAGAGAAAACGTGAGGACCTTGTGTGAGGCGAAAGGCAGCAAGGGACTACAATGCAGCGCTAAAAGGAAGGCTTCCAACCCCACCTGGTTAGGTGGATTCCAGACTCGCTTCCATGCCAGCTGGACCATACCAGCACCTGTGATCCGGTACCCTGGACTGTGGTACCCAGGTAAAGAGACTGCAACCCTGTGTCCTCCATTTATATTCCGGCACCACACCATCCTTGCCAACCACACTGGGAGCCCTGGGGACCCAGCTTCATCCTGGGGACCCAGCTGGGAACTCATACCATCCCTGCTGCCATAACATCACCCCAGAGGACCCCTTAAAGCAGCATCGGTCACCCCTGACCAATTACCACAGGTGGCATCACAAACTTTTATTATTTCACAAACCCCTTTTTAGACCATCCCTTTTACTTGGGCGCCCAGGGCAAGGGACCTGGTCACCGCCACCGTGACATATCCCTTTAATTACCAGACCCGATTCCGAGTATCCCATGGCCCTAGTGGGCGTTCCATGTGCATAGAGCCATAGTCTGACGCAAAGCGGTAGCAGCTTAAATCTAGCACTATGCTGACTATGCGTTTTCATGCGGTCACCACACACATCAAATTGCCGCATGCAGACTCATCCGCATACATCGCATGTTCCTGCATACCCAATGTTAAAGATAGGTATGCAGGGAAGCGCAGGACGCATACAGAAATAGGTGGTGCGTAGGAGGATCTTCAAGGAGGATGAAGGGATGAAGTACACAGCCATCCACAGCCCCCCTGAACGCAAATGTGAACCTAGCCTAAGCAATAATTTTGGCTAAATAAGTACAGCCCTATGCTGCAGTTGCACTCAGTATAGTAAAAAACCAGTGTGCACTACCAATCAGAAGTACTAAAAAAATATAACTTTTAACATAATTGGATAAATAGCCACAGGCTAATAAACAAACAACACATATAGACACACAAAGAAATTCATAAATATGGGGCCTATCAAAGAGATATATACAAACTGTATGCAAAGATAGAAAATGCAACAATCTCACCATAGGTCCCAGTGGTGTCCTATTAAATTGGTCCAGGTTGGATGATCCCTTGTGTGGGATAGAGATAGGAGGGAGGTGCCATCACAGGGAAGCCACACATTTCCCCAGAGTATCCTCACAAGGATCAAATATATAGGTGGCTTGATGTACATCCGACGCATTTCATCTATGAATCTTCTGGGGAGATAGAGACGAAATGGGGCATAAATGTCAACTGTTATGGTTGAAATGTACAGTACCCACAGCAAAGTGTTGGGAAAAATGCCTGACATAAAATATGGCACCAGCATCTGTTTAAATGACATTTTGGCTGTTGGAGGAATGTAATTTCCATTCGTGACTTATTGAAGCACATGGTTTGAAAGCATGCATCACTTCCGGCGTGCACAGATGAAGTGCTGGAGTGCTGGAGTGCACAGATGAGATGCAAAAGTCATCAAAATGCAGATTGCGCATAAGGAGAAAAACAGACTGTGTGTGAAGTGCACAGATGACCCGCACATGTCAATCCCGGCGCCTGCGAGGAGCACTCCATAAAATGGGGTCTAAGAGTGTCCATGTATGCAGAGGGGGTCGTATCTGCATGATAAATGCATTCAAATGAGCCAAAATCCCCATGCAAATAATAAGACAAAGGGAACACAGAGGTTCCTCCAACCCTCCCAGAATATTAGAAATAATTACTCCAACAGTGTTTAGCTACAAAGTGGGGGAAGAATGAAAAATAATAAATATGGCATTGGAGGCAAAGAATGGAAATTAGCATCACACAAAGTCTTCAAAGGAAGATAAGCAGAAAGGAAATTGTGTGAAAAATAAAATAAAGGACAGATGGCCACAGTGGGAGATGGTTGGGGAGGGGAGGAAATAAGAGGGATTTTTTTGCTATAAATTACTATTCCACCCTTATTACTGCTAATGCTGTATGTCACCTGTCTGTGGGGGTCGGCACCATAAAATAGCTATGTGGCTCCCCCACTCTACATTGACTGTTCCTGGGAGACCATGAACTTCCCTGGTAAATAGAAAGCAACCACAGGAGAGGGTCTCATTAACACCAAGGGGTGCTTATGTCATGAGATGAAAAGTCCATTTGGTCTCACACTGTAGATAGCTGTTGGTCCCATTTTCCTCCCCACTTAAGAGTATACATTTTATCAATCCCCATAAAGCTCAAATGTGAGATAATGCCACTGTGAAGTATCTTCATGTGTCTTGCCAGGGGTGTATCTTTTTTGCTGGTGATGACCCTAATAATATAATAATAATTTTTATTTATATAGCGCCAACATATTCCGCAGCGCTTTACAAATTATAGAGGGGACTTGTACAGACAATAGACATTACAGCATAACAGAAATACAGTTCAAAACAGATACCAGGAGGAATGAGGGCCCTGCTCGCAAGCTTACAAACTATGAGGAAAAGGGGAGACACGAGAGGTGGATGGTAACAATTGCTTTAGTTATTCGGACCAGCCATAGTGTAAGGCTCGGGTGTTCATGTAAAGCTGCATGAACCAGCTAACTGCCTAAGTATGTAGCAGTACAGACACAGAGGGCTATTAACTGCATAAAGTGAATGAGAACATGATGCGAGGAACCTGTTTTTTTTTTTTATATATAAATAGGCCACACAGGGATCATTAGGTTAATGCATTGAGGCGGTAGGCCAGTCTGAACAAGTGAGTTTTTAGGGTACGCTTAAAACTGTGAGGATTGGGGATTAATCGTATTAACCTAGGTAGTGCATTCCAAAGAATCGGCGCAGCACGTGTAAAGTCTTGGAGACGGGAGTGGGAGGTTCTGATTATTGAGGATGCTAACCTGAGGTCATTAGCGGAGCGGAGGGCATGGGTAGGGTGGTAGACTGAGACCAGAGAGGAGATGTAGGGTGGTGCAGACCCATGGAGTGCTTTGTGGATGAGGGTAGTAGTTTTGTACTGGATTCTGGAGTGGATGGGTAGCCAGTGTAATGACTGGCACAAGGTAGAGGCATCGGTGTAACGGTTGGTGAGGAATATGATCCTGGCAGCAGCATTCAGGACAGATTGGAGCTGGGAAAGTTTGGTAAGAGGGAGGCCGATTAGTAGAGAGTTACAATAGTCCAGACGAGAATGAATAAGTGAAACAGTAAGAGTTTTTGCAGAGTCGAAAGTAAGAAAAGGGCGAATTCTAGAAATGTTTTTGAGATGCAGGTAAGAAGAGCGAGCCAGTGATCGAATGTGGGGGGTGAATGAAAGGTCAGAATCAAGGATGACCCCAAGGCAGCGGGCATGTTGCTTTGGAGTAATGATGGAACCTCACACGTAGATGGCAATGTCAGGCAAAGGTAGGTTAGTAGAGGGAGAGAACACGAGGAGTTCAGTTTTTGACAGGTTTAGTTTCAGATAGAGGGAGGACATGATGTTAGAGACAGCGGTAAGACAATCACTGGTGTTTTCTAAAAAGGTCGGCGTGACAACAGGAGAAGAGGTGTATAATTGGGTGTCGTCAGCATATAGATGGTACTGGAAACCAAATCTACTGATTGTTTGTCCAATAGGGGCCTAAGGTGTTCCCCAATCCTCCTTCTCAATTCACATGTTTTCTTTCCAATATATTCCAGACCGCAATGACATGTGACCTTGAATATAACACCTTTGGTGAGACAATTGATGAAAGAACAGATTTTTATATTCTTTGTTGCTAGTTTAGGCAGTGAAGTAACCCTGTACTTAGAGTCAGGTCTAAAGGGTAATGTTGGAGTCTCAATCTGATGTGTTTCAGGAGCTAGTGGCTTCCTTCCTCAGGTTCTCTTGGTACGGGGGTGATGTCACTACCTAAATGAGCAGCGGTGTTCACCACGTAGGTCAACCGGCAGTGATTCTCGTATGCTTGCCACCTGCCGGGGCAGCGTTCATTCATATCCCTGGATTTCACATACCGCGCTTTTTATCTTGGACCAACATGAAGCAGGTTAGTGGATAGTATCCTCTAACCCTACACCCACTTCAATACATCCTCAGCTGCTCAGATATCCCACATACAGACCGCTTTCTCCATCCACAGTGTGTGGCTTTGCTGACCTCCACCGACTGTCCTCTCCCAAGTCTGACGGCTCCTGCTTGCACAACGACACACGAGACACACTTGTCCGAGCCATGTGTATCCTGGCTGCACGCGCTGATGGCTGGTTCAGTTGCCCACCTGAACCAGCAGCACAGTCAGATAGCTATCATCGTACCCTGCTTTCCCTAGTAGTCATCACCATGTGGCTCTCTAACAGCCTGTGCACCCAGCTTTCCTAACACTGATCGTTATCCAACTTCTTTCTACAACCAACGCACCATGCCAGGAACCACTCACATCATCTAAGGTAATACTTGTATTACAACCAATTGCTTGGCACAATTTATGCATTAATGTTTATAGTATTGGTACATATGATACTGGATCATTGATAAGATTCACTGGGGTATTGTAGGGACTTTCGCTTATTATCCCAGCGATTGATGTAAAAAAAATTTGTTTGCATTCACACTGTACTCCTGAATTTAGTAAGTACATCCCCTTACAGTGTCCACGCACTTCATATTACACCGGACTCTTGGTAATACTATTGGAACACTGCTGCCATAACTGATATTTTCTCCGTAGCAGCATATTTTGTGGAGTCACTCATTTCCACATTTCCGGTGATATTAATTGTATTTTCTTACAGCGTGGCTCCAGGAGCAACATTTTCTTGTATGCTGGCCCCTGGGAAAACTTCTATGTGAGGACATACGTTCTTTCTTCTTGCGGTCTTGTTTTTACCACCAATGGTACAGTTATTGGCTTCTGAGTGGTGTTTTGAGCTTTTACCAACTTTACTTTTTTTTAATAATGGAATAATGATAGAGTGTTTGAAGGAGGAGGGGAAGATACCAGAGGAGAGGGAACAATTGAAGATTTCAGTTAGGTGAGTTGTGATGATTGGAAAGAAAGACTGAAGTTGAAGTTGAAGTTGAGGGAATGGGGTCAGTAGTGCATGTAGTATGATGAGAAGAAGAGAGAAGCCTGGAAACTTCGTATTCTGTAATGGGGTCAAATGTGGAGAGTGAGCCAGAAGAGATGTGGGGAGGGATGGGAGTCATGGCATATGGTGGCTGGGAGCTGATTTCCACATGGATATTTTCTCTGTAAAGTGGGAGGCCAGATCATCAGCACAAATGTCTGTGATAGGGGCTTGTGCAGTTGAGCTGTTCTTATTTTTTGTCTCATTGTACGCCCTCCTCAATATTCCTTTGGGATATACCTTCTCAAGGAAACATTTGCTGAGATCCTTAGCCTGCTGCTTCAAATCTGTATCCAAAGAGCAGTTGCACGGACATTAAAATATTGGCCCTTTGGGATTCCTTTCCTTAAAGCTGTAGAGACATGGCTATCCCAGCATAGCAGGGCATTAGAGGAGGGAGGCTTTCTAGAAATGTTTGTTTGTTGAGTACCTTCGGATGGTTTTCATATGGAGGTAATAAAAAAGGAAATTCAGAATGGTGACATTCAGATGTAAATGAGAATCCCAGGGAGTTATAGTTTAGCTTTTTAGTTACAAAATTCAAAAAACTGTGTGACCACATAATAATTCTGTGGGTGTCCTCAATGCAATTCTCATAAAAACCACAGTCTCATGACACCAGCCCAGGAGAAAATTAGCATATGATGGCGCACAGAGGCTGCCCATGGCTGTGTCCCTGAGCTGGTTGTAAAAGGAACCATTAAAGGGAAAGACATTTTTGGTGAGACAGAATTCTAGTAGCATCATGAGCAACTCATTGTGTCCAGTACCCTGGCGGCCCCTACTCTGTAGAAAATATTCACTGTCTCCAGACCGTTTGAATGTATGATGGAAAAATACAATGCCTCAACATCAATGCTCCCTAGTTTCATGTATGGTTCCAGGGTGAATCCTTCCAGTTTTCTCAATAGATTGATAAAGGCTTGGGTATAGGAATTGAAAGTTTGAATGGTTTCAAAAACTCATTGAGATAGATATCCACATTGTGGCAAAGACTACCCACTACCAGAGACAATTGGTCTTCCTTTTAATTGTGATAACCCTTTATGAATTTCATGAAAGTGATGCATGCGTTCCAACCGTGTGCTCCAATTAGTCACTCGCCGGAAGTGCGTTTCTCATAGAGCCGGAAAGTCATTGAAACAGATGCTGGTGCCATAGTTTATACCAGCCATTTTTCCTAACACTTTGCTGTGAGAACTGTACATTTCAGCCATCACAACTGACACGTTATCCCCTTCCAGTCTCTGTCTCCCCTGAAGATTCATAGATGAAATGCTTCGGGAGTACAGCGCAGCACCTATATATTTGATCCCTGGGAGAATAATGTGGGGAAATATGCGCCTTCCCTGAGTTGGCGCACCCCCCCCCCCAATGCTATCCCACACAAGGGATCATCCAACCTGGACCAATTTAATAGAACACTACCGGAACCTATGGTGAGATCATGTCATTTTCTAATTTTGCAAACATTAGGCACCTCATTGGACATGAGCATTCATTTACTAGTTAGGTGATAACTATGAGTTTATTTGTATGTATTTTTTAGTACTTCTACCCTGCTGAATCTGAATTTGCACTCAGCATAGGTCTGCTCTCCTTGGACAATGACAACATTCTGTCTGACTCGTGTGGACGTGCTAGGCTTTTACGGTTGTTGAGGTGATGAGTATATCATGTGGAAAAAACCTACATCAAAACTGAGACCAATATACTCTAATTAAATATAGGTAAATCAGAAGAATATCATCAGAGCGGGACATCTAATACATGTTCAGTAATAAGTGCTAGAGGCCAAAGTCCTGAATGGGGAAAGCTGAGAGTGAGAGCAATTATTGCAAACCTCTAGCACTAAAATACAAATACAATATGTATCTCTAGAGATGGAGGTACAGATGCACTTCCAGGCTAAGAGCTTAGTGTATTGTTTCTGCAATAATACCTGTGAGAATAAGTGTAGTGACTTCATGATTAATCTCTTCAGTGGCAGAGTATACAAAAAATAATATGTGAAGTCATCAGCTACTCTACTTGGCTCAGACTATCTAATGGACTTTCTTCCTCTTTGTACTTTGTGTAATGTATTATTTTTGTAATTTGAGATGTAGAATTGCAAATTTGTATATTTAGCTAAATGTAAAATAATATGAGACGATAATAAGACGTGTTATTTGCACCAATATATACACTATTTTCATGAGTTTTTTAGTTTTTTTCCAATGCAATAATTTATTCCTTAAAGTTATTAAGCCATCAATTAATTACAGCATTCGGGGAATATATTAATCCATAATGGGGACTCTGTTTAGTATCAGTCAACAGTTTCCAGTCTCTTTCCAGAGTTTATTTTGTGCTATCAGAATTAATTGAGTTCAAAGTTTCCATTAATACCATATGGGCATTTTTCTCAAATGAAATAGACAATTAAAATAGAACACTTTGTAGTAAAATGTTGACAGCAAATATATTTTATCCTATGCGTAATTCTTTCTTTCTCAAAGCAGAATGCCAAATGCAGACTGAGCCTACCATGCCAATTTCAGTAAATCCAACATAAACATACACTGTGACATAGAATCTTTATGAAAGTTTGTTTAGTCAAAAATGAAAGTTTATAAATGTAAACTCGGTGAAGCAGAAATGTTTTATATTATGTAACTGCTTTCTAGTATTGGAAGGAATCAAATGTCCTCAATTAAATATCTCCTTAATTTGCACTGGCAGTTTTTTTTTGGTTCTATATTACTCAGTAGCCAGCTTTATCCCTTACAGTATTGGCCATTATTTTCTATGCATAAAATTTGGAAAATTTAAGGCTGATTGTAATAACATTCTAGAAACCCAACCCTTAGTTTGCTAATGATCTAGAACAGTGGTCCCAAAGAAATAACATAGCAGTACAGTACTTTAAAACTTCCAAATCTGGGTTGTACTTAGTGCCAAGCAGATTTTATATCTAGATGTCAATATTTTCATTATCAAATATTTAATCTCTGGTCCCCGCAGTTTCCAGCGGGTTCCCACTGTGTAAAACACTCACCGCCCACTGTGTATTGAAAGTGCTTACCTTCTGCCCAAATATCGCTGTAATCGTACTGACCAGAAGAATAAAGCTGCCTTACCAATTTTATCACACGCGGAAAGGCATAAAAAGCAAAAACAAAGTAATTCCTGAATTGCTGTTTTTTGTTCATTCTGTCTCCCAAAAATTAGAATAGAAGCGATCAAAAAATGTCATGTGTCTGAAAATAGTAAAAATAAAAACGTTAGCTCATCCAGCAAAAAACAAGCCCTCACATGACTCTGTCGGCCGAAATATGAAAAAATTATAGCTCTCAAAATATGGTGATGCAAAAACTAGTTTTCGCAAAAAAAGCGTCTTTTAGTGTGTGACAGCAGCCAAATATAAAAACCCAATATAAATCTGGTGTCGCTGTAATCGCACTGACTTGAAGAATAAAGACACCTAATCACTTCTACCGCATGAGAAACGGCGTAAAAAAATAAAACCAATTTTTCACATGCTTTTGATTTTTTCATTCTGCCTCTCAAAGATCTCAGTAAGGTTCAGCGCACATTTATCCTGCCAAAAGAAAGTCAGCAGATTCTCCACTCCCAAATCAAAATTCCCCCCTCCCTTCTGAGCCCCAGTGTGCCTAAACCACATTTAGCGCCCACATGTTTGGCATTTCAGTAGTGATAAGAACCCGCCTAACTTACGGGTGCGTGTTTCCAGAAGCATGAGCTGGGCATAATGTACTGGTGACTACAGCGTACTGGTCACTACAATGGCAGTTTGCAATTTTCACTCAGCAACATCCACTGCTGCTTATTTCTGGAAAACTTCCATGGAGTCAAAATCATCACTACATCTGTAGATAAATTCCCAAAGGGTTATAATTACCAAAATGGGGTCACTTGAGGGGAGATTCTGCTTTTCTAGCACTTAGGGGCTCTTTATATGGAATCCGTAAACTTGTCTAGGAAAATCTGAGCTCCAGGAGGCAAATAGCGCTCTGTCCCTCCCGAATCACTCCGTGTGGCAAAGTAGTACTGTACATCCACATATGGGGTATTTCCACATTCAGCAGAAATTGTGGGACAAATATTAGAGCCATTTTTACCTATATCCCATTGTGAAAATATAAAACTTGGGGTTAGCACACAATCTTTGCGGTAAAATGAAAATTATATTTTCTTCACTGCCCAATATTATAAAAGTTTGTGATACACCTGTGGTGTCAACATAATCACTGCACCCTTAGACAAATTCAATGAGAGGTTTAATTGGTAAAATGGAATTACTTATGGGGGGTTCTGCTGTTCTGGCACCTCAGGGGCTCTGCAAATGTAACATGGTACCCTCAAACAAGTGCAGCCAAATCAGCACTGTAATATGGCGCTACTTCCCTTCTGAGCTTTGCACTGTGCCTCAAAAGTAGTTTTCGACTACATATGGGGTATCAGTCAACTCAGGATAAATTGCACAATACACTTTGGGGTCCATATTCTCCTGTTACCTTGTGAAAATACAAAATTTATAGCTAAAAAAAGATTTTTGTAAGAATAATGTGATTTTTCTTTTATTTTCACGGCTTAACGTTATAAACTTCTCTGACGTGCCTAGGGGTTCAAGGGGCTCAATACACATCTAGATAAGGTCCCAAAGGGCTCTAGTTTCCAAAATGGTGTCATTTTGGGGGGCTTCAACTGTTTAGGCACATCAGTAGCTCTTCAAACGCGACATGGCGTCTGATAATTATTCCATCAAATTTTGAATTCAAAAGGTCAAATAGCACTCCTTCCCTTCCAAGACCTCCCATGCGCCCAAACAGTATATTTTTCCCACATATGTGGAATCAGCGTACTCAGGAGAAATTGCACCACACATTGTATCAAGCAAATTCTTCTGTTACCTTACTGAAAATGCAAAATATGGGATAAAATAGATTTTTCTAGGAAAACTGTGATTTTTTTATTTCCATGGCTCTACGTTATAAATGTCTGTGAAGCACCTGTGGATTCAAGGTGCTCAATACACAACTATATAAATCCATAAGGGGTCTAGTTTCCAAAATGGTGTCACTTGTTTGCGGTTTCCACTATTTAGGCGCATCAGGGACTCTCCAGAAATGACATGGCAGCCGCTAATTATGACAGCAAATTTTACATTCAAAAAGTGAAATGGCGCTCCATCCCTTCTGAGCCCTTCCATGTGCCCAAACAGTAGATTTGCCCCACATATGGTGTATCCGCACGCTCAGGAGAAATTGCAAAACAAAATATGTTGTCCATTTTCTCCTGTTACCCTTGCAAAAGTAAAAAAAAATAGGTGTAAAGGAAAATTTTTGTGAAAGAAATGTAAATGTTTATTTTTTCTTTCCACATTCCAAAAATTCCTGTGAAGCACCTGAAGGGTTAATAAACTTCTTGAATGTTGTTTTGAGTACCTTGAGGGGTGCAGTTCTTAGAATGATGTCACTTTTGGGTATTTTGTGTCATATAGGCCCCTCAAAGTCACTTCAAATGTGAAATGGTCCCTAAAAAAATGGTTTTGCAAATTTCGTTGTAAAAATTAGAAATCGCTGGTCAACTTTTAACCCTTATAACTTGCTAGCAAAAAAAAGTTTCTAAAATTGTGCTGGTGTAGAGTATGTGGGAAATGATATTTATTAACTATTTTGTGTGATATGAGTCTCTGATTTAAGGGCATAAAATTAAAATTTAGAAAATTGCAAAATTTTCAAAATTCTCAGTAAATTACTGTTTTTTAAACAAAGAAAAAGCAAGTCATATCAAATAAATTTTACCACTATCATGAAGTACAATATGTCATGACGAGAAAACAATTTCAGAATCACCGGGATCCGTTGAAGCGTTCCAGAGTTATTACCTCATAAAGTGACAGTGGTCAGAATTCTAAAAATTGGCCTTGTCAGGAAGGTGAAAACAGGCTTCGGGTGAAGGGGTTAAAGCGGATGGAAAATTTTTTTCTTACCATGTATAGTTTTTTATGCAGGTTTGGTAAAAAAAAATGATGTTCCTAGCACTTTTATTAAATTAAAGCTAAAGGGGATAATTCATTAAGACGACATTTATTGACATAGGCACATGCAGAGATGTACATTTCTGGAGTAAATTACGCCACTAAAGTAGCATCACTTTTCATGAATTTGATGGAAATGTGTGGTCATCACGTGATGTACGTTTGGCTAAACAACCATAAATATGACATTGCCAAATAAATGCTACACCAAGGGGTATGTCACCTGATTATGCTGCTCTTTGTAAAGGCAACATATTCTCCTTTTCTCCATTCTCCTATTAGCCTAAATGCCATATTGGCTAATCGGAACAAGGATTTTGGGGGGACTCATAGCTGTGAATCCAATGAATTCATAATAGAAGCACTTTTCCTGTCCCCAGCTCCTGTGACCGACAGGCTGGATTGTTCTCATATGCATAGACTCCTGTCAGTCACATTAGGTAGGTGTTGGAAAAGTCTACAATATTCTTTGTGACATTAGTGCTGATAGATTTGTTGACCAGCCCTGAAATATACTGCCATTATTCTGTTGCATGAAAAGATCTAAAACAGATATGGCATGCTAAAAACTCCATGCATCTACACTTTCAGCATAGTCACTGATAATCTTGGTCTCCAGAGCCTCTAAAAAAAAACTATCTATACTTATGCTTAACTTGTCTCCCTTTCTCCCATTACACTAGAGTAACACAGCGACATTTATCTTACGACAGCAATTCTCAGATAAGTCAAAAACATTTCTGCAACTTTCTGTTTCGAAATTATTTTAGAGCCATGATTTTCCTGTAAAATAAAACAGCCAAGTTGCGACAGGTGACAAGAGGAATGTGACTTGTATTGAAGACTATGGCAAGTGAGTCGCTTACAACTTACGACAGGCAATCCCACTGATTTGGAGACATTTGTGACGTGTTAAGGGGGCTACACAGTGACGTATCTTGTGCGACACTGAAAGCACATTGTTGCACTATAACATTGCATTTAATGATGTCCTATTGTGTCCCATTGTGACCTGCAACATCCTGCAACTGAGATACAGAGTCACAAATATTTCCAAATAACCTGGATTTTCTGTTACAAGATTCAAACGAATCATTTGCCATAGGCTTCAATGTTGCATGTTGCTTGCATCTTGTCAAAACGTGGCTGTTTTAATTTACAAAAATAACTGCAAAGTGAAAAATGTGTGCCAGGACAGAATATAATGATCCAAGTTACCAAAGAATTAATAAACTTTATTGAAATATAAAAAGCCTTAACAGTAAAAAGCAAGGAGTTCCAGCATTACAGACAAAGGCTAAAATTGAGCCCTGATGAAGCAATAGTGAAACGCTAACTGGTTTGGTGGGTGAGGCCCCTCCACTATTGATTCTTTATATCTCTTACTATTGATATCTGCTGTGGTTATTGGCACCTTTGTATATACACCTATGCATGTATTTATGTCTATATATAGAATACTTGTAAATATTTATTTATTTTACTTTTCTTATAGAGTGCTATCATATTCCACAGCGCTTTACATACATTATCATCGCTGTCCACATTGGGGTTCACAATCTACATTCCCTATTGGCATGTCTTTGTAGTGTGGGAGGAAAGCGGAGAACCCAGAAGAAACCCACGCAAACACGGGGAGAACATACAAACTCCTTGCAGATGTTGTCCTTGGTGGGATATGAACCCAGGACCCCAGTGCTGCAAGGCTGCATTGCTAACTACAAAGCCGCTGTGCCGCCCGTCTATACATACTATATATAGTATACTGCTAAACACTATATATAACATGGAATTATGTGATCTATACTTTTTACTTTGGAGTTTCCACTGTTGCTTACCCGTCAATTTTAGCCTGTGTCTGTTTTGCTGGAACTACTTGTATTTTACTGTTTTTAAGGCTTTTTGTGTTTCAAAAAGTTTATTGATTCTTGGGTATCTTGTTTCATTATATTTTGTCCTGGCACATATATTTCTCTTTTCTATAATTTGTACTATATTAGTGCCTTGTGGAGACATCTTTACTTATTACTTTCTAAGATTACAAATTACTGTTTCTATCGTTTTACTTTAGAGCAAAATCAGAGCAGTAAAATAATTGCACCATAGCAAGTCGCAGACAAGTTGCATAGATGCTTTTGTTGCGTGACTTTTATTAGAATTGCTGTGGTGCGACAAATGTCACCATGTAGTCGGAACAAATGCTGAAACTATCATTATCCTACCCTGCTTGTCTGTAGTTTCCAACAATATTGTTTACATTTGGCGGGATTTTTTTACAATATCTGGGAAGAGAATTATAGTTATAGTCAATATGGTGACAAGATGATTAAAAAAACATAACAGTGATTTAAAACTTGTTCTATTAAACAAATAAGTAAGAATATATAATAGATAGATAGATAGATAGATAGATAGATAGATAGATAGATAGATGTATATATTTAACTTGTTTGTAGTTTCCAGATAGATTTTTATCTGTGTTTAACTGTGACAGTTGGACACGGAATTGGTAAATTATGAAGCATTAAGAATTGCTAAATTTACGATTTTTATAAAAAACTGCAAATCAGAAAAATCATGGCTTGGTCAATGCATTGATTCATATCAGTATTTTTAAATACTGACATTAAAAAAAATCCTGGTATAATATATCTAATGAGTGGCCTTTATACCCAGTGGTGTAGAGTTGGAGAATGCACCAGCATGACCTCATCCTCGGAGCACCTGTCCGGTGAGTGGAGTTCTTGGAGTTCCTGCAGCAGAACATGTGGAGCTGGAGTTCGCAGCAGACAACGTAAATGTCTTAGGTAACATTATTATATTTGCATTATTCATCTCTTCACTTGTTGCAGTGTTATATATATGATGATCCCTGGATTCGTATGTCTTTTTATATACAAATAGTCCATTTTTTCTCTTGTAGTCAAAGCACTGAAGGTCAGCAATGCAACGATCCAAAAATACAATACAAAATATGTGAGAATCCACGTTGTCCTCCTGGAGTGCCAGATTTCAGAAACTGGCAGTGTCAGACCTTTAGCTTCCGTTCTTCCTACCTCAAGCAAAAGCACCGCTGGCATGCTGTCATTAATGAAGGTACTTGTAGAAAACGTTAGTCTAAAAATCATACTTGGAAATGGTTCCAAAATGCTTTACATTTCCTTTAATCCAGTTATATTAGATGTCTATAGGGGCCAGATAATTATAGATAAATAACAGTATACTTTATTCCTTTCTGCACAAACAATGGCTGCACATTATAGGTCGATGGGATTTTGCAACGTTACCCGTTACCCATATGCTGAAGGGAAAATCCACAGCTTAAATTGACATGTCAGTATATCCTGTGGATTTTCACAGAAAAATTTTGCCATTGCGGTTTTTAGTGAAAAATTTGCACAACAAAAAGTTCATAATGTTTCCTTATATACTTACCCTGAATAAAAAATATACAAAAAACAAACATATACATGTCACAAAAAAGTAATCTGTTTAGGCGAAAATATACATATATTAGAGCCATTAACCAACCACATGCATATATCCACTAATAGGAATTTGGTTACTGAGGACCCAGACACTCAGAACATTGTCAGGTTAATCCACTACATATTAAGCACCAGTTAACATGTTGGCCAATGCTACAACTTATTTATTTCTCCCCATTTCTCTGACATAGAGTGGGTACAGAAAGTATTCAGACCCCTTTTAATTTTTCACTCTTTGTTTCATTGCAGCCATTTGGTAAATTCAAAAAAGGTCATTTTCTTCTCATTAATGTACACTCTGCACCCCATCTTGACTGAAAAAAACAGAAATGTAGTAATTTTTGCAAATTTATTAAAAATGAAAAACTGAAATATCACATGGTCATAAGTATTCAGACCCATTTCTCAGTATTGAGTAGAAGCATCCTTGGGAGTCTTCTTGGGAATGATGCAACAAGTTTTTCACACCTGGATTTGGGGATTCTCTGCCATTCTTCCTTGCAGATCCTCTCCAGTTCCGTCAGGTTGGATGGTAAACGTTGGTGGACAACCATTTTCAGGTCTCTCCAGAGATGTTCAATTGGGTTTAGATCAGGGCTCTGGCTGGGCCAGTCAAGAATAGTCACAGAGTAGTTCTAAAGCCACTCCTTTGTTATTTTTGCTGTGTGCTTAGGGTTATTGGTTTGTAGGAAAGTGAATGTTCAGACAAGTCTACGGTCCATAGCACTCTGGAAGAGGTTTTCATCCAGGATATCTCTGTACTTGGCCGCATTCATGTTTCCTTCATTGGCAACCAGTCATCCTGTCCCTGCAGCTGAAAAACACCCCCATAGCATGATGCTGCCACCACCATGCTTCACTGTTGGTATTGTATTGGGCAGGTGATGATCAGTGCCTGGTTTTCTCCTCACATACCACTTAAAATTATCACCAAAAAGGTCTATCTTTGTGGAGGGCTGCAGTGATAGTTGACTTTGTGGAACTTTCTCCTATCTCCCTACTGCACCTGTGGAGCTCAGCCACAGTGATCTTGTGGTTCTTCTTTACCTCTCTCACCAAGGCTCTTCTCCCACAATTGCTCAGTCAGCTTGGCTGGATGGACAGGTCTAGGAAGACGTCTGGTGGTCCCAAACTTCTTCCATTTAAGGATTATGAAGGCGACTGTGCTTTTAGGAACCTTGAGTACTGTAGAAATTCTGTTGTAACCTTGGCCAGATCTGTGCCTTGCCACAATTCTGTCTCTGAGCTCCTTGGCCAGTTCCTTCCTTTGACCTCATGATTCTCATTTGGTCTGACATACACTGTGAGCTGTGAGGTCTTATATAGACAGGTGTGTGCCTTTCCAAATCAAGTCCTATCAGTTTAATTAAACAGAGCTAGAATACACTGAAGGAGTAGAACAATCTAAAGGAGGATCACATGGAAATGGACAGCATGTGACTTAAATATGAGTGTCTGAGCAAAGGGTCTAATTACTTATGACCATGTGATATTTCAATTTTTCTTTTTTATTAAATTTGCAAAAATGTCTACATTTCTGTTTTTTCAGTCAAGATGGGTTGCAGAGTGTACAATGTGAAAAAAAACTTTTCTGAAATTACCAAGTAGCTGCAATGAAACAAAGAGTGAAAAATTTAAAGGGGTCTGAATACTTTCCATACCCACTGTAAGCTATCATCATTAATTAATGTTTTCATTCATTTCTATAAATTGATTTTTATCCTGCATCCTTTTATCAAGACTTTTTTTAAATTCTGGAAACTCAAATTTGTGAAAATAGGTACAGTCAACATGATCTGAGCTAATCTATCTATTACCAAGAAGCGTTAGGTGAAGGTCTTAGGCCAGGGTCACACTTTCGAGTGTGATGCAAGAAACTCGCGTGAGTCTCTAACATCAATACCCAGCGCTACCGCTGGTACTCGGGACCGGAGTGCGTGGCTGCATAGAAATACATGCAGCTGCACGCTCCAGTCCCGAGTGTCGGCGGCACCACCGGGTATTGATTTTTTTGATGCAATGTATTTTTGCCGTACAAAAAAATGCACCATCTTAACATTCCAACAATGTGGATAGGATTTAAAGAAATCTTGTGCCCACTGTGTTATTTCTTTTACACTGTGTAAACTGACCTGTGGTACGGTTTTGAAATCCACAAAATGTAAATTTCTCTTGTGGGCATACTGAGAATTTTGTGTGAATCATCCCCATAGAATTGCATCATATGAGGACAACACAAGAACAGCGAAGGCAATCTGGTATTTTGTTGCATTACTGTGGATGCAAAAATTAACAACAGATTTGAGGGTGTGAACAGAACCAGGAATAGCAAAGATTAGTCTGTTCATAAGTTTCTTGAATCATCAGAATTGAAGATGTGGACAGCACCACAAAAACTGAAAAGCATTGGTTATTAAGTAATTTGATATATCATAGCTGAGGGTGCGGTTAGCACAAGGAATAACAGCGATTAGTTTGTTATCAGGTACCTAGATAGCAAAGATGAGAGTGCAGACGGCACTGGGATTCGCAGAACTGAGCTTGTAGTAGTAGTGTGTTGCTGATAGCAGTCAGGAGCAGCTAAGCAAAAATCAGACATGTGATTAGAGATGAGCCAAGTGGAATTATAACTTCATTCCTAGAAAGCATGTGGTAGCCAGCCTTAAAAGGCCTTAGATGATGACATCAGAGATGCTTTATGGGTAACCATGGACAAAACAGAATTCATCATCTTTCCCCCATCTCACGCGATCTCCCCAACGAACCTATCCATTACAGTAAACGGCTGCCCACTCTCCCCAGTCCCACAAGCCCGCTGTCTTGGGGTAATCCTTGACACTGATCTCTCCTTTAAACCACATATCCAAACCCTTTCCACTTCCTGCCGCCTCCAACTCAAAAATATTTCACGGATCCGCACATTCCTAAACCAAGAATCTGCAAAAACCCTAGTCCATGCCCTCATCATCTCCCGCCTTGACTACTGTAACCTCCTGCTCTGTGGCCTCCCCTCTAACACTCTTGCACCCCTCCAATCTATTCTAAACTCTGCTGCCCGACTAATCCACCTGTCCCCCCGCTATTCCCCGGCCTCTCCCCTCTGTCAATCCCTGCACTGGCTCCCCATCACCCAGAGACTCCAGTACAAAAGCCTAACCATGACATATAAAGCCATCCACAACCTGTCTCCTCCATACATCTGTGACCTCGTCTCCCGGTACTTTCCTGCACGCAACCTCCGATCCTCACAAGATCTCCTTCTCTACTCCCCTATTATCCCCTCTTCCCACAATCGCATACAAGATTTCTCTCGTGCATCCCCCCTACTCTGGAATGCTCTACCACAACATATCAGACTCTCGCCTACCATTGAAACCTTCAAAAAGAACCTGAAGACCCACCTCTTCCGACAAGCCTACAACCTGCAGTAACCACCGATTGACCAAACCGCTGCACGGCCAGCTCTACCCTCACCTACTGTATCCTCACCCATCCCTTGTAGATTGTGAGCCCTCGCGGGCAGGGTCCTCTCTCCTCCTGTACCAGTTGTGACTTGTATTTTTCAAGATTATTGTACTTGTTTTATTATGTATACCCCTCCTCACATGTAAAGCGCCATGGAATAAATGGCGCTATAATAATAAATAATAATAAATAATAATAATAACCATAGTAATCCACTGCAGACTAGCAGACACGGAGCTGCCATAAGGGATCGAAGCAAAGCCTGGAGCTGGAGCCAGGACAGAGGAGTAAGAAAAACACAGTTACTAACTTGACCAGTTTTAATTCACTTTCAAAAACAAGGAATCTCGCAAACCAGATTTCACCTTTAAAATTTTATACAAACCATTAAACACCAGAGCTACACGTTACAGCTCTGCTTACTATGAAATTGTGCAGAATTAGCATACATACCTATGCAAACACATAGAATAAAATCTGACTTTAAAAAATGAACAGTTATACTGTTGATCCATTCCGCTCTCCCACTAAGTAGCTTGTAAGTGTTTATTACCTCTGTCTGGTAATTTAGTGCACATCTATTAAAACATTTCCATGTATCAAGTAAAATTCCCTTTACATGATATTAAGCAGACCGAGATGAATTACTGGGAGTAATAAACTAAAGAATGGAACATAGTAGAGATTTTCAGCTCAGCAGTCTGGTCAGACTGTTAGCCTATATATGTAATGAAAGGTACATGTTGTATTTACCCAGATCTGACTGATTAAAGAAAAGAAAATCATCTGGAAAATGTGCAACACAAGTTGAAATTACATCCATGTGCATTATCGCCATTTACCATTGTAAAGACAATAGAAGCTACAAAGTCTCCAGTATTTTAGTAGCACTTATTCAGTTTGCTAAACCCTTTATGAGCTTAATAGCACAGAGGTCTTGTATTCATCGTACTATACAGTTTTTGTATCTATGAAAATAGTTATAAAGGAACTTGCAATTAAAGTAGAGATTTTGTATTGTGTAAAATACAGTTTTATACTGTTATATACAAAAAAATCTAAATTGTGGCCCACGTACATAGCAATGTTCAGTGTATGGGCCTTGACTAAGTAACACATAGGTGCTGATTTATAAAGACTGGCATAGCACATGGTTGCAGTACACCAGTCGTGATGGAGTAAAAGAGTCACCAAACTAATTAAGAGGTGTAAAAAATACAGTCACTTTTCATGAATTGGATAGGTGGGTGTGACCACGCCTGTCCTGCCTTGGCACCTCAATACCTCCCCAACGCCACCCATTTTGCTGGAGCTGATCCAAAGTGGTGAAAAAATGCCAAAAGTCGCAGTTGCGACTTTTCAAAGTTTTTACACCTCTTTTGTCTTAATGAATCATGAACCTTGCACTCTGCCAAGCCCCCTCATCAAGACCATCATGTCACAATAAAAGGGGCCTTTTATGGAGTGATGAAGCTCTTACTAGTTGCATAATAGGTTATGCAATGATTTTATGTCTCAGTATAAAGATAATGGCATACAGAGGTATAGGATGCGCACATAACGAATCATATAGGCATTCATAACCAGCATTTATTCCCTAATGATTACTCTAAATCAATATTGAGCTCTATCAAGAAGTCCTTAATGTGCAGCTAATTTTAGACTATCGTCTCATGTACACATATTTATACAATTTTTTATTGTTGAACATAGTCCACATAGGATGCTAAATGCATATACTTTACATGATTTCAAAGTTTTTTTTCATGGAAAACATAGAATAAATGAAAAGCTACACATAATGCATACATACGGAAGGCATATGTTTCACAACTGTGCTGGACAAAATGATTACAGTGATGACCAATATAAAGTCATGATGAAAGTGTTGGCACACTTTGAATTTTTCCAGTAAATGTAGTATTTCTCCCAGAAAAAAATTGCACTTACACAAGTTTTGTTATACACATGCTTATATCCTTTTTGTGTTTTGGAACAATAAAGGCAGAAAAAAAGGTAAGTTGAACATAGTTTTACGCAAACCCCAAAAATGGTCCAGACAAAATTTTAGCACTCTCAACTTAGCATTTGGTTGCACTCCCTTTGGAATAAATAACTGCAATCAATCACTTCCTAAAACCATCAAGAATCTTCTTACACCTCTCAACTGGAATTTTGGACCACTCTTCTTTTGCAAATTGCTCCATGTCTCTCATATTTGAAGAGTGCCTTCTCTCAACAGCAATTTAAGATGTTTCCACAGGTGTTCAATTGGATTTAGATCTGAACTCTTTGATGGCCACTTCATAACTGTCCAGCTCTTTGTTTCCATCCATTTTTGAGTGCTTCATGAACTATGTTTGTGGTCATTGTCCAGCTGGAAGACTCATAGTCTAGGATCCAAACCCAGCTTTCTGAAAATGGGCACTACATTGTGACCCAAAATCTTTTAGTAATCTTCAGATTTCATGATGCCTTGCACACCTTCAAGCCACCCAGTGACAAAGGCCGCAAAACAACCTCAAAACATCTTTGAAGCTGTTAGGGGTCGAGTTCCCACCTCTGCACAGGGGGAATCTCGGGCCATCTCCACTGCAGTCTCCCATTCTTCTCCAGCCGCAGTGGAGCCTGCTCAGCGGAGATGTCGGTCCCAGCATCTGACTCAGCCTAATACTGTGCGGATGGTTACTGCTGCCTTTCCAGGCTCAGCCATTGTAGCCAGTACTGGTCAGCGGTGAGCAGATGTCTCTGGGACTAAGTCCTGCTTTTCCACTTCTGAGCATGCCCAAGGTAAGACCTCTCATTGGAGGTCAGGGGTCACATGCTCAGGCACTGTAGCAGCTAGCATAGGTCCCCTAGGAAGGTGCTGAAGTTGCTCAGGTTCTGTAGCAACTCCCAATGGTCCTCTACGAAGGTCCTGAAGTTGCTGCAACTATAAAAGGTTTGCATGGCCACGCGGCCATGCGCTAGTATCAACTAAAGTTATGTGCTCTGTGCCAGTGTGGTCTTATGCATGTGGATTCAGGGTTCGGCTGTAATAAGCTCTTAGAATACCGGCACCTCCAGTGAGGAGTTTTGTGTGTGTGGATTCAGGACCCGGCTGAAATAAGCCCCTAGAATACCGACACCTCCGGTGAGAAGTTGTGTGTAAGCTTTGCTGACTGCATGACCACTGTTGACTCTATTTGCTAGCTGTTCCCCTGTGAGGTTAACAGGGCACAGCGTTCTCTTTTCTCAAGCGTCTCTGTGAAGTAACAGAGTTTGCTTATACTGCCATATAGTACCGCCATCTACTAGCAGCAGGTTTCTCTCCTGCACGGTGGACCCCGGGTTGCGAACGCACCTACTATTCAATATATATTTACTCGGTGCATACCACCAACCCTAACAGAAGCTCCACCAAATTTGACTGTAGAAACTGTGCTCCTTACTTTGTAGGTCTCATTCTGTCTTCGGTACAAAATGGACTGATGTGCTTTACCAAAAATCTCTATCTTTGTCTCATTTGTCCACAAGATGCTTTCCGATATGGATTTTGGCTTACTCACATGCATTTTGGCAAACTGCAGTGTAGATTTTTTATTTCTCTGTGTCAGTAGCGGGTTCCTCCTGGATCTCCTGCCATAGCATTTCATTTAAATCAAATACGGATGAATATTTTGCACTGACACTGATGCACCCTGAGCCTGGAGTACAGCTTGAATTTCTTTGGAACTTGATTGGAGCTGCTTATCCATTTTTCCAGACTATCCTGCATTGCAACCTTTCATCAATTTTTCTCTGCCGTTCACGTCCTACAGTGCCATGGGTTGCCAACGTTTTGATTATGTTGCACACCGTGGACAAAGAAATATCGAGATCTCTGGAGATGGACTTGTAACCTTGAGATTGTTGATATTTTTCAACAATTTTGGTTCTCAAGTCCTTTGACAGTTGCAGATATTGAGTCAACTTTTCCCTTTTTTTTAGTTGGTTTCAGGTGTGATTTTCATATTTCCTACACCTGTTACATGCCACAGATGAGTTTGAATGAGCATCACATGCTTGAAACCAAGTTGTTTACCTACAGTTTTGGAAAGGTGAACGAAGGGAAAGGAAAAAGCCAACCAATAAAGTCCTAATACAGTGTAACATATATAAATACATTTATTGAAATAACAGCAACACGGGTGTCAGCACAATGACACTAAAAACAATTAAAAACAAGGACGCACTCATGAAGTATAGAAATGTAGGAAGGAGGGTGACAAGCATAAAATGTATGTAAACCTATCAGAGAATCCAAAAACGAGCAACAAAATGCTAAGTTATCATTATTATATTATTATTAGCGACGGATTGTGATGGATGGCCACAAGTTTCATCCGTCGTGCACTGGATCCATCATAAAATTGCTGTCCGACGGGCGGAGACAAGGCACAGAAGAACATTTTTTTCTATGCATCGGAAAATCACTCAGCGACGGATCCTACGCTGTCGGGTGTTGGTTATAATGGAAGCCTATGGGCGCAGGATCCGTTGCTGACTGTGTAAAGCAGGAATCCAGGGACTGATGTCATCTTTTCAAACTGAGCATGCGCGGAAGAATTTCCCATCAGGGAAATTCTCTGTTGCTCTCTCTCTATCTTTTTTGTAAAAAAGATATAATGTTAAAAATAATAAAAAATCGTGATATTCTTACCTTCCGGCGTCCCCCGCAGCCTTCCCGCGGCCCCCCTGATGCTCATGATGTTGCCGGCAGCTCCAGTTCCCAGTGATGCATTCCAAAATGACCCGATGACGTAGCGGTTTTGCGAGACCGCTACGTCATCACAGGTCATTGTCTTGCTATGCATCACGGGGAACAGAGCATCGCAAGCATCGGCAAGGCTGCGGGGGCTGCACAGGACGCCGGAAGGTAAGAATATCACAATTTTTTATTTTTTTTAATCATATTTATCATGGGTTGTGTTGTGTATGCTTTTTCGCAGCGAAAAACCGCAGTGAAAACGCATACACAACGTCTGCACGTAGCCTTCTAGGATGCACTGGAACCGTCAAAAAAGCGGCTCCAGTGCATCCGTTTTTTACAATCAGCACAGGATCCGTCTTTTCAACATTTTGACGGATTGTTGTTACTGATTGTAAAATTCAGAAGTGTGAAAGAGGCCAAATGTGGGAGAGAAAAAGTACAAATCACCTAGCATTCAATAGTGCATTTAAAAGCATACTGTGTAATCTTTCAAAACGTCTAGAAAGCTATTTATGAACATGTGAGTGACAAATTTATGATGATACATGGTAAATACCCTATGTCAAGGTAAGATTATAAACAGCAGTTGCATATAAAACATAATTAATTATTAAAGTCCACAGAGATCCTGTTTGATGTCAGAAAACTTGATGTCCACTGTGAAAAAGGGGGCCCAGTGAGACGAGACAATTTGACAGAAGTCGGTGTGAGCACACAAAGTGAAATGTGGAATAATTAAAAAAGTTATTAGTGAAGAATAATTAAAAACATATTAATCGCATAGCCAATAAATTTTAACCAATTAAAGAAAAGACTTGAAACTGATGGCCTCATTGAGACCCCTTGGTGTTAACATAACCAAAGTGGGTTCTTTTTGTAATACCTTTTGTGTAAGATTACCACCACGGATACCCTATTACAATAGGTTCTCCTTAAAAATGGTGAACATAAAATATAATTCACAATGTTGTTAGTGTGTAATAGTCAGTCTACCCTGGGGACATTACCTAACAGCTTTGTAGACCTTAACATTTAGAACATCTACAGTTTATGGCAAACTAATTGTGTTCCATTTGCAGCTTTAAGATGGAAAGCATTAACATGTGAGCTACAGTACCTTTCACTGAACAAAGATCATATTGGGCGCCGGGATTCCCCTGCTGCACAGGGTAGATCCTAAGCCTTGTCTGCATCTGCGGTCTCCCATTCAGCTTCGGCTGTTGTGGGTGCTGCTGAGCATAGACGTCGGTCCCAGCGTCTTGATCAGGCTTGTGCTGTTCGCTGGTTACTGCTGGCTCATCAGCCAAGCCTATGGTAACCTGCAGCGACGAATGGACACTCTGGAGGCTAAGTCCAGAAATCACCCTACTGAGCATGCACGTGACGTGGCGGTGTCTCATTGGTGGTCGGTCGTCAGCTGCTCTGGTGATGTGACTGCTCCAGTTTGGTCTGCGAGCAAGGTCCTGTCTGACTGGACATGAGCAGAACATATAAAAGGGTCTCAGAGGCAATAGCGGGCCCCCTTGTTACATGTATGTATGGGACATTGCACCAGTGTGGTCTTTACCAGCATGTGCTCAGGGTCGGCGGTAAGCCGTTAGAATTCCAGTTCTCCAGAGAGGAGATTGTCTGTGTGAAATCTGGGCTGGCATCTAGCCATTAGAATTCCGGCACCTCCGGAGAGGAGTTGGTTGAGTGCATTGCGGATTGTGTGTCCACTGTTTGCTTTTAACCCCATTAGTGGGGTACGTCCCCATGTGAGGTTAACAGGTGTCGTATCTAGCGCCATACCTCTTTCGTTTCTGTGTTCGTCATTGTTCACACTAGCAGCAGTTTAACATCTCTGCATGGTGGACCCCGAGTTGCGATTGCACTTTACTATTAAATTTATTCAGTGCAATCCGCCAACCCTAACAGAGCATTTAAAAGAAACATTAAATTTAGCGTTTGCTACATTTCCCTTTTACCATCCAAACTGCTAAAGCTAAAATCAGATAGATGCCCATGCATGTCGACTTCAGTAAATAAGTGTAAGCCCCATAAAATAACAATTATATTTTCTTTCCCCAAGGGGTAACATTTATCTGTTTTTTATCCTGGAAATGTATGAATATTTTACAACTGAGTGTTAACATCCCCTTTGTCAATGGCGTATATTCATTACATAGTCTGGCACTGTCATCGTTGATTGGCCAGTTTTACAGTGCTTGGGGGCCTATTCCATCAACAAGCGGAATGGTAACACTCAATTGTCAATTTATTCATTGACATTAACATAATGAAGAAATGGCACAAAACAGAATTTAAGGGGAAAAAAGTTACAGCATAGCTACTCAGCTTGGAATGCAAATATTTACTAAAGCAGACTTGTCAGAAAAAAAGACATATTCTTTTTAAAGGGAACCTGCCAGCAGTTGTTTCCTACCTTATCTTAAGTAGGAAAAGGGACCCTGATTCCAGTGATGTATCATTTAGATTACTGGGTGAAGTAAATCAGAGTTTTTAGATTTAGCATGCAGCAGAGCTGAAAAGCTTTCCCTACCCATGCCAGGCATTCTACGCACATTCTCTATAGACAGTGGGCTGGTTATCAGAGGAGGAGGTGGAGTTGGACGAGTGCCCGCATGCCAGATAGTCATATCAATGTAACGGGTGATAATGTGACACATCATTGAATTCAATGTTTTAACTCCTACCTCATGCTGTCCTCAGATTACATAGTAAAGACCTGCTAACAGATTTTCTCTTAAAGGGAATCTGCCAGTAAGATCAAACACCATGTTACATATTTGGGCATGCAGGTCTTAGAAATATAAATCCCTTAATACATCTAAATGCAAATTATGCATTAAGTGCTCTGGCTGTAACAGAGCACTTGCCAAGTTTCTGCCTCCTGAAGTTGTTTCCCTGCCTAGCTTCACTGATAGCTCACTGTCTAAGGGTACCGTCACACAGTGCAATTTTGATCGCTACGACGGCACGATTCGTGACGTTCGAGCGATATAGTTACGAGATCGCAGTGTCTGACACGCTCCTGCGATCAGGGACCCCGCTGAGAATCGTACGTCGTAGCAGATCGTTTGAAACTTTCTTTCGTCGTCTAGTGTCCCGCTGTGGCGGCATGATCGCATAGTGTAACATATATCGTATACGATGTGCGCATAGTAACCAACGGCTTCTACATCGCACATACGTCATGAAATTATCGCTCCAGCGTCGTAGATTGCAAAGTGTGACAGCAGTCTACGACGCTGGAGCGATATTGTTACGATGCTGGAGCGTCACGGATCGTACCGTTGTAGCGATGAAAATTGCACTGTGTGACGGTACCCTTAGTGACACCAGGTGAATCAGATAGTGAGTAATTAATCAAGCTAAAATGGCTGGTTGTGGGCTGGGAAGCAAACTCTGGAGGCAAAAGCTTGTTAGGTACTCTATCATGCCCAGAGCATTAAATGCCCCATTTGCATATACATTAACCCCTTTCCGACATTGGGCATAATAGTATACCAAGTCGGACTGCCTCCCTTTAATGTGGGCTCCGGCAGTGAGCCCACATCTTTCCCGGCGCATGTCAGCTATTTTGAACAGTAAAACTGATTTAGGAAAAAAACAAGCCCTCACATGGCCATGTTGATGGAAAAATATAAAAAGTTATGGCTCTGGGAAGTAGGGGATCAAAAACCGAAAACGCAAAAACGAAAATACGTTCAGCCATGAAGGGGTTAAAATGCTAATTTTTTTACTGATTCAGTAATAGATTGAAAATATAAAGACGTTGATGAATTTACTTTTTAAAATGCCCATATATATAAATATATCCTGCTGACAGATTCTCTTTATGGTTAAACCATAAACACCAACATTTCATTCTGCAGGAAGTGCAGAACAGTATGACAGATTAGTATACAGATTGTAAGAAAATATTCAGTACATCTCATTCTGGATTTAGGTGATCCAGTGGGTGTTCCTAATTAATTGAATGACAATGATCTGCATGCACACTGATATGAGGTAACCTACCAATCACTAACTTCCAAACCCAGAATGAGCAGAGATATTAAGGAATAAAATGAAGCTATGAAACATCTTTTCCCACAAAACCATAAATACAGCTGCTTCTCAGAAAATTTGAATATCATCAAAAAGGTAATTTATTTCAGTTCTTCAATACAAAAAGTGAAACTCATATATTATATAGAGTCATTACAAACAGAGTGATCTATTTCAAGTGTTTATTTCTGTTAATGGTGATGATTATGGCTTACAGCCAATGGAAACCCAAAAGTCATTATCTCTGTAAATTAGAATAATTAGCAAAAAACACCTGCAAAGGCTTCAAAAGTGTTTATAAAGGTCCCTTAGTCTGTTTCAGTAGGCTCCACAATCATGGGGAAGACTGCTGACTTGACATATGTCCAGAAGGCAGTCATTGACACACTCCACAAGGAGGGTTAGCCACAAAAGGTCATTGCTAAAGAAGCTGGCTGTTCACAGAGTGCTGTATCCAAGCATACTAATGGAGAGTTGAGTGGAAGAAAAAAGTGTGGTAGAGAAAGATGTACAAGCAACCAGGATAACCGCAGCCTTGAAAGGATTGTTAAGAAAAGGCCATTCAAAAATTTGAGGAGATTAACATGGAGTGGACTGATGCTGGAGTCACTGCTTCAAGTGTCACATTCCTTGTATAAAGCCACTCATGACCAACAGACAACGCCAGAAGCGTCTTACCTGGGTCAAGGAGGAAAAAACTGGACTGTAGCTCAGTGGCCAAGGTGTTGTTTTCAGACAAAAGTAAATTTTGCATTTCATTTGGAAATCAAGGTCCCAGAGTCTGGAGAGGTCTAATGTGAAGTTTCCACAATCAGTGATGGTTTAGGAAGCCATGTCATCTGGTGGTATAGGTCCACTGTGTTTTATCAAGACCAAAGTCAGCGCAGCCGTCTACCAGTAACTTTTACAGCACTTCATGCTTCCCTCTGCCGACAAGCTTTTGGGAGATGAAAATTTAAATCTCCAGCAGGACGTGGCACCTGTCCACACTGCCAAACGTACCAATACCTGGTTTATAAACAACAGTATCACTGTGCTGGATTGGCCAGCAAACTTGCCTGACCTTAACCCCATAGAGAATATATGGGGCATTGTCAATATGAAGATGATAGACACCAGGCCCAACAATGCAGACAAGTTGATGGCTGCTATCAAAGCAACCTGGGCTTCCATAGCACCTCAGCAGTGCCACAGGCTGATCGCTTTCATGTCACGCCGCATTGATGCAGTAATTAATGCAAAAGGAGCCTTGACCAAGTATAGAGAGTGCATTTACTGAACATACATTTCAGTAGGCCAACATTTCGGATATTAAAATCATTTTTCAAGCTGGTGTTATAAAGTATTCTAATTTACTGGCTGTACTCATAATTATCTTCATTAACATAAATAAACACTTAAAATAAATCACTGTGTTTGTAATGACTCTATATAATATATGAGTTTCACTTTCTGTACTAAAGAACTGAAATATATTAACTTTTTGATGATATTCTAATTTTGTGAAAAGCATCTGTAAGCCTATTCATCTTCTCCTTCATGACATGTTATCATTTTAGTGGATCACATTTTGCTTAGATGTTTGGCTCATCATATTTGCATGTAATTACATTATCTCTTTATTATTTTAGAGAAACCTTGTGCACTTTTCTGCTCTGCCCTTGGAAAGGACCAGCCTGTTCTAGTTGCAGAAAAAGCCCTTGACGGCACACCGTGTGGACCTGATAGCTTGGACATGTGCTCAAATGGTAGATGCCAGGTAAAACTAACTATTAAGTATGAAATAGTAGTGATTATTCGGTGAACAGTGTGCTTTAGCCTCATCTACTTTTTTTAAGCCGGGATCAGATGATCATATATTCTCTCTGCAGGAGAATTGGATCCATTATGTTAACAATACTCGGCTCAAACTCTCCTCCGAGTTTGAGCTAAGTATCAGTTTACTGTGATCTGATCTTCTTGCATGAGAGATTCGCAGCACAGGTGCAGAGAAGATGGAGAAATTAAGGTCTCATGCAATATGCATCTTACGTGCAATACGCACTTTACATGCAATGACATTTATACCCCTTTCCCCCTTTTCTTCGCACATTCATCCCGCATCTACCATTCACCTTTTGCCTTATCATCACTCCTTGTCACTTTTTACATATGTTTCCACTTACACACACTACCCCTCTCTTTTACTTTTTTAGTTCTCCCCTTTTTCTTATTATTATTTGTTTTCCACCATGTTCACACTTACCACCTTTGTCTTCTTCTCTGTTGTTTTTTACTCATTATTATTTTTTCTCTGATCCCAGTCCACATCGTCTTTTCCTGGCAACATATACATGTACATGATGGCGGACCTGTCCGGTGCGCATGCGCCACTTGTGTTCCTGGTGCCGCTGTACGCCGGCGTCTTATGTTGCCGTGGTGACTGATCACATGCCTGTGCTCGGTCATCGCATCCGACATGACGCTGGTGCTCACGGCTTCCGAGTTCCCCCAGGCGGCACATGCACCATCTCAGGACCGGTCTGCACTCATTGGCCACATCTCCCTATTTTAACTCCATCATTTGGTATGGAAACCACCTCCCCTGATGAAGGACTTGTTCCGAAACGCGCATCGGGGCGCGTGTCTGCCCATACTTACACAACCACACAGGTAATCATCTTTTTAGGCTACTATACATTTTTTTCATCCTTAGTACCCAATTGAATATCTCATCTAGCGTTTGCACTTGCAATATGACCCACTGATTTATATTTAGCACTCTGGATACCATTGGTACAATCATGGGATAATATACGTACTGCAGCGCTGCATTTTACTTGTACCCAGGCTATTAGGTTCTGAAACAATTCGGTCCTCTTGCGCCATTGTTTGGATGCATCATATTCATTTGTATACCATATTTCTCCTAGATGTTGGTTACCAGTTTTAACCTTGAAGCATATGCTTTTTATTGCTCAACTGACACACATGCAGCCATTTTATATACTGTGCACTATCAATACCATCTTATTTCATATATTATATTGGTTAGTATTGTGCACATAGATAATTATACACCCGCCATATAGGGCACCCGGCACTTTCATTTTTATATATGTATTTTATGTTATCTCCAGATGTTAGCTGAGTGTGCAAACCTTGTATGTCCATGCCATACTATTTACCTTATCTATTTTGATACATCTTGGAATACATTGGCACCACACAGTGCCCTTGGTGTGTGTGTATATATATATATATATATATATATATATATATATATATATATATATATATATATATTCTTTCTAGTTATGTGCACGTTTTGGCTATATTAGCACTATGGTCAGTTGTTCTGACAATTTTGTGTTGTGTATTTTATGGGTAGATGCACACTGTGTGTGATCAGTACCATATTGCCAATCCCTCTTCTCTTCTTTTGTCCCATATATTCATAATAAACTCTTTTTTTTGCATCTTCTATTATATTGGTGTTTATCATTTGACCCTATAGTTCGGTGTTTCCTCGCTTATTCGCTAGTTGTATATTGCCGAATGGTCTGCCATTCTTTCCATAGCAAGCACTTGTTCATTTGCTGTTGCATACTGACACGGTATTCTCTTCATTGCTCTTCCTCTTCTAAGTTGCTTGTGAAGTGTGCAATACTTTATACTGCCCTATAGTGTAATCTTGGTCCAAGTGCTATCCGATAAAAGACCAGATAGCACTCTGAAAAATACAGCTCATAAAGTTAATCTAAATTGGTAATATATCTTAAAGGGGTTGTTCACTGCTAGCACAATCACTTCTTGATCTGCAGGTTTTGCACCGACAAAATAAAAAAGCTTATAGTGATTTCACGTGTCGGTGCCGTTCCAGCGGTGTCGTCACTCGCGTTCCTAGTGCTCTTACATATAATTAACCAATGTGGGATGCCACCACAGCAGCCCCAACGCGCGTTTAGCCTTGGTCCCCGCTGCAAAAGTGATAATCAGATACTGTATGTTTATATTTTGTTACATTTACAACTATCTCATATTCATGAATCCACCTGTGTGTCTTCAAAGCAGTAAATAAAGAGAATTGCAGGCATAGAGAGGAATGTTCTCACCATGAGAGCTCATCCACATGTGTTTATGAAAATGTAACTTATATAGGAGTGTGCAACATAAAATGTGTTTTTATTTTAGTTTGCTCCGTTTTGTTTCTCTACTTGTTTTTCCTCTATAATATTTTTTGAGTTGTCAATTTCTTTATTCATACTTTCATTTTGTTGAAATTGTGTCCTTAAATGCACATTACAATAAATTTTACAAATACACTAATGTGAACTAAATCAAAATTTTAATGCATGCTTTTTAATTCAGTCTATTGACATCTATAGTCTAACATTGGCCAAGTTTACCATACAAAGTAAAATCTCTCAATAATACTATCAGTCCAGCTCAGGTCACTTCTCAGGAGACAGTGCTGGCAATGCATTATTCTGTCTCTGCTTCTCCATAATAATAATAATCTTTATTCTTATATAGCGCTAACATATTCCGCAGCGCTTTACAGTTTGCACACATTATCATAATAAAAAGGTCAATATTATATATACATTTATAGCAAATTGTTACCAAAGTGCACATTAACGCCCTATCTGCTCAGTAATTGACCTATTAGTCACACATATTGAAGAATGAATTTAGCCCTTCATACACACTCAAAATATAGTGAATATTTCATATTGCTGGCTTGTATACATCATATAAAGTAAAGATTTAGTAAAATGTTGTGTTTTTTTCTTCTTTGTCCAAAAGAAAGTTGGCTGTGATGGAGTGTTGGGTTCCTTATCTAGGGAAGATCACTGTGGTGTTTGCAATGGAAACGGCAAATCATGCAAGGTTATTAAAGGGGACTTCAATCACACAAAAGGAGCAGGTAATGATTTTATTTTACTGTCATAATGTAAAAGCATTATTATTATTATTATTAATAATAATTAATATAATTAGTGATGAGAGAATATACTCGTTATTCGAGATTTTGTGTCCTCCGAGTATTTTTTAGTGCTCGGAGATTTAGTTTTTCTTGCAGCAGCTGAATGATTTACATCTGTTAGCCAGCATAAGTACATGTGGGGGTTGCCTGGTTGCAATGGAATCCCCACATTTTCTTATGCTGGCAAACAGATGTAAATCATTCAGCTGTGGCAAGAAAAACTAAATCTCCGAGCACTAAAAAATACTCGGAGGACCCACGAGCATGGTCGGGAAATCTCGAGTAACGAGTATATTCGCTCTTCACTATTAATAATTATTTGTTACACTCTGGTATAACAAAATAGAAGCTTCCTAAATTTAAAACAGCACATTATAATTTTATTTATGGAAAAGGTTTACATATACAGTAAAAGGATTTTGGTTTTGGCTTTTATCCTAAGTCATGTGGCATGGCTCATTGGAGACTTGCTATTGACTTTTAGGATTGCTACTTCCAATAGGTGGCGCTAAAGTTCTAGTCCTCTTCCTCCCTGATGAGACAATTTGCATATTTTCTAGAGGAGCATTGCGCCTTAAAAGTCTCCTGACCTCAGCATGCTTGACAAGTCACTCTCCGCATGATGAAACATTACCTCTTGGATACATATATAATTGCCATTAGTCTTTGGTTGCAGCATTTCTTGTAATGTTAAAAGGCATTTTTCATTTTGAAAAACCACCATTAGTGTATGTGCACTTGACATATCTTACACATATATATGTGTATGTGTGTGTGTATATATACATATATATATATATATATATATATATATAACAGCGAACAAACTGCAGTCTTTTTGAGGGATTTACAACTGTTGAACTTCACTAGAAAAACTAATTAATGCAGGTGTTTTTTATAATTTGTTTTCAAATGCTAAACACTGTTCTTCCCCCTCTGGTAAAAATGCCATAGCTAAGAATGGTACGTTGGTAGGTAGGTTCATACACAGAAAGGAAGATGCACTGTATTGGCTGCTGCGGTGCATAATATTCTTAGTCCCCTCTTCCTCTCACTGTCGGGGTACCTCGGGGCTCAATCCTTGGCCCACTTCTCTCTCTACATGGCCCCAATTGGATAGACCATCCGCAGATTTGGCTTTCAGTACCATCTTTATGCTGATGAAAGGAGTCCAAAACAGTCCTAGGAGATTTCAGACTGTTACATTTGTCTTTGCCAGGTAATTATAGGCTTTGCAGTATTATGATTTGTAGCAAATCGAATCACTGCAAATTAAATTTTGGGAGAAAATTTGTCAAACCTGGCAAATTTAAAGTGAAAAGATTTGATCTTTAATTAGCAGCATTTATTATGAACTGTAACTGTGATCAACATTACAATTACAATAGACTGCACCAGCTTAAAGGAAAATCATAAACACTGTAACAAAATATTATTTTTCCTGTCAAGTAATTTATGGACAGTTGGAAAATCCTGTTCCTAATCTTCTTACAAAGTATTCCCCTGACTCACAGACCCCACAGTGTGCTGGTGTCCCCGATCTCAAGTGGGCCCCACCGTTCATCCAGTGCCTCCGGGACTTGTCCGAATGCATAGGGTGGTGGCGCCAACCCTAGGGTGTGGGGTCACTCATATCTTGACAAATTTACTACAAATTTCACTATAAAGTCGAATAAATTATTGTGCAGATTTGATTTTCTGGTAGTCGCCAACCAGTTTTCTAAAATGGTGCACTTGGTGCCGCTTCCACGGTTACCTTCTGCATGGCCCTTGGCGGCATTATTCATTAAACATGTTTTCCACCTACAAGGCATGCCAGACAAAATTGTCAGTGACCGGGGTCCCCAGTTTGCATCTCGGTTCTGGAGAGAGCTCTGTCGTTTACTCAGCATTGAGCTGAATCTCTCTTCTGCGTACCACCCAGAGATGAATGGGTTGGTAGAGAGGGCAAACCAGACTCTGGTCACATACCTCTTAGGTGTCGAGTTCCCGCCTCCACACAGGGGGAATCTCAAACCATGTCCGCTGCTGTCTCCCATTCTTCTTCAGCCGCAGTGGAGCCTGCTCAGCTGAAACATCAGTCCCAGCATCTGACTCAAGCTGATACTGTGCGACTGGTTACTGATGCCTTTCCAGGCTCTGCATTTGTAGCCAGCACAGAACAGCAGTGAGCAGGTCTTTCTGGGACTAAGTCCTGCTTTTCCCATACTGAGCATGCCATGGGATGACCTCCCATTGGAGGTCGGGGTCACATGCTCACGTCCTGATGCAGCTCCTATTGGATCATCTAGAAGGTCCCGTAGCACTACTGCTATAAAAGGTTTGCATGGCCGCTCGGCCATGCGCTAGTGTATACTTGAAAACGTGTGTGTGTAGATGTGTGAAAATCGCTCTTTAATCATCCCCTTCCTAGTGTTGTCCGCTCGCGTATGGTGGAGGTTTGCTATCTAGTGCCCGACAGTACCATCTGCACCCCAAGAACACGTTACAGTGGCTTTGCAGTGCCCGCTTATATGGCACCGTGCGCAATCAGTGCACTTTCCTGACAGCCTGTCAGTGTAGGGTGGGAATTCCCGCTTGGACTCAGCATCTGACTCAGGGTGTCCTCAGGTGCGAGCTCAAAAGCCACCAAGGGTCAGAGCGGCTCCAATTACCAGCTTAGTGGGGGTGATTCATAGGGATCCCACTAGTGTCTTTCAGCTGCTCCCTGTGACTGCTAACAGGGCGTAGCGTATTTGTGGCAACTCTGTGAAGCAACAGAGTTCGCTTCTATTCACACTGGGTGTGGTCTAATCCACGTGTGAGCAAGCGTCTGTCCGCCATTACTCAGCAGAAGGTGTCACCTCTGCACTGTAGACCCCGGACTGCGAACGCACCTCATATTCCGTATTACTATTATTTGGTGCGTTCCACCAGTCCCAACATTACACTGTTGTACAATTTGGTATCTACCCTATTAGAGAACATTGATTATGTATTCCACAATCTGGGGGTTTATTGTTAATACTAGTCATGTAGGTCGGTTCCCTTGGGTGAGTATTTCCACTATTTACTGCACTTTAGCACTATGCACTTTGCATTGATAAGTTTGCTTATTGGACATTTCTAGTCGCCTGCCATCTCTGTAGGCTATATCTTGTACTGTATTTTGGCACTTGGCACTATTTTCAATTAATTACTTATTTGACATACTTATGTACTTTTATATATATATATATATATCCCTTATCTTTACTAATTAGGCCATTTGGACTTCTTTTTGACTGTATCATTTTGACTCTTTGTACAAGCTATTTATTAGTATCCTGTGGCTTTTTTCAGTGCCTTTTGCATCTTTTTTGTTTACCTGATGTGGTACTAAGTTGTTCTCTATCACTTTTTTTTTGTTTCATCTGTTACCCCTTTTTATATGGTTTTCTTAAATAATTACAATTAAAGTTTATATTACTTTTAACTAGCTCTTGTGTCCATTTGTTTTCGGTTTTCTAACATTACACTAGCGCCAGGGTCTGGCTAGTAATGGCGGTTGAACAGTGATTACAACGGTACATCCAGCAGCTGGAGGGTAGGTTGGTGGCTCTTGAACACACAACCTCAGCTGTGGATGTTACCGCAGTCGCTGTTCAGGCTTCTAGCATTGCTGCAGCCAGTCTGTCCACTGCCACCCCTGCTCCAACATTATCTTGTCTCCCATTACTGGACAAGTTTGCTGGAGACAGTAAGCTGTGTCAGAAATTTGTGAGCCAGTGCACTATACATCTTGAGCTCCTGGCTGCACACTTTCCCACGGAACGGGCTAGAGTGGAATTTATTACATCCCTTCTGTCGGGCAGGGCGTTGAAGTGGGCAACGTCGCTGTGGGAGCGTGGCGATCATGTGGTGCAGAGTGCTCACAGGTTCCTGGACACTCTGAAACAGGTCTTTATGGGACCTCGCATCACCGATGATTCGGCCCTTCATCTGTTGGCACTGACACTGTCCTTGGTCAGCCATTTTGCCGTCCACTTCCGGACATTAGCATCTGAGCTGGAGTGGCCAGATAAAGTCCTTATTCCAGTGTTTTGGAGAGGACTGGATGACCATATAAAGGACGCCTTGGCCACTAGGGAGATTCCCGCTACACTTGAGGAGTTAATAACTTTATCTACTCGCATTGACCTCCATTTTAATGAGCAAAGGTTGGAGCGAGCCCAGTGTAGACAGAGGTTTCGGTTGGTGCCTACGTTCGCCAAACCTCTGGAGTCACCTGTCCAGGTGTCCGAGCACTATGAGGCCATGGAGGTATCTCGAGCAGGTCCTAAGTCTCGGGCTGCTCAAACACCCATGGTCAGTAGTGTCTGCCAGCAGCCGGGACATTATTCCAAGAATTGTCCACAGTGGCAGTGAAATGACCATGTCTAGTAAATGTAGGAGGAGGTTCACTAGACACAGCGGCGTGTTCCTCCAAGTTGTCCTTAAGGGGGACAATTACTTTTGGCCCTTCCACTTTTACGGTTGAGCTTTGTGTGGACTCCGGGGCAGAGGGAAATTTCATGTCTTCTTCCTTCGCCCAACAGCACGCAATACCCCTGGTTATGCTAGCCAAACCAGAGACTATAAGACTGGTGAATGGGTCGGCACTAGCTTCACAGATTACTCATCAGACTATCCCTTTTTCTTTAACCATGCCTCCATCTCATCAGGAGATCATCTCCCTTCTCCTCATTCCCGAGGGAATAGATGAGATTCTTCTAGGGATACCTTGGTTGCGTTACCACTCCCGACATAATGAGTGGTCCTTTGGGAGAATTCTGCGATGGAGTAAATCCTGTGAAGGTAGATGTCAGGGGGAGTGTGTTCAGGTTGCCACTACGGAGATACCCACAGATCTTAGTTCTCTTCCCCAAGACTACTGGTCCTATGCAGACGTTTTCTCCAAGAAAGCTGCGGAGACTCTTCTGTCTCACCGCCCTTATGACTGTCCTATTGACTTCTTGCCAGGGGAAGAGCCTCCTCAGGGATGTGTCTATCCCCTGTCTCTCCCAAAGATGGAGGCAATGTCACAGTACATCCAGGAGAATCTGGCAAGAGGCTTCATTAGGAAGTCAGTGTCACCTGCACGGGCGGGGTTCTTCTTCGTGCAGAAGAAGAGCGGAGAATTACGACCATGTATAGACAACAGTGGTCTTAACGCCATTACCGTTAAGAATAAGCACCCTCTTCCCCTGATATCTGAGCTCTTCGATAGGCTCCGGGGAGCTAGGGTATTTACTAAGTTAGATCTGCGCAGGTGCCTACAATCTGATTTGCATCCGTGAGGGGGACGAGTGGAAGACAGCCTTTAATACCAGAGATGGGCACTATGAATATCTGGTTATGCCCTTTGGGCTTTGTAATGCCCCAGCCATCTTCCAAGACTTTGTGCACGACATCTTCCGGGATATGCTTTCCACCTCGTGGTGGTCTATCTGTATGATATTCTCATCTTGTCTCCAGATATCGATTCCCACTGGAAAGATGTTTACAGAGTTTTTGATCTCCAACGGGCAAACTCCCTCTATGCCAAGTTGGAGAATGGTGTGTTTGAGCAGGAGTCCTGTCCATTCCTGGGTTATATAATCTCAGCCTGAGGATTAGCTATGGATCCTGCCAAGCTACAAGCAGTGATGGACTGGCAGGAACCCCATTCTCTCAAGGCGGTAAAGCGCTTTATGGGGTTTACAGGAAAGAAATATATCTTGGTACCGTGTTAGCCTGTAGATAGAAAAATATTTAGAATTGAGAGTCCTCAGTGGTTGATACCTTTTAATGGCCTCTTTTCAGTTGGCCATTAAAAGGTATCAACCACTGAGGACTCTCAATTCTAAATATTTTTTTATGGGGTTTATTAATTATCGTCAGTTCATCCCCACTTCTCAACTTTGGTAGCTCCCTTGATAGCCCTCACCAAGAAGGGAGCAAATCCAAATTGTGGTCAGAGGAGGTCATCAAAAAGCCTTCTTATCTGTTAAGTCTCACTTTGCTAGCGCTCCCATTCTACACCGTCCCGATGTAGATAAGCCTTTTATTATTGAGGTGGATGCCTCATCTGTCGGAGCTGGAGCGGTCCTCTTCCAAAAGGACGCTCAAGGTCGGAAGCATCCTTGCTTCTTTTTTTCCAAGACCTTCACTCCGGTGGAGAGGAATTATTCCATCGGGGACAGGGAGTTGTTAGCAATGAAGTTGGCTTTTTCAGAATGGAGCACCTTCTGGAAGGGGCACGCTTTCCCTTCCAAGTCAACACTGACCATAAGAATTTGGTATATTTGCAGACAGCCCAGCAGCTGAATTCTCGCCAGGCCAGATGGTCCCTGTTCTTTTCCCAGTTCCACTTCACCCTTCATCTCCTATCTAGGGAGAAGAACATTTGTGCCGATGCTCTCTCCCGCTCCATCGTGTCATCAGAGGAGGAGGAGCCTAGGCTAGTTGTTCCCTCTTAATGTCTGAGAACTGTGGCTTCGGTGTCGCTAAAGTCTGTGCCTTTGGGCAAGACTTTCGTTCCATCCAATTTGCGACCGGAGGTTCTCTCTTGGGCTCACTCGTCCAGGGTGGGTGGACATTTTGGGATCAAAAGGACATCTGAGCTTCTGGCGAGGACGTACTGGTGGCTGCATCTGGCCCGTGACGTTAGAGACTATATTCAGGCGTGCATCTCCTGTGCCAAGAATAGGTCTCCTCGACAATGGCCTGCTGGGTTACTCTACCCCCTACCGGTGGCTGATAGGCCCTGGGAGATGGTCGGGATGGACTTTGTGGTAGGCTTACCCAAGTCCCATGGCTGTACCGTTATTTGGGTAGTTACCAAACATTTCTTTAAAATGCTGCATTTGGTGCCTCTCCCACGGTTACCTTCTGCATGAGCCTTGGCGGCGTTGTTTGTCAAACATGTCTTCTGTTTAACTGGTATGCCTGACAAGATAGTCAGTGATCGGGGTCCTCAGTTTGTGTCTCAGTTCTGGAGAGAGCTTTGTCGCCTACTTAGTATTCAGCTGAATCTCTCTTCTGCGTACCATCCTGAGACAAATGGATTGGTAGAGAAGGTCAACCAGACCCTGGTCACATATCTACAACATTTTGTCTCAGCCAGGCATGAAGACTGGGCATTCATGCTACCTTGGGCAGAGTTTGCCTTGAGTAATGCCGTAGCCGACTCCACTGGGCAGACCCCATTCCTCCTTAATTTCAGCCAGCATCCATGAGTTCCTGTCCCTATGACCGTGTCTTCTGCTGACTCTAGGGTGGCAGACTGGGCAGTGGAAGCATGGGACATCTAGGATCATACACAGGATGCTATCCAGGCTTCCAAGGAGAGAATGAGGGTCTCTGCCGATGCACATCGGCGTCCCACTCTGACCTTTGCTCCTGGCGACTTGGTGTGGCTCTCCACCCGCAATATTAGGCTGCGATTTGAGTCCACTAAGTTTGTGCCTCGCTACTTAGGGCCTTTCAAGGTTCTGGAACAGGTTAATCCTGTGGTCTATCGTCTGGCTCTTCTTCCACGCCTGGGTATCACCGACACTTTTCATGTGTCCCTCTTAAAGCCCGTTCACATGTCCCAGTTTTCTGAGTCATCTGTGGGACATCGGGTTCGTCCACGGACGATTATGAGGTGAACGCTATCTTGGGATGCAAGGTGGTAAGTGGCAAAAAGTTCTATCTGGTGGACTGGAAGGGTCACAGCCCAGAGGACAGAACCTGTGGAGCACATTTGGGCTCCGCTGCTCATTGCAGCCTTTGAATGTAGCGAGGCCCAGGGAGGGGGGCCATGTTAGGTTTCGAGTTCCCACCTCCACACAGTGGGAATATCGAACCATGTCCGCTGCGGTCTCTCATTCTTCTCCAGCCAGAGTGGAGCCTGCTCAGCAGAGACATCGGTCCCAGCATCTGGCTCAAGCTGATACTGTGCAACTGGTTACTGATGCCTTTCCAGGCTCTGCCTTTGTAGCCAGCACTGATCAGCAGCAAGCTTGTCTTTCTGGGACTAAGTCCTGCTTTTTCCATACTGAGCATGCCCATGAGACGACCTCCCGTTGGTGGTCGGGGGTCACATGTTCAGGTCCTGTTGCAGCTCCTATTGGACCATCTGGAATGTCTTGTAGCACTACTGCTATAAAAGGTTTGCATGGCCGCTCGGCCATGCGCTAGTGTATACCTGAAAAGGTGTGTGTGTGTGTGTGTAGATGTGTGAAAGTCGCTCTTTAATCTCCCCCTTCCTAGTGTTGTTGTCTGCTCGCGTATGGTGGATGTTTGCTATCTAGTGCCTAACAGTATCATCTGCACACCAAGTACACATTACAGTGGCTTTGCAGTGCCCGCCTATACGGCACCGCACGCTATCAGTGCGCTTTCCTGACAGCCTGTCAGTGTAGGGTGGGAATTCCCGCTTGGACTCAGCATCTGACTTAGGGCGTCCTCAAGCGCGGGCTCAAAAGCCACCGAGGGTCAGAGCGGGTCCAATCACCAGCTTAGTGGGGGTGATTCATAGGGATCCCACTAGTGTCTTTCAGCTGCTCCCTGTGGCTGCTAACAGGGAGCAGCATATTTGTGGCGAATCTGTGAAGCAACAGAGTTCGCTTCTATTCACACTGGATGAGGTCTAACCCACGTATGAGCAAGCATTCTTCTGCCATTACTCAGCAGCATGTGTAATCTCTGCACGGTGGACTCTGGCTGCGAACGCACCTCATATTCCCTATTACCAATATTTGGTGCATTCCGCCAGTCCTAACAATACCTGCAACATTTTGTCTCTGCCAGGTAGGATGACTGGGCATCCTTGCTACCATGGGCGGTGTTTGCATTGAACAATGCCATAGCTGACTCCACCGGGCAGACCCCATTCCTCCTTAACTACGGCCAGCATCCGCGTGTCCCTGTGCCCATGCCCGTGTCATCCATCGAGGGTGGCAGACTGGGTGATGGAGGCACGTGACATTTGGGACCACACAAAGGATGCCATCCAGGTCTCCAAGGAGAGAATGATGGTTTCTGCTGATGCACATCGGCGCCCCGCTCTGACCTTTGCTCCTGGCGACTTAGTGTGGCTCTCCGCCCGTAACATCAGGCTGTGAGTTCAGTCCACTAAGTTTGAGCCTCGCTACTTAGGCCCCTTCAAGATCATGGAACAAGTCAATCCTGTGGTCTATCGGTTGGCCCTTCCTCCTCGCCTAGGTATCACCGACACCTTTCATGTGTGTTAGGGGTCGAGTTCCTGCCTCTGCACAGGGGGAATCTCGGGCCATCTCCGCTGCGGTCTCCCATTCTTCTCCTGCCGCAGTGGAGCTTGCTCAGCAGAGACGTCGATCCCAGCGTCTCGCTCAGTCTGACTCTGTGCTTAGAGTTACTGCTGCGTTTCCTGCTTCTCCCATTGAAGTCAGTGCTGGGCAGCGGCGAGCGGACGTTTCTGGGGCTAAGTCCTGCTTTTTACATTCTGAGCATGCCCAGAGTAAGATCTCTCAGTGGAGATCGAGGGTCACATGATCAGATACTGCAGCTAAGGTCCTTGTAGCTGCTAGGACTAAATCCTGCTTTGCACTCTGAGCATGCCCAGGGCGAGATCTCTCAGTGGAGATCCAGGGTCACATGCTCAGGGGCTGCAGCACTCCATTGGTCCTTCTTTGGAAGGTCCTAAACATGCTGCAGCTATTTAAGCCTCGCATGGCCGCACGGCCATGCGCTAGTATTGTCTTGTAAATATGTGTGTGTGTTGTGAGTGAAAGTCGCTCTTTAAATACCCTCCCTATTGAATGTCTGTTCCTGGAAGGTGTATGTTTGCTATCTAGCGCCCGACTTATCCAACAGCACGAAACACACATTTCAGTGTTATGTAGGCAATCCAGTGACACAGTGTGCCAGCAATCAGAGCACATACAGTGATCTGACAATAACCCAAAAACAATAGAACGAGCTCTGAGACGTGGAATCTCTGTAGACCGCAATACCTGAACCTATCCTAAACACAACTAAAGGCAGCTGTGGATTGCGCCTGTCACTACCTATGCAATTCGGCACAGCCTGAGGAGCTGACTAGCCTGAAGATAGAAAAACAAGCCTGACTTGCCTCAGAGAAATACCCCAAAGGAAAAGGCAGCCCCCCACATATAATGACTGTTAGCAAGATGAAAAGACAAACGTAGGGATGAAATAGATTCAGCAAAGTGAGGCCCGATATTCTAGATAGAGCGAGGATAGCAAAGAGAACTTTGCAGTCTACAAAAAACCCTAAAGCAAAAAACCACGCAAAGGGGGCAAAAAGACCCACCGTGCCGAACTAACGGCACGGCGGTGCACCCTTTGCGTCTCAGAGCTTCCAGCAAAAACGAATAGACAAGCTGGACAGAAAAAGTAGCAACAAAAGCAAAAAGCACTTATCTAAGCAGAGCAGCAGGCCACAGGAAAGATCCAGAAGCTCAGGTCCAACACTGGAACATTGAAAAGGAGCAAGGAAGACAGAATCAGGTGGAGTTAAATAACAAAGCAGCCAACGAGCTCACCAGAACACCTGAGGGAGGAAGCTCAGAAGCTGCAGTACCACTTGTGACCACAGGAGTGAATTCAGCCACAGAATTCACAACAGTACCCCCCCCTTGAGGAGGGGTCACCGAACCCTCACCAGAGCCCCCAGGCCGACCAGGATGAGCCACATGAAAGGCACGAACAAGATCTGGAGCATGGACATCAGAGGCAAAAACCCAGGAATTATCTTCCTGAGCATAACCCTTCCATTTAACCAGATACTGGAGTTTCCGTCTAGAAACACGAGAATCCAAAATTTTCTCCACAATATACTCCAATTCCCCCTCCACCAAAACCAAGGCAGGAGGCTCAACAGATGGAACCATAGGTGCCATGTATCTCCGCAACAACGACCTATGGAATACATTATGTATGGAAAAGGAGTCTGGGAGGGTCAGACGAAAAGACACAGGATTGAGAATCTCAGAAATCCTATACGGACCAATAAAACGAGGTTTAAATTTAGGAGAGGAAACCTTCATAGGAATATGACGAGAAGATAACCAAACCAGATCCCCAACACGAAGTCGGGGACCCCACGGCGTCTGCGATTAGCGAAAAGTTGAGCCTTCTCCTGGGACAAGGTCAAATTGTCCACTACCTGAGTCCAGATCTGCTGCAACCTGTCCACCACAGAATCCACACCAGGACAGTCCAAAGACTCAACCTGTCCTGAAGAGAAACGAGGATGGAACCCAGAATTGCAGAAAAATGGAGAGACCAAGGTAGCCGAGCTGGCCCGATTATTAAGGGCGAACTCAGCCAACGGCAAAAAGGACACCCAATCATCCTGGTCTGCAGAAACAAAACATCTCAGATATGTCTCCAAGGTCTGATTGGTTCGTTCGGTCTGGCCATTAGTCTGAGGATGGAAAGCCGAGGAAAAAGACAGGTCAATGCCCATCCTACCACAAAAGGCTCGCCAAAACCTCGAAACAAACTGGGAACCTCTGTCAGAAACAATATTCTCAGGAATGCCCTGCAAACGAACCACATGCTGGAAGAACAAAGGCACCAAATCAGAGGAGGAAGGCAATTTAACCAAGGGCACCAGATGGACCATTTTAGAAAAGCGATCACAGACCACCCAAATGACTGACATCTTTTGAGAAACGGGAAGGTCAGAAATGAAATCCATCGAAATATGTGTCCAAGGCCTCTTTGGGACCGGCAAGGGCAAAAGCAACCCACTGGCACGTGAACAGCAGGGCTTAGCCCTAGCACAAATCCCACAGGACTGCACAAAAGTACGTACATCCCGTGACAGAGATGGCCACCAGAAGGATCTAGCCACCAACTCTCTGGTACCAAATATTCCAGGATGACCAGCCAACACCGAACAATGAAGTTCAGAGATAACTTTAGTAGTCCACCTATCAGGGACGAACAGTTTCTCCGCCGGACAACGATCAGGTTTATTCGCCTGAAATTTTTGCAACACTCGCCGCAAATCAGGGGAGATGGCAGACACAATGACTCCTTCCTTGAGGATACTCGCCGGCTCAGATGAACCCGGAGAGTCGGGCACAAAACTCCTAGACAGAGCATCCGCCTTAACATTTTTAGAGCCCGGAAGGTACGAAATCACAAAATCGAAGCGGGCAAAAAATAACGACCAACGGGCCTGTCTAGGATTCAGGCGCTTGGCAGACTCGAGATAAGTAAGGTTCTTATGATCAGTCAATACCACCACGCGATGCTTAGCTCCTTCAAGCCAATGACGCCATTCCTCGAATGCCCACTTCATGGCCAGCAACTCTCGGTTGCCCACATCATAATTACGCTCAGCAGCCGAAAACTTCCTGGAAAAGAAAGCACATGGTTTCAACACTGAGCAACCAGAACCTCTCTGTGACAAAACCGCCCCTGCTCCAATCTCAGAAGCATCAACCTCGACCTGGAATGGAAGAGAAACATCTGGTTGACACAACACAGGGGCAGAACAAAAACGATGCTTCAACTCCTGAAAAGCTTCCACAGCAGCAGAAGACCAATTAACCAAATCAGCACCCTTCTTGGTCAAATCGGTCAATGGTTTGGCAATGCTAGAAAAATTACAGATGAAGCGACGATAAAAATAAGCAAAGCCCAGGAATTTTTGCAGACTTTTCAGAGATGTCGGCTGAGTCCAATCCTGGATGGCTTGGACCTTAACCGGATCCATCTCGATAGTAGAAGGGGAAAAGATGAACCCCAAAAATGAAACTTTCTGCACACCGAAGAGACACTTTGATCCCTTCACAAACAAAGAATTAGCACACAGGACCTGGAAAACCATTCTGACCTGCTTCACATGAGAGTCCCAATCATCTGAGAAGATCAAAATGTCATCCAAGTAAACAATCAGGAATTTATCCAGATACTCACGGAAGATGTCATGCATAAAAGACTGAAACACAGATGGAGCATTGGCAAGTCCGAACGGCATCACTAGATACTCAAAATGACCCTCGGGCGTATTAAATGCAGTTTTCCATTCATCTCCTTGCCTGATTCTCACCAGATTATACGCACCACGAAGATCTATCTTAGTGAACCAACTAGCCCCCTTAATCCGAGCAAACAAGTCAGATAACAATGGCAAGGGATACTGAAATTTAACAGTGATCTTATTAAGAAGGCGGTAATCAATACATGGTCTCAGCGAACCATCCTTCTTGGCTACAAAAAAGAACCCTGCTCCCAGTGGTGATGACGATGGGCGAATATGTCCCTTCTCCAGGGATTCCTTCACATAACTGCGCATAGCGGCGTGTTCAGGCACGGATAAATTAAATAATCGACCTTTAGGGAATTTACTACCAGGAATCAAATTGATAGCACAATCACAATCCCTATGCTGAGGTAGGGCATCGGACTTGGGCTCTTCAAATACATCCTGATAATCAGACAAGAACTCTGGGACCTCAGAAGGAGTGGATGACGAAATAGACAAAAATGGAACATCACCATGTACCCCCTGACAACCCCAGCTGGATACCGACATAGAGTTCCAATCCAATACTGGATTATGGGTTTGCAGCCATGGCAACCCCAACACGACCACATCATGCAGATTATGTAGCACCAGAAAGCGAATAACTTCCTGATGTGCAGGAGCCATGCACATGGTCAGCTGGGTCCAGTACTGAGGTTTATTCTTGGCCAAAGGTGTAGCATCAATTCCTCTCAACGGAATAGGACACCGCAAAGGCTCCAAGAAAAACCCACAACGTTTAGCATAATCCAAATCCATCAGATTCAGGGCAGCGCCTGAATCCACAAACGCCATGACAGAATACGATGACAAAGAGCATATCAAGGTAATGGACAGAAGGAATTTGGATTGTAAAGTACCAATGACGGCAGACCTATCGAACCGCTTAGTGCGCTTAGGACAATCAGAAATAGCATGAGTGGAATCACCACAGTAGAAACACAGACCATTCAGACGTCTGTGTTCTTGCCGTTCAACTCTGGTCATAGTCCTATCGCACTGCATAGGCTCAGGTTTAATCTTAGACAATACCGCCAAATGGTGCACAGATTTACGCTCGCGCAAGCGTCGACCGATCTGAATGGCCAAAGACATAGACTCATTCAAACCAGCAGGCATAGGAAAACCCACCATGACATCCTTAAGAGCCTCAGAGAGACCCTTTCTGAACAAAGCTGCCAGCGCAGATTCATTCCACAGAGTGAGTACTGACCACTTCCTAAATTTCTGACAATATACTTCTATATCATCCTGACCCTGGCACAAAGCCAGCAAATTTTTCTCAGCCTGATCCACTGAATTAGGCTCATCGTAAAGCAATCCGAGCGCCAGGAAAAACGCATTGACATTACTCAATGCAGGGTCTCCTGGCGCAAGAGAAAATGCCCAGTCCTGAGGGTCCCCGCGCAAAAAAGAAATAATAATCAAAACCTGTTGAATAGGATTACCAGAAGAATGAGGTTTCAAGGCCAGAAATAGCTTACAATTATTTTTGAAATTAAGAAACTTAGCTCTATCACCAAAAAACAAATCAGGAATAGGAATTCTTGGTTCTAACATAGATTTCTGATCAATAGTATCTTGAATCCTTTGTACATTTGTAACGAGATTATCCATTGAAGAGCACAGACCCTGAATATCCATGTCCACACCTGTGTCCTGAAACACCCAAATGTCTAGGGGAAAAAAAAGACTGAACACAGAGCTGAGAAAAAAAAATGATGTCAGAACTTCTTTTTTCCCTCTATTGAGAATCATTAGGTCTTGGCTCCTTGTACTGTTATGTAGGCAATCCAGTGACACAGTGTGCCAGCAATCAGAGCACATACAGTGATCTGACAATAACCCAAAAACAATAGAACGAGCTCTGAGACGTGGAATCTCTGTAGACCGCAATACCTGAACCTATCCTAAACACAACTAAAGGCAGCTGTGGATTGCGCCTGTCACTACCTATGCAACTCGGCACAGCCTGAGGAGCTGACTAGCCTGAAGATAGAAAAACAAGCCTGACTTGCCTCAGAGAAATACCCCAAAGGAAAAGGCAGCCCCCCACATATAATGACTGTTAGCAAGATGAAAAGACAAACGTAGTGATGAAATAGATTCAGCAAAGTGAGGCCCGATATTCTAGATAGAGCGAGGATAGCAAAGAGAACTTTGCAGTCTACAAAAAACCCTAAAGCAAAAAACCACGCAAAGGGGGCAAAAAGACCCACCGTGCCGAACTAACGGCACGGCGGTGCACCCTTTGCGTCTCAGAGCTTCCAGCAAAAACGAATAGACAAGCTGGACAGAAAAAGTAGCAACAAAAGCAAAAAGCACTTATCTAAGCAGAGCAGCAGGCCACAGGAAAGATCCAGAAGCTCAGGTCCAACACTGGAACATTGAAAAGGAGCAAGGAAGACAGAATCAGGTGGAGTTAAATAACAAAGCAGCCAACGAGCTCACCAGAACACCTGAGGGAGGAAGCTCAGAAGCTGCAGTACCACTTGTGACCACAGGAGTGAATTCAGCCACAGAATTCACAACATTTCAGCTACCAGTTGCTGTGTCCGCCAGTACGGCGCCGTGCGCTTGCTCTGCGCTTTCCTGACCCAAGCCTGGGTGGTTAGTGGCATCCGTCAGTGCGGCACCGCACGCACTTTTGTGCCTTTATATTATTATTTATATTCCTCTGACACACCCAGTTGCGGTGTTGTGCCAGCAAGTGTCTAATCGGACTTCAATCCTGTGTAGGGGTTGAGTCCGCTGACTTCTTGCTCGCGCTTTATGTGCGGTACTGCGGTCCTGTGACGCAACAGGATCGCTTCCTTCACGCAGGGTGAAGTTAACCCATGTGTGTATACTTAGTACCGCCATATAGTCCGTCTTACTAGCAGCAGGGTCTTTCACCTGCACGGTGGACCTCGGACGGCGAACGCACCTAATACCATTACACCTTATACTTGGTGCGTTCCGCCAGTCCTAACATAATACTAGCGCCAAGGTCTGGCTAGTAATGACGGACGATCAGCGTTCACAGCGGTACATCCAGCAGCTGGAGGGAAGGTTGGCGGCTCTAGAGCGTTCAACCTCAGCTGTGGATGTTACTGCTGTCGCTGTTCAGGCTGCAAGTGTGGCTGCAGCTACCTTGTCCACTGCCGCCCCTGTACCGACGCTATCTCGCCTCCCGCTGTCAGAGAAATTTTCTGGTGACAGGAAGTCCTGTAGGGGTTTCGTGAGTCAGTGCTCAATACATCTCGAGCTTCTGGCCTCTCGTTTCCCTACAGAGCGGGCTAAGGTGGGCTTTATCGTATCTTTATTGTCGGACAGGGCGTTGCAGTGGGCTACGCCGCTGTGGGAGCGTGGCGATCATGTGGTGCAGAGTGCTCTGTTATTCCTGAGCACTCTGAAACAGGTCTTTTTAGGACCTCGTGTCACCCATGATACGGCGCTCCAACTGTTGGCATTGACTCAGGGCTCATCCTTGGTCAGCCAGTTTGCCGTCCACTTCCGCACGCTAGCATCTGAGCTGGAGTGGTCGGATAAGGCCCTTATTCCTATATTTTGGAGGGGGCTGGCTGACCACGTTAAGGACGCCCTGGCCACTAGGGAGATTCCCGCCACACTGGAGGAATTAATAACAGTATCCACTCGTATTGACCTCCGTTTTCACGAGCGGAGGTTAGAGCGAGCCCAGTGTAGGCAGAGGTTTCGGCTGGCTCCCACCTTCGCCAAACCTTTGGAATCTCCAGTCCAGGCTCCTGAGTTCCATGAGCCTATGGTAGTGTCACGAGCGGGATCTAAGTCCCAGACCGCTCGTGCATTCCAGGTTTGTCATGTTTGCCAACAGTCAGGACATCTTGCCACCAGATGTCTCCAGCGGTCGAGGAAACGTCAGCGTCTAGTGGTAGTAGGTGGAGGTGCACTAGACACGGCGACGTTTGCCTCCAAATTATCCTTTAAGGGGACAATAACATTAGGCTCATCCTCCCACTCGGTAGACCTCTGCGTGGATTCTGGGGCAGAGGGCAATTTTATGTTTTCTGCCTTCGCCCAACGTCACGCAATACCCCTGGTTATGCTACCTCAACCAGTAACGGTACGAGTGGTGAATGGGTCGACACTGCCCGCACAGATAACACATCAGACCATCCTTTTTACTCTGTCCATGTCACCATCCCATCAGGAGATTATATCTCTGCTCATCATTCCTGAGGGGATTGATGAGGTCCTGTTGGGGATACCTTGGTTACGGTACCACTCTCCTCACATCGAGTGGTCCTCAGGCAGAATACTGGGATGGGGTGAATCATGTGGGGGTAGGTGTCACCGAGAGTGCGTTCAGGTTGCTACTACAGAGGTACCCGCAGATCTATCCTCTCTCCCCAAGCAATATTGGTTGTATGCAGACGTGTTCTCCAAATAGGCGGCGGAGACCCTTCCGCCCCATCGCCCCTATGACTGTCCTATTGATCTCTTGCCTGGTGCTGAGCCTCCCCGGGGTCGAGTCTATCCATTATCTCTCCCGGAGACGGAGGCAATGTCTCAGTACATTCAAGAGAATCTGGCAAGAGGGTTCATCAGGAAGTCAGTGTCACCTGCTGGGGCAGGATTCTTTTTCGTGCAGAAGAAGAATGGGGAACTACGTCCATGCATAGACTACAGGGGTCTTAACGCTATCACCGTTAAGAACAAGTATCCTTTGCCCTTGATATCTGAGCTTTTCGATAGGCTTCGGGGAGCAAGGGTGTTTACCAAACTAGATCTGCGGGGTGCTTACAACCTGATTCGCATCCGTGAGGGGGACGAATGGAAAACGGCGTTTAACACCAGAGATGGGCACTATGAGTATCTGGTGATGCCCTTCGGGCTCTGTAATGCCCCAGCCGTTTTCCAAGACTTTGTCAACGACATCTTCCGGGATATGCTTTCCACCTCGGTTGTAGTCTATCTGGATGATATTCTCATCTTTTCTCCAGATATTGACTCCCACCGGAGAGATGTTGGCAGAGTCTTCGACCTCCTACGGGCAAACTCTCTTTATGCAAAGTTGGAGAAGTGTATGTTTGAGCAGGAGTCTTTACCGTTCCTGGGCTATATCATCTCCGCACAGGGATTGGCTATGGATCCTGTCAAACTACAGGCTGTGATGGACTGGCAAGAGCCCCATTCTCTTAAGGCGGTGCAGCGCTTTATGGGGTTCATTAATTATTACCGCCAGTTCATTCCCCACTTCTCAACTCTGGTAGCTCCCTTGGTAGCCCTCACCAAGAAGGGAGCAAATCCCAAAGTGTGGTCTGAAGAGGTCTCCAGGGCCTTTTCTTCTACTAAGTCTCATTTTGCTAGCGCTCCCATCCTACATCGTCCCGATGTCGATAAGCCGTTTATAATGGAGGTGGATGCCTCTTCCGTTGGTGCTGGAGCAGTCCTCTTCCAAAAGGATGCTCAATGTCGGAAGCATCCGTGCTTCTTCTTCTCCAAGACCTTCACACCAGCGGAGAGGAATTATTCCATCGGGGACAGGGAGTTGCTAGCGATGAAATTGGCTTTCTCAGAGTGGAGACATCTCTTGGAGGGGGCTCGTTTTCCCTTTCAAGTTTTCACAGACCACAAAAATTTGCTCTATTTGCAAACAGCCCAGCGGCTAAATTCTCGCCAGGCCAGATGGTCCTTATTCTTCTCCCGATTCCACTTCACCCTCCATTATCTCGCTGGGGAGAAGAACATTCGAGCTGATGCCCTTTCTTGCTCTGTTGTGTCATCTGAGGAGGAGGAAGGAGAGCCTCGGCTTATTGTTCCTTCTGAGAGCTTGAGAACCGTGGCTCCGGTGTCGCTTGAGTCTGTGCCTCCGGGCAAGACTTTTGTGCCCATAAATTTGCGACCGGAGGTTCTCTCTTGGGCTCATTCCTCCAGGGTGGGTGGACACTTTGGGACAAAAAGGACATCTAAGCTGCTGGCGAGGACGTACTGGTGGCCGCATATGCTCCGAGATGTCAGAGATTACGTTCTGGCGTGTGTCTCATGCGCGAAAAATAAGTCTCCTCGACAACGGCCGTCTGGGTTGCTCTATCCCTTGTCGGTGGCAGACAGGCCCTGGGAGATGGTCGGGATGGACTTTGTAGTGGGTTTGCCCAAGTCTCGCGGCTGTACCGTCATTTGGGTTATTACCGATAATTTCTCGAAAATGGTGCATTTGGTGCCGCTCCCACGGTTACCTTCTGCACGGGCCTTGGCAGCGTTGTTCATAAGACACATCTTCCGCCTACACGGCATGCCAGACAAAATTGTCAGTGACCGGGGTCCCCAGTTTGCGTCTCGGTTCTGGAGAGAGCTTTGTCGTCTTCTCAGCATTGAGTTAAATCTCTCTTCCGCATATCATCCCGAGACGAATGGGTTGGTAGAGAGGGCCAATCAGACTCTGGTCACATATCTACGACATTTTGTTTCTGCCAGGCAGGATGACTGGGCATCTTTGTTACCATGGGCAGAGTTCGCCCTTAACAACGCTGTAGCCGACTCCACTGGTCAGACACCTTTCCTCCTTAATTACGGCCAGCATCCGCGGGTTCCTGTGCCTATGCCCGTGTCCTCTACTGACTCAAGGGTGGCAGACTGGGCAGTGGAGGCACGGGACATTTGGGACCGCACTCAGGATGCCATTCGGGCCTCAAAGGAGAGAATGAGGTCCTCCGCCGATGCACATCGGCGCCCTGCCCCGACCTTTGCTCCTGGCGATTTAGTGTGGCTCTCTGCCCGTAACATCAGGCTGCATGTAGAGTCCACTAAGTTTGCACCTCGCTACTTGGGTCCCTTCAAAGTCCTCGAACAGGTTAATCCTGTGGTCTACCGTCTGGCCCTTCCTCCACGCCTTGGTATCACCGACACCTTTCATGTGTCCCTCCTTAAGCCCGTATACATGTCCTGGTTTTCTGAGTCATCTGCCGGGACATTGGGTTCGTCTACGGATGATTACGAGGTGAACGCTATTTTGGGGTACAAGGTGGTACGTGGTAAAAAATTCTATTTGGTGGATTGGAAGGGTTATGGCCCTAAGGACAGGTCCTGGGAGCCTGCTGAGCACATTCGGGCTCCGCAGCTCATTGCTGCCTTCGAACGTAGCGAGGCCCAAGGGGGGGGGGCTAGGAGGGGGGGTAATGTTAGGGGTCGAGTTCCTGCCTCTGCACAGGGGGAATCTCGGGCCATCTCCGCTGCGGTCTCCCATTCTTCTCCTGCCGCAGTGGAGCTTGCTCAGCAGAGACGTCGATCCCAGCGTCTCGCTCAGTCTGACTCTGTGCTTAGAGTTACTGCTGCGTTTCCTGCTTCTCCCATTGAAGTCAGTGCTGGGCAGCGGCGGGCGGACGTTTCTGGGGCTAAGTCCTGCTTTTTACATTCTGAGCATGCCCAGAGTAAGATCTCTCAGTGGAGATCGAGGGTCACATGATCAGATACTGCAGCTAAGGTCCTTGTAGCTGCTAGGACTAAATCCTGCTTTGCACTCTGAGCATGCCCAGGGCGAGATCTCTCAGTGGAGATCCAGGGTCACATGCTCAGGTGCTGCAGCACTCCATTGGTACTTCTTTGGAAGGTCCTAAACATGCTGCAGCTATTTAAGCCTCGCATGGCCGCACGGCCATGCGCTAGTATTGTCTTGTAAATATGTGTGTGTGTGTTGTGAGTGAAAGTCGCTCTTTAAATACCCTCCCTATTGAATGTCTGTTCGTGGAAGGTGTATGTTTGCTATCTAGCGCCCGACTTATCCAACAGCACGAAACACACATTTCAGCTACCAGTTGCTGTGTCCGCCAGTACGGCGCCGTGCGCTTGCTCTGCGCTTTCCTGACCCAAGCCTGGGTGGTTAGTGGCATCCGTCAGTGCGGCACCGCACGCACTTTTGTGCCTTTATATTATTATTTATATTCCTCTGACACACCCAGTTGCGGTGTTGTGCCAGCAAGTGTCTAATCGGACTTCAATCCTGTGTAGGGGTTGAGTCCGCTGACTTCTTGCTCGCGCTTTATGTGTGGTACTGCGGTCCTGTGACGCAACAGGATCGCTTCCTTCACGCAGGGTGAAGTTAACCCATGTGTGTATACTTAGTACCGCCATATAGTCCGTCTTACTAGCAGCAGGGTCTTTCACCTGCACGGTGGACCTCGGACGGCGAACGCACCTAATACCATTACACCTTATACTTGGTGCGTTCCGCCAGTCCTAACATAGTGTCCCTCTTAAAACCCCTTTCACATGTCCCGGTTTCCCGAATGATCTGCCAGGACTTCGGGCTCATCCATGGATGATTACGAGGTGAATGCTATCATGGGTTGTAAGGTGGTACGTTTCAAAAAATTCTATCTGGTGGATCGGAAGGGTCATGGCCCAGAGGACAGGACCTGGAAGCCTGTTGAGCACATTCAGGCTCCGCTACTCATTGCAGCCTTTGAGTGTAGCAAGGCTCATTGAGGAGGGGGCCCTAGGAGGAGGGGAATGTTAGGAGTCGAGTTTCTGCCACTGCACAGGGGGAATCTCGAACCATGTCCGCTGCGGTCTCCCATTCTCCTCCAGCCACAGTGGAGTCTGCTCAGCAGAGACATCGGTCCCAGCGTCTGGCTCAAGCTGATATTGTGCGCTTGGATACTGCTGCCTTTCCAGGCTCTGCCTTTGTAGCCAGCGCCGATCAGCAGCGAGCAGGAGTTTAAGGGACTAATTCCTGCTTTTCCCATACTGAGCATGCCCACAGGACGACCTCCCATTGGAGGTAAGGGGTCACACGCTCAGGTCCTGTAGCAGCTCTTATTGGATCACTAGGAAGGTCCTTGAGTGCTACAGCTATAAAAGGTTCTCATGGCCGAACGGCCATGCGCTAGTATATACTTGAAAACATGTGTGTGTAGATGTGTGACTGTCACTTTTTAATCATCCCCCTTTGTAGTGTTGTTGACTGCTCACGAATGGTGGATGCTTGCTATCTATCTAGCGCCTGACAGTTCTACCTGCCCACCTAGCACACGATCCAGTGTCTTATTGCAGTGACCGCTAGTGTGGAGCAGTGCGCTAATAGAGCGCTTTCCTGACCCAAGTCTGGGTGGTTAGTGGTGTCCGCCAGAACGGCACTGCACGCACTCTTGTGCATTAAATTATTATTTCTGTTTAACTCTGACACCCCAGTAGCAGTATCGAGCACAAGAGGTCTAGAGGAACTCTTTCCCTGAGTCTTGGGATAAAGTTCTGTGACTCCTTGCTTGCGCTCTTTGTGCGGTACGGCAGCCCTGTGACGCAACAGGGTTCGCTTCCTTCATACTGGGTGAAACTAACCTGTGTGTGTATCCACATTATACCGCCATATAGTCTGTCATTACTCAGCAGCAGGTTCCATCTCTGCACGGTGGAGCCCGGGCTGCGAACGCACCTTATACCATCTTTCTAATTATTTGGTGCATTCCGCTAGCCCTAACAACATGTCTCGAAATTTCCAAGCAATAAATTTAGTATCTTTTTTCTGACAAAGAAAAATGGTCAAAATTTAAAAAAAAACCAGTGCTTTCAGACCTCAAATAATGCAAAGAAAAAAGTTCATAATCATTTAGAAACAACAATACTAATGTTTTAACTCAGTTAGAATTCAGAAATCAATATTTTGTGGAATAACCATGATTTTTAATCACAGCTTTCATGCGTCTTGGCATGCTTTCCACCAGTCTTTCAGACTGCTTCTGGCGCAAAAATTTAAGCAGTTCTTTGTTTGATGGCTTGTGGTCTGGAGATTGGGCTGCCCATGACAGGGTTTTGATGTGGTGGTCTCTTTCCAGAGCTTATGTTCAATAAAGTATGTCAAGTTTTCTATATATTTGGCATTTGCTTCCGCTTGATTGTAGGATTGGTTATGACATTGGAAGTGCCATTAATCTAGCCCCAGTAATTGTATTTTGGTGGCATGTTTGAGGACAGTGGCTTTGGGTAAATTGCTCCATCTGGAATTATTTCCACAGGTTTCAGTATAGGAATTAAAAAATGCCAGGAAAAATATATTTACAAGGTGCCAATAAATAAAAAATACCAAAAAATATATTTGCTGAAAAATGGGTGGGTAAAGGAGGCCATAGATAAATCTGTCTACTTAGTACTCAGGAGCACACGTGTTTTGTATTAGAACCTCAATAAGCATGGACTCTGCATTGAAGCAATGATGAAATATGTAACCCACCTAATACATTTTCTGCCTTATAGGCTGAGCATATTGTTTATATTTTTTCAACAATATGTCAGATCTTGTTCTGAAGCTTGTTCTGTAAAGCACTAAAATGTTTTATCCTTTGTTTTAAGGTTTATTTTACTGAGCTATTTTTATACACCAAGATTGAGACATTCTTTTTTCTTTTATGTAATTTAGTCTACCTAAATATTTCCATTATGTAACAGACTCTCTAAGTAATGTGAAACTTGAACACTTGATGTTCTACCCTTTACATGCCAAAGATGCTTGGCAAAGACATGGACGTATTCAGTAAAAAAAATCACGACTTTTAGTAAAAAAAAATTAACTTGAGATAATATACAGTATTTATTTACTTATTCATTTACAGTCTCCACAACTTTGAAATTGCAACAGTAAGAATGAAAATTCGCAGAAGGATGAAATTCATAGACACATTAATAATATGCAAATGATCCAAAATTGGAAACAAAATTTTGAAACATCTCAATTTTAGTTTTGAGTAAGAGCACCACTCCCAGAAATACACGCACCTACACACCTCTGCATGCTATTAATGAAGTTATTAATGGTTGTCTGCTGAGAAACGTTCCACCAAGCTGAATGCACTTGGCTGTGCAAATCATCAAGATTCAATGCTGGCAGCTGCCTCTACATTTTGCAACCAGTGATGTCCCAGAGGTGCTCGACGGGAGACAATTACACAAGTCTGGAGGAGCTGGAGTCTATGGTAGCACGGTCAGCCCAAGCTGAAAACAGTAGTATAAGCAATATGCAGGCAGGCATTTTTTCCTGTGAAGATCTCATCATGGTATTGCCCATGTGGTCTCCAAATCAATTACCGTATATCATCACAACCAAAACAAAAGCAGGACTCATTATTGAAGAGGATAAATCTCCATTCCAGCCTCTACTGCAGTCTTGCTCTGCATCATTATAGCATTTGACAGCAGTGGCATTAGGTCAATGGAACACCTGTAGGTGGACCTCTGGCTCGTAGCTGAATATCTTATAAACATCTTCTGCTGGTTTTTATGGACACTAGAACCAATAATCAATAAAGTGCATTTCAGAAATAGTAAGAATAAATAAAATGTAGCTTTTACTGAATATAAATTAAAAAACAAGTATAAATGTTTCAAAACAATAGACACAAAAAAGCATGTGTTGGTGGGTGAACCAATAGGGAAAAGCCCCAAAAAAGTGTTCAAAGAGTAATCCTATTACATCATACCTTGGGGGAAATAAGTATTTGATCCCTTGCTGATTTTGTAAGCTTGCCCACTGACAAAGATATCAACAGTCTCTAATTTTAAGGGTAGGTTAATTTTAACATTGAGAGATAGAATATAAAATTTTCCCCCACTGTACATTGCAATGATTAATAAATTATATGTTCATAATAAAAACACAATAGCATACCAGATAAAAAAGTAAGTAGTCCCCTGTAAGTAGTAGCCAAAGTATGGAAGCCTACCCACCAAACACACTTGACGTGCGTTTCATTCCCTGACGAAACATTTGTGAAATGCGTGTTGGGTGTGTCTGGTGGGTGAGTGTGTAGGTGTGTGTATTTATTGGAGTAGCTCTCTTACTCAATGCTAAATTAATTGGAATGTTTTCAAAATTTTGTTTTCAGTTTTTCAAATATCATTAACATGTCTCTGATTTCCTTAATTCTTAGACTTTTCCTTTTTGGTATTGCAACTTCAATGCTGAGGAGTGAGAAGTTTATATATACTGGATAAATAATTCAAAAGACATAATAATTATGAATATAGTATGAGTAAATCTATCTGTTCTCCTGTAATTTGCAGGTTATGTGGAAGCACTGGTGATACCAGCAGGAGCGAGAAGAATTAAAGTGGTAGAGGAAACTCCAGCACACAGTTATCTAGGTAAAAAAACTATATCCATGGCAAATGCATTCACACTTATTCCTGATCGTTTAATCATGTCTTAGAACAGTCAATTTGCTAGTTCGTTGTCCGATTGGATTGTTTACGCGGGACAATAAATCTTCATTAGGCCTCTTTCACACTTCCGGTTTTTTTTGCAAACTGTCGTTTTGGGCAAAAAACAGATCCTGCAAATGTGCTCGCAGGATGCGTTTTTGGCCCATAGACTTGTATTAGTGACGGATTGCCACAGGTCGCGTCCATTGTGCAACTGATCCGTCATTTTTTTTTGGACCGTTGTCACAAAAAAAGTTCACTGTAACGTTTCTTTGTACGTCGCGTCCGCCATTTTTGACTGCGCATGCGCAAAACTCCGCCCCCTCCTCCCCGGACTGCAGAATGGGCAGCGGATGTGTCGAAAA